>NC_057412.1:34818375-35131729 GCF_019320065.1 Cervus canadensis
GAAAGGTATTTCTGACAAGGAAATATAAAATACAATGAAAGAAGTTACTAAGGATTGTGGTGATTTATTTGTAAACTGTAGATCTTATTGAAATAAAGGATATAAAGATCTACTACAGAGTCTGGAAGAAATAGGATCAACAATGATTTTGCAAATACTGTAGTATGCGAAGACTTGCATTAAAACTTCACTTTATCACCATATAATGAAACTCTTCATTAAAACATGTACATGTATCAATACACACATACATACACAATAAGAAAACAACAAAATACTCTGAAATAAAAAAATACCCGATCAACAATAAACTAAAGGCAGTCCCACAGAATCACAGGCTTCAAGGTGGATAATAATGTATACTTATTATAAACACTTAAAACTCAAGAGTTTTCTGTGAATTGCCTGGGGAAATTCCTCTAACTGAATTTTTGCTCTTACACAGAAAATACCTTTTTTTATTCTACCTTTTTTACTCTTACCTTTGCAGTCCTTTTTATTTGAAAGCATAACAAAACCATTTTTACAGGAACAGTGGTAACTTCCAGGTGTGTTTACACAAATCTGGCTGCAACCTGCATTTACATTTGCAGGATCTTTGCATTCATTTATATCTAAAAAGGAGAAAACAGAGTACTTTCAAAGTAATAAAGCCTTCTGAGAACTTTTCAGGAAGTCAATTCAGATTGGGTATGTTATAAACACCCACACCTGCTGGGTATGCTATACATACCAGACTCACACTTTTCTCCTTGCCAACCTGATTTACAAATGCAAGTGAATGTCGCTTGGCCATCTTTGCAGCTCAAATATCCATCTTCATTGCATGGCAGAGGATTACACTGGTCCGGAATGGCTGAAGGAAATACAAATCTATTTAATTTTTATAACACACCACAGTACAATAGAAATTTATGTCCTTTAATAGAAATCTCATGAACAAAGTCTGTGGTATGTGGAAAAAAATACTTAGTCCTTCAAATACTATTTCAAGAAGAAGAGTGGATCTATTAAACTTTTATAATTATTTCTGCAAAAGGAAGCTACTTTTTGCTTAAATCCACTCTTTTTTTAAATACTTTTATTTATTTATTTATTTTTGGCTCTGCTGGATCTTCGTTGCTGAGCTTGGACCTTTTACTAGTTGCTGGGAGCAGCGGCTACTCTAGTTATGTTGCCTAGGCTTCTCATTGCAGTGGCTTCTCTAGTTGCAGGGCAGAGACTCGACTGTGGGGCTTCAGTTCCACAGGCTCTAGAGCACAAACCCAACAGTTGTGGTGCACAGGCTTAGCTGCTACCTGCATGTGGAATCCTTCTGGATCAGGGATCGAACCTTTATCTCTAGCATTGGCAGGTAGATTCTTTACCACTGAGCCACCAGGGAAGCCCCACAACTACTTTTATATTTGCAAATATACACAATAGTTAATAATTGCAATTTAATATTCTTTTTACATATATCACATTATTTGATCCTTAAAACAATTTCATGAGGCAAGCAGAAAAATAAAACCATTCAGTTCCAATAGAAAAATTTGAGACTTCCAATTTGGGATAATATAGAATAACAGAGGGCCTTTCCTGGTGGCTCAGACTGTAAAGAATCCACCCACAATGCAGGAGACTTGGGTTCGATCCGTGGCTTGGGAAGATCCCCTGGCGTAGGGCATAGCAACCCACCCCAGTATTCTTGTCTGGAGAATCCCCATGGAAAGAGGAGCCTGGTGGGCTACAGACCATGGGGTCTCAAAGAATCAGACACGACTGAGTGACGAAGCACAGAACAGAATAACAGGGACCAGATTTATTCTCCTGCTTTAAATAAACAGAACTCTAGTCAAATGGTTTCAGACATTGGGCAACAGGCAGCAGAATACTGTGATTTTTAAGGCAAGGATATTTCTCTCATAAAATGTCACAGCACTTCATCACTATCTTAAATGATACGCCCATTTGTTTCTTGATTTATTTATGGTCTCTCTCGCCTCACTAGACACTGCAAAGGTTCCTGGCTCCTGCATATTCCCATACCTGTTTCTCTAGCCTTCCTAGCCAACTCTGAAAAGTCCTTTCATCTTTCTTTTTACATTTTCCTTTCCTTAAGTTAGCAAAGCAAACTGTTAATTGCAAACAAAAACAAAATTTTATTTTAATTTAACTAAAATCTAATCACTGAACTTTTCAGAAAATGTCCCCATGAAAGCAAGTTTTCTGTAAATTATTAGCAATTTATTAGGTATTAGTTATGTGTGTGTGCTCAGTTGCTCAGTCGTGTCTGACTCTTTGTGACCCCATGGATTATAGCCCACCAGGCTCCTCCGTCCATGAGAATTCTCCAGGCAAGAATACTGGAGTGCCCTGCCATTTCCTACTCCAGGGGATCTTCCCAACCCAGGGATCAAACCCACATCTCTTGCGTCTCCTGCATAGGCAGGCGGATTCAGTACCACCGGGATATCTGGAAAGTCCAGATATTCGTTAAAATAATATAAAACAGGTTAGTCAAGAAATTATAAAATTATTTTTCTGTCCTTTGGTAAATTAAAAAAATAAAGTATGAATTAAATGTACATGTTCAGGTGAACTGTTTTACTTGTGAAGTTACAACTAATTTTGCATTATAGAAAATGCAGATAAGTGAATATCTCAATAGTACCAATGCTGCATGTAAAATATTCACTGGACAAACATCCCAATTTACATGTTTCAATTTCAGCTTTGTCTCTGCATGTCAGGAAATTGATAAACTAGAGACAAATAATTTACCAGATTTATCACTAGGCCTTATGTGAACTTCAGAGGGAAAAGGCTAATTTGATATCACAATATTTTACACATTTATATCCACATTTATACCAAATGTGGTATACCAATAATTATACCAATAATTCCACATTTCCACATTTATACCAAAAGTCAGAAAAATAAATGTGGCTCCCCTGTGATCTATTAGTCAACTGTAACATTTGGTCATAAGTACATGATTATGCAACAACAGTCAAAAAGCTCTTGGGAATAAAATTCTGAAGCCAATGATGTAAAGCTTGGCAAACAAGGACCACTTCAATTTAAAAATAAGCTAGAAAATTCATTTTAAGCACATTTACATCTGAAAACACATTCCTCCAGGGAGTTCCCTGGCAGTCCAGTGGTTAGGGATCTTCCTTGCTGTGGCCGGGGTTCAATCCCTGGTGGGGGGACTCAGATCCCACAAGCTGTGCAACATGGCCAAAAAGAAGAAAAGAATTCATCTTGTACATTTCTGATACATACACATTATATGATACTTAAAAGTTTAAACTAAGTGAATAATGAACACTGAAAGAAATAATTATTTGGCCAATTTGATCCAGTGCTAGAGCCATGTGGCATACCCCCTCCCCCGAAAAAAACACTATTCCTCAAATGTGTTTTGAGAAAACTTCCTCACTTGGCCTATAGCCAGCCCTTCAAGGGCTCATTTGTTGATTTTTAAACAGCAGTTATATTTATACGGTGTACTTTACTTGCAGGTTTTTGTCGTTTTGTTTTTTAAACTGATGGTAGAAGTGTTTACCATTGACACAGCTCCTCAGGTCAGGGTAAGTATTAGTTGACAGACGCGCAGTAGTGAATAATCCAGCTCTGAAAGAGCCAAGACAACCTGTAAAACACAAACAAGTGTCATCTTAGAGCCGATACACTTCACTTGATCTGAAATCATGGTAGAAATTATCCAGAGCAATAGGATATTTATGCTTCTGTGTATTGACATGATTCAGCAATCAAAATGCCAATCCTAAATGTCTCCATCCACCTTTTTGAAAAATCAAAAATCTACAAGCAAGATTGCAATATATACACAATCATGAAAAACATATTTATAGAAGCTTCTCTTTGGAGAAGAACCTTAAAGCCAGAAGGGGAAAATATCTTGGATTAGCAAAGAAATTTATTGCCACATAAATCTATGTTCTTAATTCTGTAGCAGAGACCTAAAATCACCCTCAAATTTGTAGACCAGAGCCTAATTTAGAAATTGTCTATTGTTAAGTGAATAGAATGAGTGAGTGTTTCTGTTTGTTTTAGGCAACTTCCAAGTCTTCCAATGTTGCATAGAGATTAATAAAATAATGTTTGTATCAATCAATATTACAAAGCAGGTTTACTTTATTCATTTTATTTCTTAATACAACTTTGTGAAATTAGATCCAGCAATCTGGCAGAAATAAGATGAAAAATAGAAATAAAATACGTATGGACTTTAACCAGGGGTCATTTAAGACCAACAACATAACATTTCTTCACAGCCACTGAAGACAACATTGTGTGTATCAGTTCATTGCACAGATAGGTGTAAGTGCTCACTTGCTAAGTTCTGTCTAACTCTTTGCAACCACATGGACTGTAGCTCACCAGCCTCCTGTCCACAGGATTTCCCAGGACAGGTACAGATAGTCACTAACGCACTAAAAAGGTGGTGCTTTGGTTATCTTTTGCTGAGCAAAGACTCCCAAAATTAGTGGCTTATAAAATAATCATTTTATATTACTTATGATCTATGTATCAAATATTTAGAAAGGGTTTATTAACTTAAACTGTTTGTCTCTGCTGCACACAGGACCAGTCAGGGTGGCTGGGGCTGGAAGACCCACTTTCTGGATGACTTTTCACTCACACGTTTAACAGCACAGGCTTCTGGCATCTCTGTCTCCGCACGGTACATGCCATGCTTCAGGGCTTCTCCACAAGGTTGCGTTTCCCTGAGTACGCAGTCCTAAAGTGGCACTGCTTTTGTGGTACTTAGCTTCCAAGAGGAAGAAGAAAGAAGCTGCCAGGCCAATTAAGAGGCACTGTGTCACTTCCATCATAGTCTATTGATCAAAGCAGTCTCAGGGTCCACCCAGATTTGGGGGAGGGGGAAAAGGATAGATTCCACATAGTGATGGGAAAGTGGCAAGATGACACTGCAGAAGAATATGTGAGATGGGACATATTTTTGCAGTCATCTTTGGAGAACACAGTTTATTACAGGTGGGTGCAAAGGTTCATTTTGAAGTCTGTGTGTATATTCCTTTTCTACTGCTTTTGTGACAAATCATCACAATGTCACCAGCTCAAAATAACACAAATTTATTCTTTTACAGTTACAGGGATCAGAAGTCTAAAATCAAGGTGTTGGTAGGACTGCGTTCCTTCTAAAGACTCTAAGGGAGAATCTATTTCCTCTGTTTCTTCAGCTTCCACAAGCTACCTGCATTCCTTGGCTCATAGCCCCAACCTCGTATCATTCTCAAGTCTTGCTTTATTGTCATGTATCTTACTATGAATCTGATCTCCTGCCTCCCTTAGATGAGAACGTTTATGACTACACTAAATAATGTCCTCATCTCAAGATCCTTAACTTAAATCTTCGAAAATAACAATTAAGGTAACATTCAGAGGTTCTAAAGGTAGGACATGAACATTTTTGGAGGGGGGCGGTCACTATTTAGCCTACCAAGGTAGGTTATAATATTTTCCCATAAAAATAATACTTTATATTTACATTGTAGTCTTTCTGGAGACCCAGTGAGACCTAGGCAATCTTAGGTCTTGAGTATTCTTTCCCTGAATTCATTTGTTCCTCCTCTTGAATCACCCACTCCCAGAATTATCTTACTCTAGTGTGAACATTTCATTAGGATTCTGGCTTGTAAGAAAGCCTCATTTTGCAGTTCTGGACAAATCTGACAGCCAAAATTCGAAACCCTTAAGCTAGAGATTCAGGTGAAATGCTTCATATGATGATTAGATCCCAGGCCAGACTACAAAGTACATTTAACCCATAAACCACGTTATATACGAGTCCTTACTAATACACTGATAACATTTTTTTGGAATTTTTTTTTCTAATTTTTTTAGAATTACAGCGTGAAGAGTGAGTTGCATGGTTACTCAAAGCAGTGTAATCCTATCCCTTACTTTCCCATTTCTCTTTCTTACTGTCCAACAGGAATGCAGGAAGTGGGAGAGAATGAGTAGAAAGGTGAGAACTGGAGCGAGATCGTCTTAGCTTTTGTAGCCTGAAGCAGAAGCTCTCCCAAGAACTGGAACTAAGAATAGAACTTGGGCCATCATGGAGGGAAGCCTAAGAAAGAGGCACTTTCAGAAGAAGTTCCAGTGGTCAGACAGAATACACTAGAAAGAAATCTTGGTTCTAGACTATGACAGCTCCTATACCCATATTGTCATACGATTATCTTTTGTAACATTTTATGATTATATTTTATTTTATCATCTTTATTTTATGATTATAAATCCAATCTGTGCTGGGTTTATAGTAGTTCCCCCCTTTAACCTACATTTTGTGTTTTGGTATTTCTTCTTTCCCCTTTTTTCTTTTTCCTTGTTTATTCTTGTCAGAGGTTCATCTAACTTACTTCCCTTACTTTGCCTTTTCAAAGAATGCAATTTTCTTCTGCTAATCCTCTCTTTGTTTTCCATTTAACTTATTTCTATCCCCATTTTTGTTATTTCCTTATTTTTTTGTTACTCAGGGTTTTTTCTGTTGTACTTTTAAGAATTTGCTTGATTTGAATGCTCAGGTTCTTTTGAAAATTCCCAAAGTTGTCCTCTTAGCAGAAGTCAGCACCCCAGGTCTCCACACACACAGTGGGTCAGGCAGCCTTCAGGCTATCCGTGGACTTCTCACATTTCTTGACCATTTTTTTTCATTATATTTTGTTATTATTAGCACCTGGAAAGCTATTGCTTCTTTCGAGATGATTTTAAGAGAAGTCAGCAGTCTGAACTAATCCACCAGTTTGACAAGAACTAAAAACTAAAAGCTATTTCTGATGTTTACACTTTGGCTCAGAATGTAGCATTCTTCCCAAGAAGTTTTTCTCTCATAAATTTAATCATCCATTTAATCAGGTGATATTTTACAGGCCTACACAGATGGCTGAGTTGTTTACTCTATTTTCTAAGGAAAAGAACACAATTTAAAAACTTACCTTTAAAAAAAAATAAAAATAAAAACTTACCTTTATATAATGAGGCCCTGAGTATTTTTGCCCAAATTCCATGTTTTCAGTGCAGTGCATGGAGGATGTGGATAGACTAACATATTTCCTGAACTCTTACAATTCTAAATGCAAACCCTGTCCAAAAAATACGTAATAGTGATCTACTTTCTTGGGTGACATTATCTCACTGTAAGGAGCTCCCAGCATGAGCTGTGGTAATTACTGAAACTACTATTAGGTTTACCAGAGACAGGATTATAAACATTTCTTTTTCCCAATTAAGAACACTGGCCTACAAAATATACACATCAAAGGACAAAAAGGTTTTAACTAAGGTAGAGCATTTCTGTTCTCAACGGTGGAATTCATCACATATAACCAAATAAAGACCAAAATATAAAATGTGACTCAAAAATAAGTCATAGTAAAAAAAGTCATACTTTTTTTTAACTATATAAATCGGTTGAATTCTACTTTACATTTGAAGAAAATTCGACATAATTTTTAAAAAATCTATCTAATTCATGTGTTTATTTGGTATTCCCAATAGCTCTGAAGTTAGAAAATAAAGTTATAACATAATGTAATACAGAAACTAAAAAGTTAAATAAGTTGCCTAATCTGACACAGCTGAAACTTTTAGGTCTGAGACTACAGCTCACATCATATTATTATTATTTTTCTTAGGACTTTGGCTTTTTCTATTATGCTGCCAAATAAGATAGGCAAAGAAAAGTGAAAGTTGGCTGCTGCTGCTGCTGCTAAGTCACTTCAGTCGTGTCCAACTCTGTGTGACCCCATAGACGGCAGCCCACCAGGCTCCCCTGTCCCTGGGATTCTCCAGGCAAGAACACTGGAGTGGGTTGCCATTTCCTTCTACAATGCATGAAAGTGAAAAGGGAAAGTGAAGTTGCTCAATCGTGTCCGACTCGTAGCAACCCCATGGACTACACAGCCTACCAGGCTCCTCCGTCCATGGGATTTTCTAGGCAAGAGTACTGGAGTAGGGCGCCTACATGTCTTTAAATAAAAGGACACCAAGGATAGCAAATCCGTATAAAGAATGAGATCTTACTCCCAAGGCTAATGAAACTGTATGGTGTAGAATATATATAAACGGAGGATTGGACTTCATCATATTTAAGTTTTCTATCATTTCTAAGATTATATGATTGAGATCCTTTAAACTTACCTAAATATTTTGGATAAAAATATTCCTAGAAAAAAAAAGAAAAAATATACCTTAACAAAGCTAAATTTCACTATAAAGTTAACATTTAATTTTAAAACATGTTTTTATAGTAAAGATGCAATAAGTTACATATAACTGTCATTTTCACATTACAATATAACATTTTTTCTATCGTAAAAGGTACACCAGAAGTATATGGCTAATAGCATTAAGCCAATAAAATGCTTTTAGGCTTAAAGCAATACTGATCAATTAAATCATGCTTCAAAGACTTCTAAACTGAAAACAGGTTCTATTGAAGATGTTAAATGTGACTACATATGCCCCCTTTTTGTAAATCCTTTAATTTTTCCATGATGATTAGATACCCATTTGATATATTTGACATCATGTTGATTACACACACACCAGATTAATTGCTGAATAACAGCATAATTTGAATTGAAGTGGACATTTATCTTTTAGCATCTTATGTACACGTAATACCTTACTTATAAACTGGTGATGTACCAAGAAATTTTTCTGTAAATCAGTAATTTGGACTAAGGAATGCACTTACCAAAAGGAGAAAAATGTTAACAATGAATTTCTGATGGAAAGGTCCCCAGGCTGGTTCACGAAAGCCTTCTTAAGCCATAAAATATCTAACATGCAGCATTAACAGTATAAGAACTCCTCATGAGAAACCAATGTTTCTACACAAAAACAACCTCAAGTACAGAGCATAACTTTCATCCAGGATACAATTAAAGTCCTTATTCCTTCCTCCTCTCACATATAAACCTACACAACACTTATCTACTAGTTTCTAAGAATGAGATCCAACCACTAAGCAATTCAGACATTGATACTGTCCTCTATAGCAGCGATACCCAATCTTTTTGGCGCCAGCGACCAGTTTCATGGAAGACAATTTTTCTTCCAGACCAAGGGAATGGGGATGGTTTCAGGATGATTCAAATGTATTACGTTTATTGTGCATTTTATTTCCGTTATTATTACTTCAGTTCTACCTCAGATCATCAGGCATTAGATCCCAGAGGTTGGGGAACCCCTGTTCTACAGAAAAAAGCCAGGACATAGGTAACGATGAATGGGTTCAACACGAGATAATGTAATGGGGAAAGGACTACATTAGGGACAATGGGGGGATAAGCAAAAAGGTGGTGACTGGGAGTGTGGACTAGGGTATGAGGGATGTAGACAGGGAGTGTTTGGGAACGGAAAGAAAGTCAGAAACAATAACAAATGCTTTTTCTTTCATTTCTCCCATTTCTTCCTCACTCTCACCATCATCTCTTTTTCTTCTATCAGTAACACCATTATCAGAATGAGTGGAGGAGAGGAAGCATATAAATGAGTTTCTTTTCTCCACTCTTTCCCTCCCCTCCATGCGTCTTCTGTCTCATTGCCCATTTGCTACTCAGAGGCTAAACTATGAGAACATATTTAGTGTTAGAAATACATGGTTAAGGACTGACGGGTGATAAAATAAAATGAAATCTTGGGCATGCAGGCTTGTCTTAAAATGTTCCGGCAAAACAAAACAAAAATTAGAGTGAGTGGGGTACAGAATAGGCAGGACAAGAATAGCAGATGGTTGATAATCACTGAAAAGGGAAAAAGCCACTACTTTGGGATATAGTTTCAATTTCCGTAACAAAAAGAAACATTTATGTATATGTGTGTGGTGTGTGTATTTGCTTCCTACACAATAAGAGTACACTGTTCCCTTGTGTGAAATAATATTTTTGCCTTGTCAATTGCTTTTCCACAAAAGACAGCAAAACTAAGAGAAACATTTGGTTTCAATCTTGGAGAGTGTTAAAAATGGGTACCTTGGGAAAAATTCCCTTTGAACCTATTAGAGTATGTGGAGGTAAGAGGATTAAAGGGCAATCCCAGAAAACACAAGTTGTTACTGTCCTGGACAAGTTCTCTCACTATAGACAAATGGTTCCTGCTTGTTACTGCTTATCTAGTCTCATGGTCCCAGGAGCTAAGTCAGAAGTAAAGGAAGTATTTGAAGATACATATGCAGATACTTTTGCCTCCCTCGTTTCCTTTTGGATATACAGTTCATTCCAGGAAAAAAAGTCTAGAGTAACCCCAAAGGTCATCAAATTTTAATTCTCAAGGTCACCCTCATCCTAATTCTTAGAGGCACTATTTATATTCTTGCTACCCACAGAACAAGTTAGAGAAAGGCTTCTCTAGGAGAATTAAGGGGCTAAAGATTAGCTCTAATGGTCTCTTATTTCTGTAAGATATTTAGGGATCTTTATAGTTTTCTAGACTAACTTGGAAAAATGTATGCACTAAAGATATAAATTCTACCCCTGGGATTATTGATGATTTAAAGTGGGCTCAGGAAACTTCCCAAGAGTTTATGGAATAAATTAAAAGTATTCTTAGGAAACACAGTATTGAAATGAATTCTTCAGTAAGCATTCACTGAATACCTATTATGCACCAAGCTCTGAATTAGAGGTCCTGTTTTCTAAAGCTTAGTTAAAAATGCCAATGGAGAGATTAATGAAGCATAGTGATAATGATGTAGTCACACACACACACACACACACCTGAGGGGAAGATGCCTTCCCCTCACCCAACAGTACGAAATACTGGTTGGGAGAAAGTAGTTACAAACCATGAAATTCATTCTATTTGTGATAATTAGGTATAATTGAGTTATAGTTTGGTCAGAGCATACTGCTTTTGGCAAATAATATCTCCCTAACAAGCCCACCCTTGAAGGTACTTCCTCCTGAAATGCTTCAGTGGGAAAATGCAGAAGGTGATACTGTTGTCATTGTTTGGCTGCTAAGCTGTGTTCAACTCTTTGGGAGCCCATGGACTGCAGCCCACCAGCCTCCTCTGTCCACGTGATTTTCCAGGCAAGATTACTGGAGTGGTTGCCATTTTCTTCTCCAGGGGATCTTCCCGACCCAGGGATCAAACCCGCATCTCCTGTGTCTCCTGCACTGGTATGTGGATTGAACCCACAGAAGGTGATATACACAATCATTAACTTTAAAAAGGAACACAAGGGAACAGAGACTAAAGCTGGAAATGTTCTGTCTGTAACTATATGTCTAGGTATGCTAACTGACCGCTTTTCATGAGTTCTTACCGTTTCCGGGTTATTCTCAAAGACTTCCCTGGCTTCTTCTTTATTGCACAGTTCTTCAATGCATTCTCTTTCAAGATTGCCCTTTTTTGTTTCTTCAAGCAATGTATTTGCACGGCGTCTCCTAACCAGGACTTGTGAAGCATGTTGCCTTGACAAAACTGAAGGAAAAAAATATGTTTACATGAACAAATCTTTTATTTCTCCACCTAAAATATTTTTTAAACATGAGAATTTAAATCATTTTTTGGCTGTAAATTGCATGACATTCAAAGTAGGGTTACACTGAGGGGGAAAATGCAGATACATATATATGCCCCTTGGTTAACAACCCAAAGAGCAGTTTGGTGTGTAGCTATAGCACTTGTCTAATGATTTACACAAATTGTTCAAGTTTATGCTTGAGGCCAGATATAACTAACGAAAATTCAATGTTTACCTCATTATGACTGCTGAAAAAGGTATCATGCTGAAATGATTGTCACAAGTCACATAGCCACAGCCTCTTTAAAGTTAGAGTAACAAACTTTGTCAGTTTTAATGGAAAACTTGTGTGATCTCTGAGAAATGTAGGAGTACAGTCCAATCAGCTATTTGAAAGATACTTGATAGGCTAAAATACCTGGTTATCTACATAAACAAGAAAATAAAAACCCAAGGCAAAAGGAAGACCGTATGCAAAGCACAAAATACAGAAGGCAAAGAGAAAAAAAATGGTAACTTTGAGTATATAAAAAATTTTAAGCAGTCGACAAACAATGATAAAAATAACAAAGTTCAACATCAAGCAACAGACTGACATCTAGAATTTATAAACAACTTTTACAAATTAAATAAAAAATAATACAATATGGCAACCAATACAGGTATGTGTGCAGTGTATGTGTGCTCAGTCATTTAGTAGTGTCCAACTCTTTGCAACCTTTTGGACTGTAGCCCGCCAGGCTCCTCTGTCCATGGGATTCTCCAGGCAAGAATACTGGAGTGGGTTGCCATTTCCTCCCCCAGGGGATCTTCCCAACCCAGGGATTGAACCCGTCATCTCCTGTGTCTCCTGCAATGTAGGCTGAAACTAAAGAAGCCAGGTGTGCAAGGTTAAAAACAAAATAAAAACTGTAAATAAAATATAAACAAAACAATATGCAAACATCACTACAGAGAAAAGTTAAAGTAGCCGATAAACATGTGAAAAGATGTTCAACACAAATTTTTTAAAGCAATCAGACTTTTGCCTAATAGATTTGCAAAAATGTAAAAGAAGGAAGATACTACTGCACTGAAGGTCTCCAAGGTATATTATTAAATTGAAAAGTGCAAATTATAGATGCCTCATCTATAGCATAATCCTATATATACCAGCCATACTTGTAGATGTGTAAATATCAGGTGGACAAATACAGAGAAAAGAGTTTGGAAAGACACTCAAGCTATCATCTGCAGTTATATTTGAAGAAAAGAATGGAAAATATAGTTTGGGCTTTATCATTTTAGTATATGAATAGAATATTATTTCTTAATGAAAAAATTTTAAATCACATATAAGATCTACAAACAAACTTTTTAATCCTGATTTTTAACCACAAATGGTTACTTCACTAGAAAGATAAGCAAATAACATAAATAGCTAGATTACTTTTTCTCTTATTTCTCTCATAACCCAGTATATAATAAGGAATAAATAATCAAAAGTTGACAATAGAAAGAAGAAAAAGAACAGCAAAAGGACTAATTAATCAACACTTACTATAATTATGAGTTGGATAGTTGAACACCTTTCAAGAGTGATTTATGTTTATTTATTTTAGTTTTATACGGGTTTCCTCACTTACAAAACAGAAGTTTAAATGTGATGATTAACTAACAAAAGCGTTTGAGTTATATTGAATATTTTTACAATATCTCTCACCATTTTTACTGCTGCTCGAGATCAAGATAAATTAAGGCTGTGTGCATCTAAAAGATGCTATTCTGTGAGCATGCCAGCCTCCAAGTGCATTGCTAACTGATAAATGGCAGCCCAACCAACAATGAAAGGGTGTGAGATTAAAATTAGCTCACTTTATTTGAAATAGTTTTAAGCATGCTACCTTATAATAAATATAGCAAAAACTTGGCCCTTCTGAAAAGAAGAAAGCTTTAGTCGTTCAATCATATCTGACTTTTTGTGGCCCCATGGACTATAGCCCACCAGGTTCCTCTGTCCATGGGGATTCTCCAGGCAAGAATACTGGAGTGGGTTGCTATTTCCTTCTCCAGGGGATCTTCCCAACCCAGAGATCAAACCCAGGTCTCCTGCACTGCAGACAGATTCTTTACCATCTGAGCCACCAGGGAAGCCTTTCTGAATGTCAAATAAAATATGTCAGCCTTTCTGAGGAAAACAATAACACTTTGTATTAAAGATGAATATACTGATGTAATAACAAAATAATCAAGGTCAGATGCAATTGGAAAACAAACCATAAACATCACTCCTTAGCATTTCTTCCTTACAGAATATCAAACTTTAGAACTCAGAGGTTAATATTGATATTTAAGAATATCTCTTTCCCTATAAGAGCCTTATTGCATGACACAGTCCATGTGTAGTAACACATATTATACTTATCTTTGGGGAAGTTCTCAATTGTCAGAGAGAACAAAAGTGGTAGTTTTAAAAAATGCTCACATAAAGTTATAAAGCCAGAAGAAAATACAGTAAACTCCATTACTACAGAGATGATGAAAATCCAGAGCATACAAGATATTTGCTCTAAGTTATTAAGCTTATAAACAAAAAAAGTACAACTTAGATCACAGGCACCCCAATGCTCAGACCTGCAACCATCCACTACTATTTGCTACTGCTTCTCAGAAAAGAGGGAAAAGTTTCATTATCTCTGATAATGAGAGGAATATTAAAAATGAAAATTGTTATACCTCTGCCCTAAAGGATAACAAAGCTAATAATTAAAAAAATGATTTTGTCTAAATAAATTTTGTCTGAATTTGAAAGTTTGTTTTAGTTTACCTAGGTTCAACCCAGTAATACTTTCAACTGGGATGGTGTACAACAACTTTCAAAGTGCATATTAGTGATTTCATTTGATCCTACATAAATAACAAAATATGCTACAGGATAGAATTATCATTTCCATTTTCTTATTGAAGAAACTGGAGCTGAAAGAAGTTACATATATTTTTCAAGATCATAGAGCTACAAAGTGATGCTTTTTAAAAATTTTTTAAGAATTATTTTTAAAATTTATTTTTAATTGGAGGATAATTACTTTACAATATTGTGTTGGTTAACACCATACATCAACATGCATCAGCCATAAGTACACATATATCCCTTCTCTCTTGAACCTCCATCTTGAATCACCCTCCCACACCAAGCCACCCCTCTAGGTTGTCACAGAGCCCCAGTTTGAGTTCCCTGAATCATAAAGCAAATTCCCACTGACTATTTTACATGTGGTGGTGCATAGGTTTCCATGCTCCTCTTTCCATCTGTCAATTCCCTCGCCTTCCCCCACCATGTCCATAAGTCCATTCTCTCTGTCTGCATCTCCACTGCTGCTCTGCAAATAGCTTCATCAATACCATCTCTCTAGAGTCCATACATACGCACTAATATATGATATCTGCTTTTCTCTCTCTGGCTTACCTCAGTCTGCATAGTAGGCTCTAGGTTTAGCCATCTCATCAGAATGGACTCAAATGTGTTCCTTTTTATGGCTAGTAACATTCCATTGTATATATGTACCACAGTTTCTTTATCCACTCATCTGTTGATGTACATGGGGACAAGAATTTAAATATATCTATCCTCCAGTGCTCTTTCTTCTATGTATTCTACCACTTAAATGCCCACAATGGACTGGATTAAAAAAAATAAATTATGTGGTTGTGTAATGGACATATTTGGTATCTTAAATAAGACATGTATTGTCGGTTATAAAATCAACCCACTCATCTAACAGAATGTGTTTTCAAAGGAATCTACCATTCCTTGTCAAAAAGATATAAATGTGACCTCACAGATCCAAACTAAAACTACAGAACTGTAGGATGAGACAAATATATATTCTGAAGTGTTCATATCACTGGCTCAAAGTCTATCTGCCCCCAAATATCTATCCTGCTGGCATGCAGGAGTGTCTAAAAAGTTTCATAATATTCTTAATCATAAGATTCTTAATCATTATGATTCTTAATCATAATATTAAGTATGGCGCCATAAGCACATAAATGCTTTTTTTGTATTATCTCCTATTAACCCTATCTCACTGTTAAACATACAATAAACTAAAACTCAGAGACGTGGAGTTTAATCTTACCAAATTCACATAACTGAGAACAAAGTTCATCAAGCCTGGCTCCAAAACCCATCCTCTTTTTGCATCAGCACATTGTCTCTAATCCTTTGTTTCACTTCTTTTAGATTAAGAAGTTTTTCAAGAAAATCCTTGTGAAAAGCCAGCTAACATGCTTGAAAAGTGTTACATTCAAATTTAAATTTTTAGGTTACGTTTAGTTATGAGTAGTCCGAGATTAGAAACATGACTGAATCTGCTTGATTTTTTACCTTATCTGAGTCATCCCTTCTTCACAATAACAACCACAGAAGCTGAACAATTATGTCAATCACATAACCACTGACTCCCTCAATGTTTTCTGTGGGAGCAAAAATTTTTTTCAGCATAAATTTGATTAACAACAAAAATTAATTTATTGTTGTTGGTACATACTTCATTTAACACCTGTCATAAGGATAGTGGAGTTAGCATTGTCTCTGTGGTGGTGGTGGTTTAGTTTCTAAGCCATGTCCAGTTCTTTGAGACCCCATGGATCATAGCCCACTAGGCTCCTCTGTCCATGTGATAAGAATATTGGAGTGGGTTGCCATTTCCTCCTCCATGGGATCTTCCCCATCCAGGGATCACACCCACAGAACTACATCTCCTGCAGGGCAGGCGAATTCTTTCACAGCTGAGCCATCACGGAAGCTCAGCATTGCCTCTTCTCACAGGAAAATTCCCTCACTGTTCAATTCAACTTGACCTCCATCAAGAGTTAAAGAAAAACGTTAAAAGCCCCTTTCCCACTTAGGTGTCCAAGCCTGCTATCTTCTGTTTAGAGGGGTCAGAACTGCAGTTTGTCCAAAACCAATCAGTCAGATGTAGGTGAGGTGGCAGATGGAGGAGACCCAAACTTTAGGCTGGTTCATCCTCTGAATCTCTTTCATTCTGCTCTCTTACCTTTGCAGAGATAGTTCTCACATTCCTCCCTCCTAAAACTCATATTTTTAAATTCTGCTTTCTGTCTCTTCTTTTAGCCCCTCTTGGCATCCCAAGAATGAAAAACTGTCCCTAAAAGAACGGATCTGAGAAGGCAATCTTAGGCTAGCGTTTGGTTTGGCAGAGTGTTTGAATCTTTGTTTCTTCTTCAGCGTGGGACAGGGTCAAGGAAATGGCATCCAGTATACAAACAGAACAATTAGATAACACATTGAGGTGTAATTGTGCCTCCCATCTCTCAACTGCTTGAAATGGCATGTTTTGCTTACACATAGACTGGGAAAAATAGAATTGCTATTTTTGATTGATGTAGGAAGTTGCTATTTTCCAAATGATATAGAAAAACCATTAGCTAATAATGATGGGAAATTTTATTTTACAAATTTTATTTTAAATAATCACATGTTTGAGGGAGAAAGGATACATGTGTATGTATGGCTGAGTCCCTTCGCTGTTCATTTGAAACTCCCACAACGTTGTTAATCTGCTATACGCCAATACAAAAGAAAAAGTTTAAAGAGTAAAAAAATTAATCATCACATATTAAGTGTAAAAATCTTTGATTTTTATTATAAAGATTTATACAATAGAATATTTACAATTGAGGAGGGGTATTAAAACTATGAAGGTTGCAAGGACTAAGAAAAGACCAAAGATAGATTTTTAATTAGGCATTCATCAGGCTACATAATTATTACAACTTTCAGAAAAGCTTGTGTTGACCTTAAGAAAGAAATGTTATGTCTGCACATATGTTATACGTCCGTTCTTTCAAAGTAAAGTTTATTTTTTTTTAAGAGAGCTAACATACGAGCTAATACACTTCTCTAGATTTCACATTTGTTTCTTATTGAGGTCCAACTATCATATCTGTCCACCACTACCAGAAAAACCATAGCCTTGACTACACTGCTGAGCAACCAATTCTTCTCATATTGCTATATTAAGAATTGGAAAAACATTTTAAAAAGTATTCTGTAAAGGTGAACCATGCCTCTGTCTTTCAAGAGGACTAAGCAATGAAAAGGCTGACAAGAAACATTTTAAGAGAGTCAAATACTGTAAGAGGTAGGTCTGTAAGTAAATGAAAGTCGCTCAGTCGTGTCCGACTCTTCGCGACCTCATGGACTATACAGTCCATGGATTCTCCAGGCCAGAATACTGGAGTGGGTAGCCTTTCCCATCTCCAAGGGATATTCCCAACCCAGAGATCAAACCCAGGCCTCTCACATTGCAGGCGGATTCTTTACCAGCTGAGCCACAAGAGAAGCCCAAGAATGACTGGAGAGGGTAGCCTATCCCTTCTCCAGTGGATCTTCCCGACCGGGAATCAAACCGGGGTCTCCTGCATTGCAGGCGGATTCTTTATCAACCGAGCTATATGGGAAACCCTAAGAGGTAGGTCTGGATAAGGTTTAAATCTGGGAAAGAAGAAGAGGAGACAACCTGTGAATTATATAGTATGCATATAAAGGTGAGTTTTATAACTTTTGGATTAGGAGAAATAAGGGTTGGCATTTATTCAGAAGTAGGAAAGCAGTGGCATTTTAAAAAATGTGATCATTGACCCCCCTTCTAGAGCAGATCAAATGAGTAGGGAAACAATGCTTGAACTGTTTAGTCACAATGGAAGTGAAATGAACTTCTCCTTACTTGAAGATTTAATTATAACTAATTCACAGCCCCTAGTCTAGGAAAAAAGAGTAAATCGAACACTCTGCCAATTATCCCCAAGATTAAACCTTTGCTTTAGCCCTAGACAAAGACAGTATACATTTTAGTTACTCCTTCCAAAACTACAAATACTTCTACCCAAAAAACAGAACAGGCAGCTTGTGACCTTGAAATAAACTATACTGTCCATTTCTGCTATTTCATGTGTTTGCTCTCAGTAAGTGATAAATTAATGTATTTTTGAAGGAACTCAGAATTCAGAGTTTGGCAAGGTCTAAAGAGGAAATTTCCATAGCCCTCTCTTTTCTTCTCTAAACAACTATACTGTAAATTGGCTATACTTTCTGAGGCTACAAACAAGAGGTCTCTTTTTAGGATATGCAGCAAGATATTCATGTAGTCAGCTTGCTTTGTCTTTTTTTACCTCCTACACATTAGGGCACCAAAACACCATCTCATTTGATGTCATTTAACAAGAGGTTACAGCCCAGTAAATGTTTTGTTTTTGTTCTATTTGACCTATTTTGTTAGGGTGGCGTCAATTAATATTATTAGTTCAGTGGCCTGTGTCTGTATTTATGTTTGGAAAAGCAAAAGGCAACAATAAGACAGCTGGCCTAATTCTGCAATACCCCTCTTCCTGCACCATCTCCCGGATCTCCCCAATAAGCAATAAGTATGAAGCATGCTTAGAGGCTTAGGAAGACTCTAGATCTCAAAGGCTTCCATTTTGACTCCTGTGCTGTGCGTAGTCGCTCAGTCGTGTTGACATTTTGCAACCCCATGGACTGTAGCCCACCAGGCTCCTCTGTCCAAGGGATTCTCCAGGCAAGAATACTGGAGTGGGTTGCCATGCCCTCCTCCAAGGGTCTACCCAACTCAGGGATCAAACCCAGGTCTCCCACATTGCAGGCAAATTCTTTACCCTCTGAGCCACCAGGAGTCCCACCAGAGAGACTCTTAGGATATTACTATTTTTTAAGTGCTGATTATTCCAAATAAGATTATTTGGAATGTTGGTAAAGCATTGACTAGATATATATAATTCAATATAATTTCTGCCAACCTTTCAGAACTCCCTGCGGACTTTATAAAAGGCTGTAAGACACAGTCTAAATTACAGTGGAGTAAAATGATAACTTAGGAAAGGAGAAAAAGTGATTGGGATAAGAAGTCAAGGAAAAGAAGGCAAATAAAGCAGTAATAAGGAAAGATGCATTTAACGTATACTGTGTGGGATCAAGTAGTGCAACTAGAAAGAGTTATTTCAAAGAGTAATATGCTCTTTACCTTGACAATTACCCTCGACCAATTCCCACAAAGGCTTAAATAGAAGTCTGTCCAGTTACCTAGGACTCATATAAGTTTCCCAAAAGCAATGTCCCTTTAGAAAAATAGACCTTAACAATTTACCACAGAGGTTGTATATTGCTTATTTAACTTATATGCAGAGTACATCATGAGAAATGCTAGAAATCCAGAAAATCTGGATGAAGCACAAGCTGGAATCAAGATTGCTGGGAGAAATATCAATAACCTCAGATATGCAGATGACACCACCCTTGTGGCAGAAAGTGAAGAACTAAATAGCCTCTTGATGAAAGTGAAAGAAGAGAGTGAAAAAGTTGGCTTAATACCCAACATTCAGAAAGCTAAGATCATGGCAGCCGGTTCCACCACTTCATGGCAAAAAGATGGGGAAACAATGGAAACAGTGACAGATTTTATTTTGGGGGGCTTAAAAATCACTGCAGATGGCAACTGCAGCCATGAAATTAAAAGACGCTTGCTCCTTGGAAGGAAAGTTATGACCAACCTAGACAGCATATTAAAAAGCAGAGACCTTACTTTGCCAACAAAGGTCTGTCTAGTCAAAGCTATGGTTTTTTCAGTAGGCATGTTTGGATGTGAGAGAAAGCTGAGCACCAAAGAACTGATGCTTTTGAACTGTGATGTTGGAGAAGACTCTTGACAGTCCCTTAGACTGCAAGGAGATCTAGCCAGTCCATCCTAAAGGAAAACAGTCCTGAATATTCATTGGAAGGACTGATGTTGAAGCTGAAACTCCAATAGTTTGGCATTGGAAAAGACCCTGATGCTGGGAAAGATTGACAGTGGGAGAAAAAGGAGACGACAGAGGATGAGATGGTTGGATGGTATCACTGATTCAATGGACATGAATTTAAGCAAGCTTTCGGAGTTGGTGATGGACAGGGAAGCCTGGCATGCTACAGTCCGTGGGGTCACAGAGTTGGACACAACTGAGAGACTGAACTGAACTGAACTGAACAACCACAGGAGGACTCTAAACCAGCTACCTAGTCAATGTAATCAACTTAGGACTGTCTTCAAAAATTATGGAATAACAGCTAAAAATCACTAGATCATTGCATAAAATTAGTAGCATGAAAGAGAAGAGCTAGAGGAACATATAAACCCCAAAGGAAATAAGAGGTAACTGAAGACATAGTACATAACTTCCAAAAATCTATAAATAATATCCTAAATATTTTGAGAAAATCTGGCATCCATAAAATGAAAGTATGTCATGATAAAGAAGTAGAGAAATAAAATATGATATAGAAATAAAAAAGTTAAAGGATGAACTAAAAAATAGTATGGACTACTCCTCACACCTCAAAAAGTCAGCCTTGTTTATAGCTATTGCTTTGACAAACATTTTAAAAGAAATTAAAATCCAATGTTGGCAAAGATGAAAGGAATTAGGTATTCTTAAAATCTACTTTTGAAATCAGTTTTCCAAAGGATATCTATTATTAAGTAATTGTGGTTTTGCATTATTGAACTTTGCCATTTGATATTGGAATAAATTCTGCAATCAATGTGGTTATGTTATACATCATTTTAATGTGCATTTCTTGCTTTATACTTTTTGATAATGAATTATTATGTGTTGTTTATTTTATATGTATTTTAGATTATGGAAATGATGTTAGACAAAAAGCAATATCGAGCCATTTTCTTATTCGAGTTCAAAATGGGCCACAAAGCAGCAGAGCCATTCGCAACATCAACAATACAATTGGCCCAGGAACTGCTAATGAACATACAGTGCAGTGAAGTTCTACAAAGGAGACCGGAGCCTTGAAGATGAGGAGCACAATGGATGGCCATTGGATGTTGACAATAACCTGTTGAAAGCCATCACTGAAGCTGTTCCTCTTACAATTACATGAGAAGTTGCCAAAGAACTCAGTGTCAACCATTATATGGTCATTTGGCATTTGTAGCAAACTGGAAAGGTGAAAAAACTCGATAAGTGGCTTCCTCATGAGCTGAAATCAAATAAAAAAAAAAATCATTTTGAAGTGTCTTATACTACCCAACAACAACAAACCATTTCTCAATCAGACTGTGACCTGTGACGTAAAGTGGATTTTATACAACAACCAGGGACGACCAGCTCAGTGGCTGGACCAAAAAAAACGCGCCAAAACACTTCCCAAAGCCAAACTTGCACCCCCGAAAAAGGTCACGATCACTCTTTGGTGGTCTGCTGCCGGTCCGATCCACTACAGTTTTCTGAATCCCTGTGAAACCATTACATCAGAGAAGTATGCTCAGCAAATTGATGAGATGTACCAAAAACTGAAATGCCTGAAGCCTGCACGGGTCAACAGAAAGGGCCAATTCTTCTCAGTGACAACACCCACCACACATCTCACAACCAATGCTTCAGAAGTTGAACGAATTGGGCTACGAGGCTTTACCTCATCTGCCATATTCACCTGACCTCTCACCAACTGACTACCACTTCTTTGAGCATCTCAACAATGTTTTATAGGAAAAATGCTTCCACAACCAGAAGGACACAGAAATTGCTTTCCAAGAGTTCGTCAAATCCTGAAGCACGGATTTTTATGCTACAGGAATAAACAAACTTTTTTCTCATTGGCAAAAATGTGATTGTAATTGCTCCTATTTTGATTAATAAAGATGTGCTTGAGCCTAGTTACAATGATTTAAAATTCAGGGTCTGAAATGCAATTACTTTTGCACCAACCTAAATAATAACAATATGTGTGTAAAACCTTTTAATAGACACACTCTTAAACTAATATATATAGGATGGATAAACAACAAGGTCCTACTATACAGCACAGGGAACTATATTCAATATCCTATAATAAACCAAAATGAAAAAGAATATTGTAAATGTATATATAGCCCAATCACTTTGCTATACACCAGAAATCCAACACACCACTGTAAATCAACTATACTCCAATACAATTTAAAAAAAAAAAGAGTAATTGGGGGCCACCTTGGAGGCTGTCTACCACAGGCCAAACTGACTTTTCCCTTTGGGTGTTTTCTGTACTTTGTTATCATGATTCTGTTTTTCCCCTGGGTAGATATTTTTAGAAGTTTTCATTACATTAGAGAGTAAGATTTTCCACCAGTAAAAAAAAAAAAAAAAAGGTGCCCTATTCAGATATTCAGCTAACAATTCCATTTCTAAGACATTAAACTGAGGAAATGAACATGGACATATGTAAAGAAATATATATGAATATGTTCATCACAATACTGTTGATATAAGCAAAACACTGGAAGTAATATAAATGTCCAAAAATATGATTTTGCTTAAATATATTATGATGAACATTTATAAAGGAAAATTAGAAATCTGTTTTAAAGTGACATAGATTTTAATTTATTGATATAAAAACAATCATCGTTCTTGGGTGAAATAACATGTTACAAATACTATTAAGGGCAAAATTCCATTCTTTCACTTACATATTTTAATTTCTAAGACTGTACATATACATTCTTAAAAGGGATTAGAAAAATATAAAGCAAAATGTTACTTTGGCCTCTTGCTAGTGAACCTATAGATGTATTTTTTAAAGCACATTATATTAAGCATGGTTTAAAAATGTAAAGAGATAGTAGGATATAGCTAGTAGTTTACGTTGGGGAAAGATGTCCAATAGGGACAGAAGGTCAAAATGGAATCCCAGGAATCTCTAACATTTAAAGAAAAGCAGAAATCATCAAAACAACAGAAACACAAATAGTAACATGTATGCAGAGGGAGAAAGAAAATTTGAAGATAATGCTTCTAGACATAAAAGGAGGTCAATTTCAAAAGAATAAGTTTCAACAGTGTCAAAATGTATACAGTTGGCTTAACAATAGGATCACCATTAACATTCTCTGTCCCCAATACCCATGGGATGGTGAGAAGAGAGGAGACCTCCAGAACGAACTGTTTCTTCAAAAAGATCAAGTGAGAATAGGAAGTGAAAGAGTGGCTAATAACTTTAATAGAGGCGGAGAGGAAATATAATGTTTTCCTCAAGTTGGGAAAGTACATCACGGAATAGCTGTGAAACTCATGAGAAAATGCCAAGTAGGCTATTTTGAAAGATGGAAAATATCATATAATTGCAGGAAGTTACAGTTTTACCACTTCTATGGAGATTTAAAAGCTAATGTTCTTGAATGTGTCCTTTTAAAGTCCATTCCAAAAAATGGACCAGAGGACTAACAAAAATTAGGCTAATAGACTAGAACCAGTAAGAGCCGATCCCCATTGCTTCACTCCATTGTAGAAAGGTTCAGAACCTATGTGGGTAAATCACCCTTATTCCACTTGTCCCTCCAGCCTGGAGAATCCAATTTCTGCATCTGGACTGCTGCTGCTGCTAAGTCGCGTCAGTCGTGTCCGACTCTGTGTGACCCCATAGACGGCAGCCCACCAGGCTCCCCCGTCCCTGGGATTCTCCAGGCAAGAACACTGGAGTGGGTTGCCATTTCCTTCTCCGGTGCATGAAAGTGAAAAGTGAAAATGAAGTCGCTCAGTCCTGTCGGACTCTTAGCGACCCCATGGAATGCAGCCTACCAGGCTCCTCCGTTCATGGGATTTTCCAGGCAAGAGTTGCTGGAGTGGGTCGCCAGTGCCTGGACAATGCAGTATAAATAAACCTCTTAAAGGAAGAAGTTATTGCCTATACTAGACTTGATAATACTCTATTTGTCACATTTATAAAACCAAAACTGCAACTTTAAAACATTAAAGCAACTTTTGTAGTTTTAACTTGAACCTTTGAAACCCTAGTTCCTAAAGGTTCTGTTACTGCACATCTAATTATTTTTCACTGGAGATTTTCCTTACAGTGGAGTTCTCCCTCCGTGGGGCTCAGCTTCTTTCCTCCCTTCTCTGACATCTTCTCCCCTTCTCGTTCCCTGGCCACTGTCTACTGTCACCCTGGCAAATTTCTGTTCACTTCTTATACAGAATCATTTATCTGTATTCTCTGCTATGGCCTTACAGACCGGAATGATTCAAATTCTAAGTGAAGAATTACCTGAGGGTCTTGTTAAAATGTGTATTCTGAGTCAACAGGTCTAAAGTGGTGCTAGAGATACTTCATTTCTTTTTTTTTTTTCTTAAAAAAATTTTTTTTTAATATGAGCTATCTTAATGTCTTCATTCAATCTGGTAAAATATGGCTTCTGTTCTATGTTTTGCTTTTGGCAACGAGGTGTGTGGGTCCTTAGCTGCCCAACCAGGGACTGAACCAGCACCCCCTGCATTGGAAGGTGAAGTCTTAACCACTGGACTGCCAGGTAAGTCCCTTCATTTCTAATAAACTCCCCAGTAATTGGGCCTCCTTTGTGGTTCAGATGGTAAAACGTCTGCCTGCAACGCGGGAGACCCGGGTTTGATCCCTAGGTCGGGAAGATCCCCTGGAGCAGGAAATGGCAACCCACTCCAGTACTCTTGCCTGGAAAATTTCATGGACTGAGGAGCCTGGTAGGCTACCGTCCATGGGGGTCGCAAAGAGTCGGACACGACTGAGCGACTTCACTTTTCAATGCTGCTTCTGGTCACTGGACGACATTTGAATAGTAAAGCTATAGACCATGTTTTGGGGACTTCACAGTCTAAGTCTAAAGCCATTTTCAAGGCAATTTCTAAAATAATAACAATTCTCACCATAGGAACAATTTTAATACTAACTGTTACAATATTTTTTTCAGGCTGCCAATTTAACAGCCAACTTAACATCATTATACTAAGTTCCCAGGTAGTTTGTTAGTAGGAATAGTTAATTATGCTCTCTCTCTATGACAAATTCTACTCAGATAGTTAAAACAACTTCACACTGTGTAATATACATTATGAAAAGTGTAAATGGGCACTAAGTATTTGTCCTTCTCTTAGAGGAAGAAACATGAATCTTAATCTTGGAGGAAAAATGTTGGTAACAGGGAAAATGCCGACCGAACATTCCATGTACTTTCTTGGGCTGGGTGCTATTTACATTATAAGCAGATGTGAGTTTTGTCACTTCCATGCTTGCAGTCAAGAACAAGCAGGCCTCTTCCACTGCTTTCTTTTCTTTCAGGGACACTGGGGGCCATGTGTTCCAGATGGTACAACTAAAGATGTAAGAGATTTACACAAACCACACTGGACTTCACATGACTGAAAAATTAACTCTTATTTTGCTGAGTTACTGAGATTTGGTGATTTGAGTATTAATTTGAAATGTGTGGATTAAAGTGTTATCACTCCATAGCATATTTTTTAATTGGTTCTCTCGTGGAGTTACCATGGAGTTCAGGTTCAACTCCCTGAACTCATGCCTGGATTTCTGTCCTATGAACCTATGAGATAATACATCGTATTGCTTTAAGATGCTAAGTTTACGGTTATTTGTTACACAACAATAGAAAGCTAATACAAAGCGGTGTATATGATTTTGAATCAGGCTGAATGTACTCAGCTCAGTTCAGTGGCTCAGTCGTGTCCAACTCTTTGCAACCCCATGGACTGCAGTATGCCAGGCTTCCTTGTCCACCACCAACTCCCGGAGCTTGCTCTAACTCATGTCCATCGAGTCGGTGATGCCATCCAATCATCTCATCCTCTGTCATCCCCTTCTCCTCCTGCCCTCAATCTTTCCCAGCATCAGGGTCTTTTCCAATGAGTCAGTTCTTCGCATCAGGGAGCCAAAGTATTGGTGTTTCAACTTCAGCATCAGTCCTTCCAATGAATATTCAGGGTTGATTTCCTTTAGGATTGACTGGTTAGATCTCCTTGCAGCCCAAGGAACTCAAGAGTGTCTTCTCCAACACCACAGTTCAAAAGCATCAATTCTTTGGTGCTCAGCTTTCTTTATAGTCCAACTCTCACATCCGTATGTGACTAATGGAAAAACCATAGCTTTGACTAGATGAACCTTTGCTGGCAAAGTAATGTCTCTGATTTTTAATATGCTGTCTGGTTGGATTGCTAATTTTGTTCCATGTGCGAGCTAGAGCCACCAGCTTCAGTTCTAACAGCTGGCTAGGCTGGCTAATGCCATCCCAGACAAAACCTTGGCACACACTGAACAACACTGAAA
The DNA here is from genome assembly GCF_019320065.1 of Cervus canadensis. Taxonomy (NCBI): domain Eukaryota; kingdom Metazoa; phylum Chordata; class Mammalia; order Artiodactyla; family Cervidae; genus Cervus; species Cervus canadensis. The sequence goes on from NC_057412.1 coordinate 34,845,027, forward strand.
AGCCAGATGTTCCCTGACATAATATAAAAGAATTTACAAAGGATAGGAGATTGATATTCTGCCTGAACTGTTCATGTAATTCTTTTTTTTCCATTTATTTTTATTAGTTGGAGGCTAATTACTTTACAATATTGTAGTGGGTTTTGTCATACATTGACATGAATCAGCCATGGATTTACATGTATTCCCCATCCCGATCCCCCCTCCCACCTCCCTCTCTACCCGATCCCTCTGGGTCTTCCCAGTGCACCAGGCCCGAGCACTTGTCTCATGCATCCAACCTGGGCTGGTGGTCTGTTTCACCCTAGATAATATACATGTTTCGATGCTGTTCTCTCGAAACATCCCACCCTCACCTTCTCCCACAGAGTCCAAAAGTCTGTTCTGTACATCTGTGTCTCTTTTTCTGTTTTGCATATAGGGTTATCATTACCATCTTTCTAAATTCCATATATATGTGTTAGTATGCTGTAATGTTCTTTATCTTTCTGGCTTACTTCACTCTGTATAATGGGCTCCAGTTTCATCCATCTCATTAGAACTGATTCAAATGAATTCTTTTTAATGGCTGAGTAATATTCCATGGTGTATATGTACCACAGCTTCCTTATCCATTCGTCTGCTGATGGGCATCTAGGTTGCTTCCATGTCCTGGCTATTATAAACAGTGCTGCGATGAACATTGGGGTGCACGTGTCTCTTTCAGATCTGGTTCCCTCGGTGTGTATGCCCTCATGTGATTCTTACCTATTCACTGCCTCCCCACTTCCTAATAAAGGGAAAAAAAAAGAATATATTTTCATGATTATCATAGATTATTGAGGAAATCATCAGAATTTTTAAAAAGCTGTATTGGCTGTTCTCCCTAGATGGAAATCCTGCTGGGAGGGGCTGCAACAAAAACTGGGCTCCCAGATTTCAAGGGCCATGGGAGGAAGCTGGGTGGTTGAGCTTAGACATTAGCCTATACTGACCTGAATCAGTCAGTAGTCAAATCTTGGAGAAAGGATTAACAGGCAAGGGCCTCCCAAGATCGAAATGGAAAGACAACCCACAAAATTATTCATTGAGGTTTTCACCCCAAAATTCTCTGGGTTAGCAAATAACACAATGAAATCACCACCTCACCTTAATTAGTAATGTTGAATCTGGATAGATCCAGAACCTCTTGAATGAAGGAGAAGAGAGATGCCTTTGAGGAAGCATCTATCAACTTTTTTCCTAATTTTCTCCAAAGCAAAATAAATGCACTGGGTAACTGCACTAAGGAAAGAGACTCCCAAAACTTTAGTCATTATTAGATACCTAAGATCTAAGATCAAAACACCTAGGGTATAAAGTATCTGTTTAGAACTGAGGTTTATGAGCCTCAGCTGATAAAGGGAATTCTTTCCTGAAACTATGGGTCCAATAAGACTCAATCTTCAAACTGCGATTCCTTCCCCAGATCGAGAGAACATGAAACTGTTTTCAGCAGCAGTCTGGTCACATTGGAATATTCCTGCTCAAGTGAGAAACAAGTTGTTATATACCTGGGTGTCTATCATTAAGATGGCAGAATAGGTTTTGATGGACCTCTTATATTTAAGGCACATTCATTCCAATTTTAGATGTTCTACTCTGAGCTTTTAACCATGAGTCTAAAAGCTGCCAAATGGAGGTGGGAACCAAAGCAAGAGAATGCTCTCCAGCTAGTCCAAAGTTCACGTCAAGCAGTCTGTCTTGTAGCCTGGCCAATGACTCATCAGATCCAACTGGAGTCAAATGGTCCACCAGACGGCAGGGTACGCTTGAGAGACTGTAGCAAGTCCCAGAAGAATTTCAGTAGCGTTCCCTTTGAGTTGGGAGCAAGTCCCATTTCTTTCAGCAACTATTTTCCCTTTGAGAAACTGTTCCTGGTGTCCTTTTGGACTTACATGAAGACCTGAACACAGGACCGCTTTGTGATTTGAACAGCTCATCACGAACTAGATGCTATGTTTTCCATCCAGCTATAAATTTAGTTATGGCAGTAGTTCAGTTTTCAAACGGTATGAATGGGATGAGCTGAAAGGAATGCTAAGTGGCCCGGGTTGATTGCTCACTCTCTTGACTTCTTTCTGTCCCTTTAGCCCCTTCATAGACTCAAGAGGAAAGGCCAATGACCAAGAACAAACATGAAAAGATGTACCAAAATGAGCCAGAGTTAGACCTGCTACAAAGCTCCAGCCATAAATGAACTCTCTCAAGGGTGATCCTAAAGGGCACAGGAGAAACACAACCCTCACAATGGGCAGACAGATAAGCAGTTTTTCTCATTGTCCACTTTGCTTAGAATAAGAAATTATCCGAGATCAAGATCTATGCTACTTTATCACTGGTTACAAATGGTCTGTCCAGGTGTTCAGGAGACCTGCTAAGAGTTAGACCTTAGGCCTAGAAACAAAGAAGTTTGGGCAAGAATTGCCCCAGAGCTGAGAATATTTGTGTTCCAAGTCAGTGTTCACAAGATAGCCCCATACCAGAGATTCTAAATTACAAAAGGGGATACAATGGCCCACTTAATGATTGTCAGTTGTGTTTCTTCTCAAGGTAATCAGGTGAAGGCTCATAAACTCAAAAATCAACAAGTGTCAGCTAGGTTCCATAAATAAGGGAAAAGAATTTGGTGACAAGCAATGAGGAATACTTGGAATTACAGCAATCTTGAGAAGGTCCGACTCTTTGCAACCCCATGCGTGGACTGTAGCCCTCCAGGCTCCTCTGGCCACAGAATTTTCTGCATAAGAATACTGGAGTGGGTTGCCATTTCCTTCTCCAGGGGATCTTTCCAACCCAGGGATTTAACCAGTCTGCCACAATGCAGGCAGACTCTTTACCGTCTGAGCCAGCAGGGAATTTACTGAGATGATTTATTTCATCGAAAAAAGTGTGTTAGTCGCTCAGTCGTGTCCGACTCTTTGCGACCCCATGGACTGTAGCCCAGCAGGCTCCTCTGTCCATGGAATTCTCCAGGCATGAATACTGGAGTTGGTTGCCATTTCCTTCTCCAGGGGATCTTCCCCACCCAGGGATCGAACTCGGGTCTCCTGGATTATAGGCAGATTCGTGACCATCTGAGTCACCAGGGAAGCCTTCCAAATCACTGAGAGATGAATTTAAATGGAAATAAATGTTTGGTAAGGAGTGGTAAATGTATCATGATAAAAACTTTGACAATATTGTTTGTTTTGGGTTCATTAATGAAGCTGTGGTTATCCGAGGTTATAGAGTCAGATACAATCAAATGGATAAAGAAAACTTAGATCATTAGTGGAGAAGACATGGAAGTTTGCTGACTTTCTTTTTTATCTGTACCACGTGGCTTGCGGGATCTTGGGTCCTTGACCAGGACAGAACCCAGGCCCAGGGCAGTGTAAGCACTGAGTCCTAAGTACTGGACCTCCAGGGAATTCCCCAGTGACTTTCTATGTACTATTTGCTTGTATAACTGAATATTCAGCACTTAAGTTTTTGCTATGTTTCAAAAGTTACTTTCTTCACCTTTGTATAGTTTTTTAATAGTTGAGGACTAGAAAGAATTTGCTCAATATTTTAAAAATGCTAAATGCTGGGAGGTAGTGACAAGCATATGGAAATTCTTAACTATGCCATAAGTAGAAGTTTAACCAATAAATTTAATAATTAAAAAGAAAAAAAGTAATGTTAAGGTATTTCCCATCCAGGTTAATGTTAGCACAGGGAACATTCCTTACATACTGCTTATCCTGGGTTACATTTACCAATTTAAATCATTTTCCTTAAATAATAGGTCCTACATTCCTTAGAATCATTAGGATTGGTCATTGATTAGGACTGTATTTGATTTTTCACATGTTCTGATTTCACAGCAAGGACCTAGTTTTACTCAACTGCCTTCATTCACTGCTGCTGCTGCTGCTAAGTCGCTTCAGTTGTGTCCGACTCTGTGCGACCCCATAGACGGCAGCCCACCAGGCTCCCCCGTCCCTGGGATTCTCCAGGCAAGAACACTGGGGTCTGTTGCCATTTCCTTCTCCAATCATTCATTCACTACCAAGACACAATGACTCAAGTAAACAAACAGTTATCCCTCAAAACCAAATTAATAGACTTTTCCAATGAATAAAAGTTCTAATTGTTCACTAGGATGCCATTAAAAGTTGCAAACATTTGAGTTTTTACAAAACATGTGTTGAAACAATTCTGGCCTAAGATCAAGGAGATTTGAGAAGACTGACAAAGAATTTTAAGTCTTTCTATAACTGTGTTCCACTCTACTTAAAATGTAACAGCCACTGTGATTTCACAATAAGAAATAATTCTATAATTTTTTCAAACTTCATTGAAAAAACGGTAGCTCTGAATCAGCTCTAACTGAATCTTGCTATGTTAGAATGTGGGCCCAGTATTGCCAGATCTTTGTTTTCCAAAGAAGTCATAAAAACAAATTTGTAGATGAAATTTTATGATTTTTAAACTGCTACGAGGAGTAACACACCAGTCTGTGGGTACATATGGCCTTCCAGCTGTTGCTTTGTTCTCTCAGGTTAATGTCTTCAATGCTCATAAAAAAAGCAGCCACGGTGGCAAGGGTAGAGACTACATATAGACTTAATTACATAGATTTTCCTTCACAGAGGGCCACCGGACAAGACTCTAGCTCCTAAAAGACCCACCAAATCTGTTAGCAGAATTGTTATCATTCAGCTGTTGGAAATGGGGTAGATTACAAAATCCAACCAGTTACCTGGTGACTGGCTGATTAGTTAGGGCACTTTTTAAATGAAGAAGCAGCAATTTGTACTCAAAGGTAGAGAGATTTACTCTTCATTTAGACTTAATTTTTCTATCAGCACGAATACTGATAGACTTGTTCAATGCTTTATGCTAAGCCACCCAACTTTACCTCTAAGGAATTAATTCCACAAAAGAAATAAGTCAATGGGACGATTATTTTGGCTTTCATTGATCCATTATGTCTTATGGAATTATGCACTGATCAATTATTGAGAGCTCAGTTAGTGCCCTTTGAGACAAAAAGAGTCTCAAAGTGTTGCTTCTCCAGTATAGCTACTATACAAGCAGCAATTTTAAGGGAAGAGATGGAAAAATCATCCAGAGGTAGGAACAACAGGGCTCAGATTCTTCCTCAATAAGTGTGTGGTTCATCTCACTGAGCGGACCAAAAAAAAAAAAAAAAACAAACATGAAGAACTGCCTAAAAGCAAGAGACATATGAATTGGGTAGTGAAGTAGGAAGTCATGAATGCCAGTCCTAGCTTAAAATCAAGAGACATAGGCAACCCCTAAAGCCAGTACCCATATCCCCTTGCTTGTTTTTTGTTAAAGTATTTTTTGGTATATAGGATGTGTTTGTATTCTAATGTATCATTCCACTCCATAAAGCACACCACATTGACACAGAACTGCGACAGAATTAGAGGAGACATGGACATCATCTGATGATACTAAGCTAGGAAATGGTAGCCTTGAGCCTTCTTCTGAGTGTGGTGACTGGAATCTGTTAAAGAGAGGTCCTTTCTGCTGTACATTAGTTATCTGCATTATATCAGAATGTCTGCATTGCATTAGAAATATTTTTCAAACAGTGTTCATGGAAAGAAGGGTATGTATGTATGTTGTACAGCCAATTGGAATGTGTAGACTTCTGTTCTTTCTGTTTCCTTCCCAGCATCCGTTCCTTTGTGGGAGTGGTCCTTCTGACACTCTTCCTGATTCTAGTGAGTTGTCAATCACAGGACTCCAGAAATAAGCTAAGCCAAAATAATCAGGCTCTCTTTTCTAAGAAATTCAATCATGAACAAGTATACACAGAACTAGAAGGTAGTTAGAACTGGGTTATCTGATGGCAGCTCCTAACATAGTGAGCATATGCATTTCCACCATATCAGTTCAGTCAGTTCAGTCGTTCAGTCGTGTCCAACTCTTTGCGACCCCATGAATCACAGCACGCCAGGCCTCCCTGTCCATCACCAACTCCCGGAGTTTACTCAAACTCATGTCCATCGAGTTGGTGATGCCATCCGGCCATCTCATCCTCTGTAGTCCCATTCTCCTCCTGCCCTCAATCCCTCCCAGCATCAGGGTCTTTTCCAATGAGTCAACTCTTCACACGAGGTGGCCAAAGTACTGAAGCGTCAGCTTCAGCATCAGTCCTTCCAGTGAACACCCAGGACTGATCTCCTTTAGAATGGACTGGTTGGATCTCCTTGCAGTCCAAGGGACTCTCAAGAGTCTTCTCCAACACCACAGTTCAAAAGCATCAATTTTTCAGCGCTCAGCTTTCTTCACAGTCCGACTCTCACATCCATACATGACCACTGGAAAAACCATAGCCTTGACTAGATGTGCCTTTGTTGGCAAAGTAACGTCTCTGCTTTTTAATATGCTATCTAGGTTGGTCATAACTTTCCTTCCAAGGAGTAAGCGTCTTTTAATTTCATGGCTGTAGTCACCATCTTCAGTGATTTTGGAGCCCCCAAAAATAAAGTCTGACACTGTTTCCACTGTTTCCCCATCTATTTGCCATGAAGTGATGGGACCAGATGCCATGATCTTAGTTTTCTGAATATTGAGCTTTAAACCAACTTTTCACTCTCCTCTTTCACTTTCATCAAGGGGCTTTTTAGTTCCTCTTCACTTTCTGCCATAAAGGTGGTGTCATCTCCATATCTGAGGTTATTGATGTTTCTCCTGGCGATCTTGATTCCAGCTTGTGCTTCTTCTAGCCCAGCGTTTCTCATGATACAGAGTCTTGCTTTTCATAATCAACCTTTTCTGTCCACCAAGTTCAGTAAACTCTTTAACACTTAAGTGATATCTATTCATATTTAAACTTTTAAAATACTGTGAGAAAAATATGAGAAGCCTGATAATACCTATATTAATTAATATTCTTTAGCCCAAGTCCCTGGCTTCCCTAGGCCTGGTAATTCAACATACCATTACATAGTCTTCCAATAAATTCACTCAGATTTTTTTCCCCTCTTTTTTTCTTTTTTTCTTCTTTTCTTTCTTTTTTCTCTCTTCCCCTTCCTTCTTTACTTCCTTCCCTTTGGCATTAGTCATCAAGAGTCATTGCTATTGCTTATAGCTAAAGAATATTAATTAATATAGGTATTATCAGGCTTCTCATAATTTTCTCACAGTATTTTAAAAGTTTAAATATGAATAGATATCACTTAGCTATTAAAGAGTTTACTGAACTTGGTGGACAAAAAAGGTTGATTATGAAAAGCAAGACTTGACATACTAGATGTGATTAACAGCAGAAGAATGTGGCATAGGGTGTTGTTAGATGCTGCTGCTGTATATGAGACATTGTCTCTAACTCTTCCAACACCAACCCCAACTCTAACCTAAACTTGATAAAAATCTCTCCATCAGGGCAACACATTTTGAACTCTGAAATAAAAGGAATTTAAGAAAAGACAAAGCTAGATAAATGGTAAAAAAAAAAAAAAAAAAAAATTCAGAAAAGGAAAGAAAAAAGTAGAAAAGAGAAGGAAAACATGAGTCATTAATGTCAAGGGTAGACACCTAAGCAGAAGTGGATGTCTGGAAAGGACCAAATTAGCACAGCCAAAGGGGACATCCTCTTTTCCTCTATTTTTCTTCACACAGCCTTTAGTGTGGCATACAATATATAAAAGAATAAACTTTAAATCAACAGATAGATATACATATAGGTCCAAATCTAGATATATGCATGTCTAAAAAGTCAGTTCACATCTCTGAACAATTTCAAAAAAGTTTATAAACTTTTTCCTTTAGTGACTATTTCTATGGACTAAACAATGAGTCATATAACAAATTTTTAGAACTTTAGTTCTATCTCAAATTTAAAATCTTAGGGAGTAAACACATTCCATCTATATCTCAGTTTTCTCATCAGTAAGCCAGCAATGATTTTTAATCCCATTAAACTACCATACTTTTTAAAACAAAGGTGCTAGAGGGCCAACTATTCTTTATGGATATATGAAGAATTAATTCTGCAAATTAATTCTGCAAATTAATTCTTTATAGAAGAATTAATTTGTCTATTCTATCAGTGTGTATATACAACAAGTGTATTTCTCCCTATGGATGGCATGATTACCTGGGTATAATCACAAACACACACATCATTTTTATCTCAGCTACAGACAATGGGGTTGTAAAACCAACTTAGCAACTACACAACAACAAAAGATTAAACAAAAATGTAACAATCTCTACAAAAACAAATGGTTTAGCAAATTTCTGTGGTGACAAGCAGTAAGTGTAGCAAGCCATTTTTGCCTTTTTCTCCTTTCCAAAACACTGGTTATCAGACAAACACTTGATTGTCCTGCTGAGCTATATAGATAATGAGTTAGTGTATGTGGTCCGCATATAGGCTTAATGACAGAGGTTTGTATGTCGAAGTTCTGCAACAGGTCTTTAATATAAAACCAATAAATGTTCTTTTAGCCTTTAAAGTAGAATTATAAAACACCACATTCATCCTGATCTGCAACTAATAAAAATCAGTAGAATGTTGTGTGTGTGTTATGTTCAATCGCTTCAGTCCTGTCTAACCGGCTGCGACTCTATCAACTGTAGTCCACCAGGCTTCTCTCCCCAGGGGATTTTCCCAGAAAGAATACTGGAGTAGGTTGTCCTTCTCTCCTCCAAGGGATCTTCTCAACCCAGAGATGGGACCCATGTTTCCTGCGTTGGCAGGCAGATTCTTTACCGCTGAACCACCCAGGAATGTTAGTAAATTCCTTTTGAATTCTCCTGAAATTATATCTTTGTGAAGCTTACAATGGAGCTTTAACCGTTTATGGGTAATTCAGTTTATCTCTCCCATGCCATTTCCTGAGAATAAAACATATCACAAGAAAGCATTTTTGACCAGTGAATGTGCTTAAACTTCAGAGAATAAACCAAGTGCAACTAAAACGTACTAAATACCTTGATACGACTATGTTCTTTTAGAGAAAACTCAATATCCTGCCTTGAATCGAGGCACGGAAACATAAAGAACAAGATACACGAAGATAAACTAAAAAGAATTCTGCGATGATCTCAGAAGAATGGCCCTCGGTGCCAAAAACTGTCAGTAAAAAACAATCTGAGAACTACAAAATATAACAGTCCTTTTGACTTCAAGGTTAAAAAATGACATCTGCTATGCAAACGCGCAGTCATCTCCTAACAATTCGTTTGTCAATGTTGAGATAAGCAAAGCAAGATCAAAGTCCAGAAATTGCCGAAGGGAGGTAGGCTGCAGCAGGGGTGCCGGTTGGGGTCAGGCGCTTGTTCAAATGGAAGACAGGGTGGGTTGCCTTCCCTCCCTACTTTTATAGTGCAGAGTGCTCATCCTAGTCATCAACTGGGAACTTCAACTGTTAGGGGCAATTGGTAGGTAGGTGTTCTAACTCCTTCATGGATGTTTAATATCACTCTTGTTTTAGAATCTGTCCCGTAGGCAACACGACTCCCAATTGACCCTGCCCCACCATTACGACGCCCGCTAGATACACTGCTGATGGAAGCATTTACTGGAAACTTTCTAGGAGGCTGCTGCCCCAGAAAAGAAAACCCGTCCAACAGGGCTAGTAGTTTAGTTGGCACCGCTGAGGAAAGACGACAAGACGCTATGGATTACTCACAGTTCGCCTCCAACACGGGAAGCACGAGAGCGAGGCACGCCAGCAGCGTCCCCGTGCGCCCACCCGGGACCCTCATGGCGAAACGGGCGGAGGCGCGGGCAGACGCGGCGGCGCTGCGCGGTGCGGACCCCTGCGCCCGGCGCGCGGCGGAGACACGACCCGGGCGCCGCGAGTTGAGGACTGCGGCGCGGGGGCGCCGGTGAGCCAGCGCGCCCGCGGGGCCGCGGAGCCGGGGGCGGAGGGGACCGCCCGCTCCCAGCCCCCCGCCCGGCGGGGAGGTGATAACAGGGACATTTCCTGGAAGCTTTTCTTTTCGGAGCTGGGGGCAGGGCTCGGGGAGAGAGCTGGAGGCCTGGTAAACACAATCGAGACATCCTTCCTGGCCCTTCCCGGACGCCAGCGCTTCGTTCCGGTCTCCGGAATGTGAAGTTTGCCAAGAAGGGGAAGCAAAAGCGTCTCAGACGACCATCTCCACCACCACCACCACCTCCAGCGAGCCGGAGTGGAAGGCTGAGTGGCCCGGAAAACTGAGGACTCAGACATCAGGGTTCAGTTCAGTTCAGTTCAGTCGCTCAGTCGTGTCCGACTCTTAAAGATCACGGTATCCAGGCTTAAAGCTTAGAAGGAAAAAAATCTGATGTTGGCGATGAAGATGTTAACCAAAACGTGGAAGCGAATGAGAACTCTAAGTTGGCTACAGAGAACAGAGATAATGGAAGCTAAAGTGATAGTTTTGATCATCTACGTTTTAATTTTGTTCTTGCATTTATAGTGTAAAGAAAGTATAGCAAAAAAAAAAAAAGTTCTGGGGAGAAAAGAGAACATATCGGATTCTATCACCTTCAAATAGCTCATTTTTGGGTTTTGCATATTACCTCTGCTTTTTGTGTTTAGGCATGCACATTAGAAACATGTTGTTAATGTTTAAGACTGCGTTTGGGGCAGAACCGCCTAGATGAGAATGGCCATGCTCTGCGGCTTACTAGTTGTATTATCTGTAAAACGGAGATAATAGTAAGTGTTTACAGTGTTGCCGGAAGAATTTAGAGAGAGAACACACGTGAGGCAGTTAGTGTGTTAAAGAGTAGCACGTACTTAGGGCACACTTCCTGGTATCACTTCCAGTATTTCTGCCTAGTGAACATATCAACTGATTTCCTATGTGTGTCAGTCAATAGGCTGATGGGCTCTCAAGGGTGTTTCCCAACTCTAGCTTTCTGTGGTTCTGTGATCCAGCTGGATGGAAGTTTATATAGGTCACTATTTCTGAAAATGTGCAAAGGAGTTGTTGAATATATCCTATTCTTCCCTCTTTTAATTTAACTTCCTTCTTGCTATGTTGTGAATCTACCATGTCAGTCTATTCAGATTTATTCCAAACCCAGGCGATTTAATTAAAAATATAAGTCTAATCTCTGTAGAATGGTTTGGTGTGCTAGTAATCAGAACATAAAACAAAATGACCTTTAACTGTTATATTTAATTATTGAATATTTAAATGCATTTAAGCCACAGCATTGCTTCATTCGTGAGGAAGAATTAAGAGTAGAATATTGGCTTTGAGATATCAATATGTCACAAGGGAAGACTTCAAAAATCATGAATCAACAGTGTTCATAACAAAGCATCACCCATACAGACATTAAAAAATATAGAGTATGAAGAAAGCAATGTTAGCAAAATGCAAGGGACCTAAAAAAAATCTTGATCTTTAAAAAAGTTCAACCAAATGTGAAACTTTTAAGTCATTTTAAGACCACAAATGTATATCACAGTCCTAGGATTGGTTGTCAATGCTGAAAAATTATGTGTCCTACCTACACTGTAATGTTGAATTTTGAAAAATTATACCCTGAAATGCTTTAAAATTTAATAATACATCTTTGGAGAAATTTTTCAGGTTTTTAATTTATTGCATGAATTTACTCTGTGAAGATGATTTCACCTTTAGCTTGATATTGATTAGCATTTGGTCACTTTCACTGAGTCAAAATTTGTTTTCAGTACACTTCTAAATTTGTAATTAAATCTTATCCAAAATTTGAGTGGCAAACTAATCCCTTTTCCTGGTTCTAATCCCATTCCCTCACCCAGTTTACATTGCTCCATGCAATCTACTAATACATTTTCTCACTTATTCTCTACCATGTCTACTAAAAGTTGGTACTGGTCATCTGCCTCTACAAAGATTAAGTCATTAGCCACTGAAGCTGCTGACCTTCAACACACCCTGAAAAAAGTTCAGGGTGGAGATCAGGAATGAGGCACTCTGTGCTCTGGGAAAAATTGACAGAATGGGCCTTCAGAAAGTTACGTATTTTCAGATTTTATGATGCCAAATTCTTGCATCTTCTCATATCTAGAAAACCACTAAAGCTGTTCACAGTAATAGATGCTCCGTGTCACTAGCAGTAAGCCTCTGCCAAAATTTGTGCTTGCTTGCTTGCATATACCCCCCTTGACAAAAATCATACAATACTGACCTTTCTGCTACCTCTTTAGAACAGTTATTAGCGTTATTTGAGATGTTCTCTCCCCAACTGTAGTCCTCATTTGGCCCCAACTGGCTAACTTGTAACTCTCATGTTGTGCATTTTCTTTAGTCCACAACTACTAGAATGTAAAATACAACCATAAGGGCAGGAATTTTTAAATGTTTTGTTCACAACTATTTTCCTAGTGCTTAGTACAGTGACTGGTACATAAACATTCACCTAAATTCAACTTAACAGTATAAGTCTGATAACATTTATGCCCAAATCTATCTATCTATCTATATTTCACATTTATATATGGGTATTATGTGAAGTGAGATTAACCAGACAGAGAAAGACAAATGCTGCATGTAATCACTTACATGTACAATTTTTAAAATGTTAAATTCACTGAAATAGGGAGTAAAATGGTGGTTTCAGGGGCTGAGAGGTGGGGAAGTGAGGAGGGGCTGATAAAGATACAAACTTTCAGTTATAGGATGACTACCTTTTGAGCATCTAACTTACAGCATGGTGACTAAAGTTAATTTTACTGTGTTGTATACTTGAAATTTGCTAAGACAGTAGCAAACTCTCACCCCTCCCCCAAAAGAAAGAAGAAAGAAAAAGAAAAAGAAGGAATGTGAGGCTGTGGATGTGTTAATTAATTAATTAATTAATTGATTGTGGAAATCATTTCACAATGTATACATACATGAAATCATCAGATTGTACACGTCAGATATATTACAATTTTATTTGTTAATTTTATCTCAATAAAACTGGAGAGAAATAAACCAGGTAACATTTAGGATGCAAATTCAACAGTGTCTGGAAAATGAATCGAGAGTCTTAATTAGAATGATGATAGCAAGACTATTTTTTCACTCAGAATAAATAGGTCTGTACTGTGGCAAAACAGCCACAAAATTACAGTGGCTTAAAATAAGTGTTTATTTCTTGGTTATAGGCAGTCTACTACAGGACTTTCTAGGCAGTTGTCTTCCATGGGTTGCCTCATCATTCCATGCTATTTTTAATGCTGTAGTACTTCAGAGGTTAAGTAGGCTTCCACAGTTAGCATTGCACAAGAAGATAGACCATGAAGAATTGTGGACCAGCTCTTAAATGCCTTCACTAAAAAGTAATACAGCCACCACACTCATATTTCACTGAACAAAGGAAGTCTTATGTCTTCAAGATGGTGGGAGTATTTATCTCATGTGCTTGTAAAAGAGAACTGGAAATAGCAGCACATGTCCATCAGACCAGTCAGCTAGTTAACTAACAGTCAGCTAGTTAACTAACTGACCAACAGTATATTAGTATCAGAAATGTTTGGTAATGTACCACTACCAGAATTAGCCTGACATGAAGTAGAGCAGGGGTTAAACATAGTTCCAGAAATGCTCAAGGACAGTAAGTATAGTACAGCTCTTCAGGTACAGAAGACTAGTAGTTATTAGATTTTCCAAGAGAACATATTTTTTAAGAAAAAGTAGAGGAACAAAGTCAGATTTTAAGGAATGTAAATAGGAAGCTGATAGAGGAATAATCAGTGAGATCAGAAGATAACCAAAATAGTATATAACTGTGGAAACCAAGGAAGGAAAGAATTTTAGAAGTGCTAACAGTATTAATTGTAGTTACAGAGGTATTATAGTATCCGGAAGGGCACTCTGGGGAGAGGCAAGGGCACTCTGATGAGGAACGGCTGGATGAGTTAGGAAAGCCAGTAGAGGTTATACACTCTGGAGAAACTGGAAAGAAAACTGAAGTTATTAAGATAGGACAATGCGAACAGAGAACAAGATCCCTAACAGTTTGGAGACAGAGGTAGGAGGAGATATATCGTAAATATTTATGGGACAGGTATCACCAACTTCAGAAATCTGCTATTATTTGCTAGAAATTGCACCTGAGCTATATTTTTCTCATTTCATCATCTTAGCAGCCCTGCAAAGTGGGTATTGTGATTCCCATTTCACAGATGAGGTTATTTGAGTTCAGAGCCAGTAAGCTATATGAGTTGGGATTAGAGTTTCATCAATGAGTAAAAGACAGAATTTAATTTTAAAACTAGAGCTACCTTAATCCCAAACCATTATTTTTCTCTTGGGATACACTGGGCTTCCTAGGGCCCTCTCTCTCTTTTACTAGAATTTGAAAATAAGTATATGTAACTGGAGACTGAATGGACACATGGATCCCTACATATAATGTATTCATTTCTTTCTATAGAAATGTACCTGTCATTTACTTATTTCCAAGGAATATAATAGAAAAGCAGACATTACAAATTTCTTTAAATAAAATATGACATGTTACAAAATAGCAGTAGCCTGTTGATGAAGGTGAAAGAGGAGAGTGAAAGAGCTGGTTTAAAACTCAACACTCAAAAAACTAAGATCATGGCACCTAGTCCCATAACTTCATGGCAAATAGATGGGGAAACAATGGAAACATTGACATACCTTATTTTGGGGGACTCCCAAATCACTGCAGACAGTGACCGCAGCCATGAAATTAAAAGATGCTTGCTCCTTGGAAGAAAAGCTATGACAAACCTAGACAGCATATTAAAAAGCAGAGACGTCACTTTGCAGAGAAAGGTCTGTCTAGTCAAAGCTGTGGTTTTTCCAGTAGTGATGTATGGATGTGAGATTTGGACCATAAAGAAAACTGAGACCCAAAGAATTGATGCTTTTGAACTGTGGTGCTGTAGAAGACTCTTGAGAATCCCTTGAACTGCTAGGAGTTTAAACCAATCAATCCTAAAGGGAATCAACCCTGAATATTCACTGGCATGACTGATGCTGAAGCTGATGCTCCAATACTTTGGCACCTGATGTGAACAGCTGACTTGTTGGAAAAGACCTTGATGCTGGGAAAGATTGAAGGCAGGAGGAGAAGGGGACGACAGAGGATGAGATGTTTGGATGGCATCACCGAATCAATGGACGTGAGTTTGAACAAACTCCGGAAGATAGTGAAGGACAGGGAAGTCAGGAGTCCTGTAGTCCATGGGTTGAAAAGAGTCGGGCATGACTAAGCCACTGAACAACAACAACAACGATATGATCTCCATCTTGCAGAAACTAAATAGCTAGCAATCTACGTCTCTATGAATCCTGAAAGTACATACATCAAAATTTAATACTGGTTACCTTTAAATGGTGAGTATGAGATCTTATTTTCTTAATCTTTTTCCTTTTTCATACTTTCCAAAATGAACGTATACTTTTGTAAGCATAACCTCTACACAATATATATAATACAATTCCATTTCACATTCTATGTAACAATAAACAATTCCTAGAGGAAATCAACCCTGAATATTCATTGGAAGGACTGATGCTAAAGCTGAAGTTCCAAGACTTTGGCCACCTGATGCGAAGAGCCGACTCTTTGGAAAAGACCAACTCAATGGCAATTGAGTTGAGCAAATGTACCGTGAGTTTGAGCAAACTTCGGGAGATGGTGAAGGACAGGGAAGCCTGGCTTGTTGCACTCCATGGGGTCGCAAAGAGTCGGACACGACGGAACGACTGAACAACAACAACAGACTAAAACGTCACTCTCATCTAAACTATTGGATGGTTAGCGAACGAGTTTCCCCCTCATTCTTAATTTGATTGTCTCAGTGTATTTTTTCTGTAGTTGGGCAGCCAGTGTCCGCTGGCATCCCTCAGGATCCACTCCTTGCTTTAAGAGAACAAGACACGCGCAAGACCTGAGGTCTCGGGATCTCAGTTGGGATTGGAAACAGACAAGGAGCAGCACGATCACACAGTTTGGATAAGTGTACAGATCCCTCTTAGCCTAAGAACTGTTGGAAATCCCTCAACTCATCTCTGGACGCTTCCGTTGCCTAGCTACGAGAAGCGCCTGCCCCCCTCCCCCTCTCTCTCCAAGCCACGCCCCCTTCTCCGCCCCCCGGCGGGGGCGGGGAGACGGGCCTCTTCAGCCACTGAGAGAGCCTCGCGACGGGCCGTCCAACGGTGATTGGAGAAGTGTAAGGGCGGTGCTTGGGGCGGGCCTTCCGCGCCTAGGGGGACGTCAGCACGTTGACGCGGGGGTTTTCTCTGGCGGCTGGATAACCGTGCCTGGGTTTGTGGAGCTGCGCCTTTAGTCCCCACTGCGTGGGCGAGGAGCGAGGTTTTCCGCTCGCCTGCAGGCGCGGTTGTTGGGCTTGGTTCTGAGAGTGACCGCCCTCACCCATCTCCCGGCCTCTCCTCCAGGCCCATTCTCCTCTGGGCCTCCTCGGAGCGGCGGCGGCGTCCCCGAGGACTCAGCCCGGGAGGACTAGCGGCCCATCTCCGCTCCGGGCTCGGATGGGAGGCGGCGGGAGGAGCGGCCTGGGATGTTCAGTCTGATGGCCAATTGCTGCAACTGGTTCAAGCGGTGGCGGGAGCCCGTCAGGTAGGCTGGAGCCAGTTGGCCAGGTGCCTTCCTGGGGGAGGGGGCCAGCTGCGCCCCAAGCAAGGGGCGCCGCCTCTCCTCTCGGCCTCCAGCTCGAGTCTCTCACAGGCCGCTAGGGATGCTTTCGCCCCCAGTTTGATTTATCTCCTCAGGGAGCGATAGGAGGACGTAGCCTTTCAGTTTAGTTGCAGTTAAGTTCTATTCCGTAATACTTAATGTTGTTATAAATGGGTCCCAATTTCTTAAAAAGTTGTAGGTTTTGTGTGTGTGTGTGTGTGTGTGTGTGGAATTGGAGACTATCCGTTGTGTATTTTTCCTCTGAAACTTTTGTAATGGGATTTTTTTAATAGAGCATTATGAGATGTTTTTCATAACATCCAGAAACACCTTCCCACTACACGCACTGTTTTGTTTGGGACTTGGACTTGAAATCGTTCTCCACTACTTAATAATTATATGACTTTCCCACTTTTCGCTCCACCCTCCTCGTATTAAAGAGAGTGATAATATCTGTGCTCTAGGAGTGTTGAATTAAATGAGAATAACTGATGGAAGGTGTTCTTAACTGCAGTGTAGCTTCAGTTTTTACATGAGATCTAGTTAAGCCCTTTAGTTGAAAAAGTCCACTTTTTAACATTTCATTTTAAATGCTAAATATTAATATTTAGAGCCTGCTACTTGGTGTTCATTCATATATTGAGAAAATACCACGTGCCAGGCACTGTGCTAGGAAGAAGTCAGTGAAAATTATGTTTTTAAAATTGAGCTACTCATCCTATAAAGAAACCTTAAGTTTGTTTGTCTTTATAAATAATGTTGTTTTTAAAATAATTCTACTTTAGAATTAAGCCAAGGGTAATTTATAGCAAAAGTTTTGGGTTTTTTAAATCATTAACATTTCAAATAAGTATTTGCCATAAGGATGAACTATTCTTTAAAGGTATACTTATAAGGAAAAATACATGTCTGTATTTGGAAATTTGCTTTAAATGAAACTTTTGAATTCTCCCATTATTAAGTCTTAAATGGATGTGAATCTTATAAGTGATGTGATCAACTTTAAAGAATCAAAGATGTGTTGAATGTGTAGGCTGATTTAATTTCTTTTTAACATATTCTGGTCTGACTGCAGCCTCTACTAAGCTTGGAGGATCATTCATAATAGATGGTCCCTTGTTTTTCTCTGTGTCTGGTTTTTAAAAAATATTTTATTTTTCTAAGGAGAGCACAGTAGCAGTATGTGTCCTTTTAACTAAAAACACTCAAAAACCTTTCACTCCAAAGAAGTTTTCAATTTAATTCATTATTCTTTGTGTTTGCTCCTTTCAGGAGCTGTAATGTAATAATCTTTGGGATGATTAAAGAAAGTACAGAGTTCAGAGAACAGAGACTGTATTGATTGCTGAGTAGAAAAGATAATAGGATTTGATTAATAAAGCAAATTGAAATTTAACCCTATAACTCAGTTTATTTTTTTTAATAAATAGTAGTATCAAGATCTGTGCTGTCCAATAGGGTGGTGAGAGCTTCATATGACTGTTGAGCATTTCAAGTGTGGCTAGTTGGAATTGAGAGGCCGTAGGGCTTCCCAACAGTGGTAAAGAATCAGTGGCTCAGTGGTAAAGAATCTGCCTGCCCATGCAGGAGACACCTGTTCAATCCTTGGGTGGGGAAGATCCCTTAAGAAGGAAATAACCTCCCACTCTAGTACCCTTGCCTGGGAAATCCCATGGACAGAGGAGCCCGGGGGCTGTAGTTGATGGGGTTGCAAAAGAGTTGGACACCACGGAGCACACATGCATGCAAAGTGTGTAATACAAAGTAGATTTTGAAGATTTGTTATACAGGAAGGAAAAAGGTAAATATCAGTCTTTTTTTTTTTTTTAGTTTGATTACATGATGTTTCACGTTTTATTTTCATTTTTTAAAGTGCAATTACTAGAAAATTTAGCCTTGTATATATGGCTTGCACTGTATTTTTTATTAGACCTCATTAGCTAGATCATGGCCTAATATGAAGGACATGGATAAAATCAAAGTTTGATAGAGCTAACTGTCAGAGAACTTAAAAATAAATGAGTTATACCGTCTTTCAAGTACCGTGTTGATGCCTGGTTCATAATGGCTGAGTAAATATTTGTAAAGTATTGTATGTAGTTTGATTACTCCTTTGCAAATCCATAAGTAAACAATACTAGCAGGTAGTTCATTTGCCAGAACAAAATGGGAAATGAGCAAGCTGATTGTAAAAATATATCCAATTTTGTGGCTTTATGATATATTGCTCTGTAGTTTTTATGTTTTAGGCTATACTGCTCCTTACTGAGGAGAAGGCAATGGCAACCCACTCCAGTACTCTTGCCTGGAGAATCCTGTGGACGGAGGAGCCTGGTGAGCTGCAGTCCATGGGGTCGCTAAGAGTCGGACACGACTGAGCGACCTCATTTTCACTTTTCACTTTCATGCATTGGAGAAGGAAATGGCAACCCACTCCAGTGTTCTTGCCTGGAGAATCCCAGGGACGGTGGAGCCTGGTGGGCTGCCGTCTTTGGGGTCACACATCGTCGGACACAACTGAAGTGACTTAGCAGCAGCAGCTCCTTATTGAGATTCCCCTTCATGTTTATATTTTATGAAGATATGTTTGCAAATGTGAGGAGTGACTGTGTGTAAGAGAGAAAGTGATCATTAATACACTCTATTCTGAGGTTACTTTGCTGACTTTACACTGCATCCTTTGTATTTACCTATTTGTTCTTACTTAGATACTCTCCAAACAAGCATATTATTCTGGAGTTTGGAATCAGGGATTAGATTGCATAGTCAGAATGTGTGGATAGGACAAAGGCAGGAGTCAGAGGTCAAGTCTTCAAGCACCAGTCTAGGACAGGAGTCAGACCAGAATGCCAGGGAATTCAGGAATACCATATGCACTATTGTTAACCACCAGAGAGAACCTAAACGTAGGCTCTGCTGCTCCATAAAGTTAACCTTGAATAGACTGAAAGCTAGACTCATAGGTAAGTGACTTTCTCCTGTAGAATCAGAGGGTTGTTTTTTTTTTTTTTAACTTTTTGAGTTCATGATACAGTGATCAGAGCTAAGAGGTTAACATTGGTATGATGCTATTAACTAAATTATAGGTTTTATTCTGAGTTCACTTGTTTTAACACCTAATGCTTTTTCTTTTTTTTTCCGGTCCAGGATCTAGTCAAGGATTCCGCATTGTTTTATTGCGTTTCTGTTCTCTCTCAGTCTGTAATAGTTCCTCTGTTTTTTCTTGTCTTTCATTACCTTGAGACTTTGAAGAGTACTTGTCAATTGTTTTGTAAAATATCCCTCACATTGTTTTCTTGTGATTTGATAAAAGTGTTGCTGCATAATTGGGTAAAGGAATACCATGGAGGTGAAATGTCCTTTTCAGTACATCATATCAAGGGGTACCTGATTTTGATATGTCTTATTACTGGTACTTAATTACTGGTACTGGTACTTAATCACTGGGTTATGGTAGTGTCTACCAGATTTCTCAATGTAGTGTTTTGAGTCATACAGGTTTTCATATGAATCCTAGGAGTTTTGGCACTTTCCCCCAGTCAAGTGTGCATAATTTTTGTCTTGCAACATTTTGAGAAAGAAAATTTATGCAAGTACTTGATGCTTTGCACATAGTAGTTACTCAGTAAATAATAACTGCAATCTTAGGAGACAAGTGCTGATTAGTAGGTTACTTTCCTTAATTCTGGAGGAGGAAATGACAACGCATTCCAGTACTCTTGCTGGGAAATCCCATGGACAGAAGAGTCTGTGGGCTATAGTCCATGAGCTTGCAAAAGTTGGACATGACTGAGCGACTGAACTACCACTTCCTCAATTCATTTTGCACTTGTCAGCATAAATACCCTTCCCTTCCTCCCTTTCTGTTAGTAGAAGGGTTCCTTGTCCAAGGCTAGTTCTAGGAACAAATTAGTTCTGTTTATTCCATTTCTTCCCATTTCCTGGTGAACCTCAGTCATTCAGCATTCAGCCAGAGATCACAGAAGGAACTTCTCGGATGTAAGATTAAACCTAAATTTTTATCCCAAAATTTATTGTCCAGTTGATCAAAAATACAAAATGTTTCTCTTTTGTCTTCAGAGCTTTGCTTCTGTTCTTTCCTTAGTATGTAAACATACGTAAACCTCTCTTACCTAAAGAATAAAGCAAATGAAATGTTTCCTAATGTTGCTGTAAAAATTGCTATTAACTTAGTGATTTAAGCTTATTATTCTGCAGTTCTGAGATCAAAGCTCTAAAATGGATCCGCAGGGTTGCTTGTTTACCTTCTGGAGGCTCTAGGGGAGAGTATTTTTCTTTGCCTTTTCCAGCCGAGAAAGAGGCTGCCTACATTCTTGGCTTGTGATGCCCTTCCGCCATCTTCAAAGCCAACATCATAACATCTTCTGTCTTCTGTGATCTCCTCTTCCTTTTTATAAGTAAGAAGCCTTGTAATTACATCGGGCCTACCTGGATATTCCAAGATAGGCTCCTCATCTGAGATCCTTGGCTTAATCACAGCTTCAAAGTTCCTTTTACCAGGTAAGTTAGCACAGTCACAGGCTTGGGGAATAAGAATGTGGACATCTTTAGGAGGTGGTGGTTCTGTGTCTGCCATTCTAAACAATCCTGTGCCTGCAGCCACTATCCTTCCTCCTCCCTTTACTTCAGACTTAACAACTGACCCGGTGTGACTGGCACTTTCTCAGCTTCCTCCCCTCTCATGCATTCCTGAACCCTCTGCATTACCCAGACCCTTCAGTTTTTCTTGCTACATTAGATGTTGTCTGGTTATTAAATCCAGTGGCTACTTTTCAATCTTTTGACATCAAATAACACTTAAGATCACTCTCTGCTTGGGAATCCTCTGATTTATTTTTCTTAATTTTTTTTTAACCTTTCTATTTAACCTATTTCCTTTTCTGTCTCTTTTTTCCAGTCTTTAGTCTTTCTTCACCTGACTCATGAGTTTCCTCCAGGATCTGTCTTCGACTCTCTTTTCGTCTTCTACATATTCTGTCTTTGTGGTCAGTCTCACAAGATAGGACTTCAGCTACCTTGTCACCATTGACTCTCAAGTCCTCACTTCCAACTCAAAGACTTAACCACCACTTGAAGACTTACGTACCCAGTTACCATAGAATCTTCAATAGCAGCACATCCAAAACTGAACTTAGGTCTTCTTTCATGTTGAATTGCCTCTGCCTTCCTCTTACCCAGCTCAGAAGCCGAGAGTAATCCTGGACATGTCTTTGTGCTTTGTTATCTCAAATCATCAATCAAGTCTTTTGGTTTCTTCTTACTGAATACCACTTGTGTGTTTTGCACTCTTTCAGTCTTTTCCATACCATTGCTCCATTTTAAATAAGGCTTCCATTCTCTCTCTCCCAGGTCTCTTTGACAGACTTTCCACTATTCCCCTCAGATTTATCCTCCTCACTGTCAATAGTCTTTTTAGTATGCATCTGATTTTAAATCTTGAGTCTTTCCTAATTGCCTTTAGGATCACATCCAAACTTATTACTGAGAGGATACTTGTGACTTGACCTGAGCCTGGCTATATGAACTCATCATAAGCTATTCTTTTTTCTTCCTGTCATTCCAGATTTGGAGTATTTAAATTTTTTAGTTACTACATTCCTGCCTGAATGCCCTTCTTCATCTTCTTTTTTATTTTTTTGACTATTTCTCATCATGCTTAAATCTCACTTGGGAGAGTCTTTCCTTCAGGAAAGTTTCTTTGCGTTCCAGCTAGATTCTTTACCTTGCATTGTGTTTGCTAAGTAACCCCCTGTATTTATCTCTCTTATCCATGTATTGTAATGTTTATTCAACTTCCCTAGTCATCTAGGATGTCTGGAGGAGAGGAGATGTTGTTATTTAAAAACATTTAAAAGTAATGTGTGTTTATTGTTTTTTAAAGTAATATATTTATTACTTTATTGTAGTTTACTGTAGAACCTTCAAGGCACAGTTAAGCAGAACGGGGCAAATTTAAATTAACTCACAATCTCATCTGCCAGAGATTACCACTTTTTGCATTTTGGTGTAGAATGTCTTACATACATGTAAATATTTTTAAACAGTAGTGAGATAATGGAGTGCTATTTCACAGCTTTTTATTTATTTATCTTGCCTTAATGCTTAGTTAACATCATTTTGTATTGTTGCATATTTTTTGTTCGACATCTTTTTGTTAATAATAGCAGAGTAATGTGTTGTATTAATTCACCAAGGTGTGTTTAATCATTGCAGTTATTAAGCATTTAGAATGTTTAAAATGTTTTACTATTTCAAAAATGCCTTGCTGAGCGTCCTTATATAAATGTTTTTGGATTAGGATTCTAGATCAAATGATATGAAAAAGTTTAAGGTGTATTATATATATTGCCAAGTTACTCTTCAGACAGGCTTCTTGTTTTTTTTTTAAACCAGTTTCTATTCCTACCAGCAGGGTGTAAGAGTGCTATTTTCCTAAAAAAAAAAAAGAAAAGGAGGTGTCACTTCTTCATTTTTCTAGGTTAAGGTGGATATGTTAGTTTCTATTTTCTTGATTACTGATAAGATTGTTTCCCCTTGGATATTTGTACTTCTTTTGAGAATTTCGCAGAGATTCCTTTTACTTTTTTATTACTATTGGGAGAGGTTTGTCACGAGAGTGTATGCTATCTGAGTCACGGCACCAAAGATGTCAAGCGAGTGTATGCTCCTCGATTCTTTGTCTCCTCACAACAAAGATTTGGAGTGACGGACATTAAAGCCCCTTGGCGGGTCACAGCTCTCGGAGGACAGACCGTGTTATAGCTCTTAAATAAATCACTGTTACAGCTCAGTGTTACAGCTCTATTTATTTAGATGATAGCAGGAAAATCCATCTTTGAGGTGTGAGGGCACGTCTATCCAAAATCGGAAAGAGAAGAGCGCCCCATCGTGTGGAAGAGAGAGAGAGAGAGAGAAGAGGGCTTTGGCTTCTCTTTTGATATGTTTCTCTGTCCCTGGGCCTGTCTTACGTAAATTGGGCCAGCCAGGAGCCTTGTTTGTGTTACCTGAGGTTCTCACTCTGGTCCTGGGACCTTCCTTTGTTCTATTTTCGAGGGCTTTCCCCTTCCAGGTCTTTTATCCACCGCCATTTT
This sequence comes from Cervus canadensis, assembly GCF_019320065.1. NCBI lineage: Eukaryota > Metazoa > Chordata > Mammalia > Artiodactyla > Cervidae > Cervus > Cervus canadensis. The sequence goes on from NC_057412.1 coordinate 34,868,754, forward strand.
GGACTCCTTTTCCCTATTCTAACTACCTAACAGGTTCATTTTCATATTGTTGTTTCTATGGGAGATTTTAAGTGTTTACAGTAGTAACCCGTTCTCTCTCATACATGTCATGGATATTTTTCTTTTGTTATGTTTTTAAATTTTTTGGTGGTTTTTGAAGTATAAAAATTAAACTTTTTTAATTCAAATGTATCATTCTTTCAGTGTAATATATAGAAAATTCATCATCCCTCCAAGATTATATTCACTTGTACTTTCTTCCTAGTACTTTATGTTTTCATTTTTAATGTTTGAATCTATCTTGAAATTTATTTTGTGTAGAGGGAGCAGCCTTTATCCGGAACACAAGCCCCTGCTGTTTACTCAGTCACCAGGTTGTGTCTGATTCTCTGTGACCCCAGTGAACTATAGCATGCCAGGCTTCCCTGTCCTTCACCTTCTCCATGAGCTTGCTCAAACTCATGTGCATTGAGTCAGTGATGCCATCTGACCTTCTTATCCTGTCTCCCCCTTCTCCTCTTGCCCTCAATCTTTCCCAGCATCAAGGTCTTTTCCAGTAAGTCGACAGCCAAAGTATTAGAGCTTCAGCTTCAGCATCAGTCCTTCCAATGAATATTCAGGTTGATTTCCTTTAGAACTGACTGATTTGATCTCCTTGTAGTCCACAGGACTCTCAAGAATCTTCTCCAACACCACAGTTCAAAAGCATCAGTTCTTTGGCATTTACCCTTCTTTCTCTCACATCCATACATGACTACTGGAAAAACTGAAGCTTTGACTAGACGGACCTTTGTTGGCAAAGTAATGTCTCTGCTTTTTAATACCCTGTCTAGGTTTGTCATAGCTTTTCTTCTAAGAAGCAAGTGTCTTTTAATTTCATGGCTTCAGTCATCATCTGCAGTGATTTTGGAGCCCAAGAAAATAAAATCTATCACTGTTTCCACTTTTCCCCCATCTATTTGGCATAAAGTGGTGGGATTGGATGCCACCATCTTCGTTTTTTGATGTTGAGTTTGAAGCCAGCTTTTTCACTCTCCTCTTTCACCTTAATCGAAAGGCTCTTTAGTTCCTCTTAGCTTTTTGCCATTAAAGTGGTATGATGTCTGAATTTATGATATTTCTCCTTGCAATCTTGATTCCAGTTTGTGCTTCATCCAGCCTGGTATTTCGCATGTTGTACTCTGTATAGAAGTTAAATAGGCAGAGTGACAATATACAGCCTTGATAGACCCCTTTCCCAACATTGAAGCAGTCCATTGTCCCATATCCAGTACTAACTGTTGCTTCTTTCCCTGCATACAGGTTTTTCAGGAGGCAGGTAAGGTGATCTGGTATTCCCATCTCTCTAAGAATTTTCCACAGTTTGCTGTGAATCACACAGTCAAGGGCTTTAGCGTAGTCAATGAAGCAGTAGATTTTTTTTGGAATTCCCTTTGCTTTTTCTGTGATTCAGTGAATGTTGGCAATTTGATCTCTGGTTCCTCTGCCTTTTCTAAATTCAGCTTGTATATCCGGGAATTCTCGGATTCATGTACTGCTGAAGCCTACCTTGAAGGAGTTTGAGCATAATCTTGCTAACATGTGAAATGAGTGCAGTTGTACGGTAATTTGAGCATTCTTTGGCCTTGCCTTTCTTTGGGATTGGAATGAAAACTGACCTTTTCCAGTCTTGTGGCCACTTCCATGGTTCTCAGTAAATATCTGGACCCTGTCAGCAGGTCCTCACTCTTACATGTTGTCATCTACATATTCAGAACTCCAATTATTTATACCAAGTAGCATCTAGTTGCTGAAATATTGCATATAATATGATAAAATATGCCACGTGCTCAGTTGCTCAGTTGGTTCTGTTTGCAGCTCCTTGGACTTTAGCCCACCAGGCACTCTGTCCATGGAGTTTTCCACGTGAGAGTACCAGTTTGGGTTATTTTGTATTTTGTATTCCAGGGGATTGTCCCGACCCAGGGATCAAACCTGCATTGGCAGGTGGATTCTTTACCACTGTGCTCCCTGGGAAGCCCCGTGGTAGAATATGTAAGAGTTTAAAGATGATTTCTAAGATTCCTATCAAGGGTTGCAAGCAGAAGTTTGGATTGTGTAATTTTATTTGGGTCTTGAAGAAATTTGTGATTCCTGTATTTTCCCTGAGCATGATTTCAGGAATAGCCCACCTAGAGAGGCAGAAATTAGCATCAGTTTAAAGGAAGGAATTTTGGCAGCAAGAATTATGTAATATAATTTAAAATAGTAAAAAAAATTTTTGCCAGTATTTAAACAAAAAGAAAAATGTAGTCAGTACTCATGTGCTTGCTTCCCTAGGTTTTACTGATATTAACCTTTGGTCATCACATTTGTTTTTTTTCCTGAAGAAATGGATAAATTTTGAAGCTCTCTTCACCCTATTTATCTCCTACAACTTCCCACTAGCTACAACTAGTTTCTTACTCATCTGTGTTTTTCCTTGTCACAATTTAGCCTAACAAAGCTTTACTTCAGATTTATTAGTAAGTTGTTACTCACCATGGCTGTGTCTAAAAGAAGAGACTCAAATGTCACACTAAGCAGTGTGGCTTGTTGCTTTCTGTGTATCAGTGTGGTATGTGGTAAAACATGCCGTGATGTAGTATGTTATCTCTGCTAGGGGAAGCAGTCCCCTATAAACCATCTTTCTTGGTCTAAGTTAATGTAACTGTAAATCCTAGACTATTTATGGAAATTGCTGATTCTTATTTCTTAAGTAAGCTGTACATGCAGATTAGCAGGGATTATCTGATGTGCCACGGCAGAACTGGAACTTCTTACATTTCTTTTTTATCCCTTTACAGCTTCTTGTTTATTCATAGTAGGAACCTCAGAATTTTAGGAGAGAAAGGGATCTAGAGATATCCTGATTCTACCTCTTTATATTTTATTTTTTAGTTTTTATTTTTAAAAACAGTCTTTATTTTTAGATAAATTTTAGGTTTACAGAAAAACCGAGCAGAAAGTACAGCGAGTTCCCATACACCCTCCCTCCTCTTAATTTCTGCTGTTACTGGCATCTTGCATTAGTGGGGTATGTGTGTTACAATCGATGAACAGATAGTGACCTATCATTAACTAATGTCCACAGTTTACACTGTTCCTTTATGTTGAGGTTTTGTTTTATTTTTTTATAGTAATATGTTAGGAATGAACAAGCAGACAATAAGAATTTCATTTGATCAAGCTTCAAAGGCAGCATATGACCCTAAGTTTGGTTCCCTTTTTAGTACTTCATAAATTTAGATAGTGATTTTGCTGCAGTATTATCTTGAACGGTACAATCAGAATTAAAATACCAGAAAATAGTAATTATAAAATAATAGAAACATAAAATCACAACATAAATGGTTTGGTAAGTTTTTTCATTTCATTAATTCTCTTTGTGGTCGGTTTTTTTGTTTTCTCACACATACATCATAAGGCAGTATTTCCAGGTCCCTTTTCATATGTATTTGTTATTTGCTCATTGTTCCATGTAGTTTTAAATATTTTAAGTAATAAATACCAGTTCTGTTGTGTTCAATTTTGCTTTAGTTTTCTCAGTGTTCTGTTTTAACTTGCATAACATTTTTGAAGTTAGAAATATCTTTTATGTAATTATCTCATTTGAAGTATTGTCTTCCTTAGTTGACAGATGAGGAAGTTTAGAGTTGTACATGTTCACAAAAAACGTTCAAAAAATTGTAATAATACCATTCAGAAAAGATTCAGAATTCACATGTTTTCTAAGTTCAAAATGCTAGTATAATATGACTTACATTTCTGGCATATTAATTTATCTCTATATAAAAAAGGACCCTGAGATATAATGTATATAAAAGTCTTTGGCTCTCTAAATCCCTACTCTTTTTTCACTCAGAATTATTTTAGTTTTAAAAATATTTCTCACTGTTAATTATTGTATTGAAACCACAGCATGTAGATCTACTCAGAAAACTTCGATTAATGTAAGAAAATTAATGTATGTAATTTTAATTACATTATCTAATATTGAGCTGTTACTTTGATTTGAAGATTTATATAAGTTGAATCTGTTACAGTACAGTGTCAACTTAAAGTTGTATGTTTTAATTTTACTTACGTTTACTTAGCAAATAAAGTGAAAGTCGCTTAATCCTATCTGACTCTTTGTGACCCCCTGGACTAGTCCATGGAATTCTCCAGACCAGAATACTGGAGTAGGTAGCCTTTCCCTTCTCCAGGGGATCTTCCCAACCCAGGGCTCGAACCCAGGTCTCTTGCATTGCAGGTAGATTCTTTACCAGCTGAGCCACAAGGGAAGCCCAACAATACTGGAGTGGGCAGCCTATCCCTTCTCCAGCGGATCTTCCCAACCCAGGAATCAAACTGGGGTCTCCTGTGTTGCAGGCGGATTCTTTACCAACTGAGCTATGAGGGAAGCCCAGGGATCAGAAAATACATTTATATTGTTTCATTCAGTAAAAGTACAAGGTGTATGCTCAGCACATTTGATCCTGGGGCTGCAGAGTTAAACCAAGTTCTAGTTGAGAAGACTGAATTAAAAGTTACATGAGAAAGTTAAGGTTTGTTTGCTGTGATAACATGCCTGGTCCAGAAGACCTAGGAAGTTCCCAGCCTTAAAGGTCTGCTGGGGAGTGACAGAAGAGGAGGCTGCAAGAGTTTGGACTTGATTCTGTTTAAGGATTTTAAACAGAAAAATGTCACTGTTAGCTTTTTCATTAACATCATAATTAGATTTAATTAACAGCATGCAACTCATTACCTTAGTTAATCTACCTGTTACTAGGTAATCTACCTTGTCTTAGCTCTAACAAATAGGTTATGATTGGGATACACTGAAACGTGGGGAAAAAATATTTTGATGAAAATGAGCCAGACAACCTGACTCTCTGGTATATATCTGTGTGTGGGTATACATATAAATGTGGGTAAATTTTAGGATAAACAAGACTGTTCCAGTTGCCCTTTAAATTAATAATAATTGTTTTTACAAATCACTGTATTTAAACTTCCCATAGAAACTGCTGTTAATTAACTTACTAGCACTGTAACTTTGGGTAACTTTGATCTTCTCTACTTTCAGGGATGGTGTGAAAATAGATAAGACACATTATGAAATAAATTCAAAGCATTGGTATTGTAGGGTTGGTAAAAAGCTGAGAGCATTTATTTCTGAGGTACTTAATTGATGGCAGTTACCAAAAAGATTCCTTTATTTTGCAAAACTCTGTAGTGTTTGATACTGTTTGTCTCTTAACCCTTCAGGAAGCTGTTCCCATCCCAACATCATTATTGGTCTCAATTCTTTCTGGCTGCAATTGTAAGAGTTTCTTCAAAGGCTCTTAGGGTTCCATGTCCCCTGTCCCCTGGCTCTTCTTCCTTCTGTGCTCTTCCATCTATTCCTGCAGTTTTAATTAGCATGTATAATAATCTCATAATCTTGGCATATCTTTCCTCCAGCTTCAGACTTCAATGTGAGACACGCACTTCTTTCAACATGTGCAAAACTGAACCCATTAATCCTCTTCCGTTACTTAATCCCTTTCCATCTCTCTGGTCTCATTTTGTAGACTCCTTGTCTTGAATTTTATGCTGTAGTAATAGGTTGAGCTATAGTTTGAGCACTTACTGTGTGCCACAGGCACTGGACACTTTACTTGCATATCTAACGTAATTTCACCATATCCTATGGGATGGATATTTTTTTTATCCCATTTTACCGATAAAATTCTGAGAAGTTAAATAATGTGTCCAAGTCATATAGCTTGGAAATGACAGTTCTGGGGCTTGAACAGAGGTTGCTCTAACACCAAGCTTGTGAGTATATATCAGAATACCCGTTACCCCTATTTCTGATACTTATTACTAATACAAACATACTGTACTTCTTACAACAGAATCCTTTCCTTGTCATCCTTTCTGGTTTGGTATATAATTCAAGACTCAATGATAACTGTAAGAAGAGCAAAGTGATCACTTCCAGCTTCTGGGAAGGTTCACCTTATTAGCTATTTAATGGTACTTGTTTCTTAACTAGCAGTATGTCAAGTTCCCTTTAGGTTCAATACATAGTTGTATTGAGTTGTGGTTGTGTATGCATGTTCTCCTTTTGCTTAAGGCTGCTTTCCAGAGGTGTGTTCTTCATTGCCTGGATTTAGCATCTCAGCACCCAGTTCTTACCTTCTCAGCGTGGTGTCTCAGGCAGTGTTCTTAGTCTGGAACCTCTTCATACTTCCTCCTATTCTCACCTTCCCGTTCCTTGGCAAACTTGTGCAATTTGAGAACTTAGCTGAGGCATCATCACTTGTGTAAGAAGCTTCCCAGATCTTCTCCTGTATCTCTAGGCTGAATGAAGTCTTCTGCTCTGTATTCCCTGAGCATCTTGTGTATATGGATAAGGATTTTAAACTTTCATAGTGTCACAAGGTACAAATATTTGTTCACATTTTAGTCACTGTCATTAGAAGAGAAGCACTCTGGGATAGAAACCATGTCTCAGGCATTTGCTCAGGCTTTTTTGTGTCTCTAGTACTCAAATGCCTAGTCTACTTTTATTGATTACAACTGTCTATTTACATGACAAAATGTTTACCTTTATTGCTGCTGTCAACTTTGAAGACATTATAAACCTAAGAACACTGTATATTATTTTTTCAATTGAATAGCTAATGTATTTGATCAATAATCAGAAGACATAGTATTTTATTTCTCTGTTGTGACATAGCATCACAGCCAAATTGTTCCCAATCAATGATAATTTTTCATATTTCAAAAGCTATAATGACATATACATTTTGGTATATGTTAGATTGAACATATTCAGTGTTTAAGAGTTCCATAGAATTTTGAGTGATAGCTGATTGTTAGCTTTTTAAACCCATTCTGTTCTGAAAATATAAGTTTAATTCATTGTTATCAGACATAGCAGTAATTCATGATGTGATTTTCATTTGTCCTGCTAGTGTTATATTTTTTCATCAAGGATTTAATTACCTCAGATATTTAATTAAAGCCATGTTTTCATGTATATAGCATAATGATCTTAAATATTGACTATGTACTGGCAGGGATAGTCAACATAAAAATATAAATCCAGAAAGACTTATTTCGTGCAGTTTCAGCATGATTATAATTTTTCTAAGTGATTTTTATGTTTGGAGAACTTTTTTGTTTGAATCTAATATTCTGTTTTAAAAAAGAAAGCCTTTGAGATAAAATCGAACAACTTTCCTTGGTAACTGCTTTAAGAACAGCATTTCAAAACGTATTAGTTCAGTTCAGTTTACAGACTGCAGCACGCTAGGCTTCCCTCTCAATCACCAATTCCCAAAGCTTGCTCAAACTCATGTCCATCAAGTTGGTGATGCCATCTAACCATCTCATCTTCTGTTTTCCCCTTCTCCTGCCTTCAGTCTTTCCCAGCATCAGGGTCTTTTCAAATGAGTCATTTCTTCCCATCAGGTGCCCAAAGTATTGGACCTTAAGCTTCAACATCAGTCCTTCCATTGAATATTCAGGACTGATTTCCTTTAGGATTGACTGGCTAGATCTCCTTGCAGTCCAGGGGACTCTCAAGAGTTTTCTCCAACACCACAGGTCAAAAACATCAGTTCTTCGGCGCTCAGCTTTCTTTATAGTCCAACTCTCACATTTGTACATGACTACTGGAAAAAACGTAACTTTGACCACATGGACCTTTGTTGGCAAAGTCATGTCTCTGCCTTTTAATATGCTGTCTAGGTTGGTCATAGCTTTTCTTCCAAGGAGCAAGCGTCTTTTAATTTCATGGCTGCAGTCACCATCTCCAGTGATTTTGGAGCCCAAAAAAATAAAGTCTGACACTCTTTTCACTGTTTCGCCATCTATTTGTCATGAAGTGATAGGACCAGATGTCATGATCTTAGCTTTCTGAATGTTGAGTTTTAAGCTGACTTTTTCACTATCCTCTTTCACTTTCATCAAGAGGCTCTTTAGTTTTTCTTCACTTTCTGCCTTAAGGGTAGTGTCATCTGCATATCTGAGGTTATTGATATTTCTCTTGGCAATCTTGATTCCAGCTTGTGCTTCATCCAGCCTGGCATTTCACATGACGTACTCACATATAAATTAAATAAGCAGGATGACAATGTACAGCCTTGATGTACTGCTTTCCCGATTTGGAACCAGTCTGTTTTTCCATGTCCAGTTCTAGCTGTTGCATACAGATTTCTCAAGGGGCAGGTCAGGTGGGCTGGTGTTCCCATCTCTTTTAAAAAATTTCCACAGTTGTGACCCACAAAGGCTTTAGTGTAGTCAGTGAAGTGGAAGTAGATGTTTTTCTGAAATTCTCTTGCTTTTCCTGTGATCCAACAGATGTTTGCCATTTGGCCTCTGGTTCCTCTGCCTTTTCTAAATCCAGCTTGAACATCTGGAAGTTCCCAGTTCACATACTGTTGAAGCCTGGTGTGGCAGAAGTCCTGTTGGAGGAGGTTGCCATTAGCTCCATTTAGTCACCGAGCAGACGACCCACAAACTGGAGAACAGTTATACTCCAGAAGTTCTCACACTGTTGTAAAAGTTCTAGGGCCCATAACAGGTTTCCCAACTTGGGGATCTGGCAAAAAGACTGAGAACCTCCAGGGAATTTGACTTTGAAGACCAGTGTGATTTGATTACAGGACTTGCACAGGATTGGGGAAACAGACGCTTGGAGGGCACAAACAAAACCTTGTGCACACCAGGACCCAGGAGAAAGGAGCAGTGACCACACAAGAGACTGGCCCAGACTTGCCTGTGAGTGTCTAGGAGTCTCTGGCAGAGGCGTGGTCGACAGTGGCCTGATGCAAGGTCAGGGGCACTGACTACCACAGTCTTGGGAGCTGTGGTGTGCTGGCCTAAGTCCTTTTGAAGGAGGGAGCCATTACCCCTACTATAGTGTGGCCTGAGGCCAAACTACCACGGCCCCTCCTGTTAGCAGAAAACTGGATTAAAGATTTACAGAATAAAGAAAACCAACAGAAAATGGGGATTTGTCCCCCAAAGTAATTGTTTTCGTTATGGTGATGTTTGAAGCACTGTAGATCTTGGAATAAATTATTCAAGAGCAGTTGAATTAATGTTAATATTATGGTCTAATTCATTATATATTTAGAAACTTGAATTATCCAAAATATTATTTGTGCTATATCATCCATATTTTTGGATAGTCATTTATTATATTTTGTTTAGGAAATTATTTTGTACTTTAATCTTATACTTTGATATTTGGAAGTTATGAATTCTTCAGACAAAGTAGTAAAATTATACTCTTCATATCTCAAAGCTTCCTTAAGAAGTGAACAAAAAAAAAAAAAAAAGAAGTGAACATATTCTTCAGTTAGTGATGCAGGTAAAACTTTCACGTGGATAGAAGTACCTAGACCTCACATATTCCTCAGCTCTGTAAATTCATATTCTGGCATTTCCACCGACCCCATCTCTGGCTGACTGGGAATGGGGTATGAGAAGGCTGCTAAATGACTGACCACTGACTCAAGTGTAGACATACTTTTGTGTATTCCTCATGGTGGATATAGGGATGGTTGAAGCATTTAGAAAAGACTGAGGCTCCTGGATAACAAAGGAAATTGACATGAAGAGTTAATTTCACTCACAAAATCCACAGTCCTCACTCACCATGGCCTGCTAGGCCCAGCTGATCTGGCTTCTGATGTGTTTCCCATCTCCTGTCTTTCTTCCCTGCACTGCCATGACTGGGTTTTACCACACTGGCTTCCTTTTTGATTCTGGAACATTGCTGTGTCAACACCTCCCGACACACGCACCATGCCCACCGCCTTCGTGCCTCGGCCCCAGCTGTGCTCTCTTTCCTCCCTTCAAGACCTTGCTCAGACCTTACCTCCTTTCTCAGTGCGTCCTGCCCTGATCACCCTGTTTACACTTCTTTCCACCTCCACCCCCACTCCTGCTCCCCTTTATCCCTCTCTATTCTTTTTTCTGTAGTCCTTAATCACCTCTAACATAGGATATAACCTGTAATTTACTTATTTCTTATATTTATTGTCTCCTGCAACTAAAGTATAAGTTTAGAAAGGGAAGAGTTTATCATTTTTTGTTTTTCATTGTTGTTGTGATTATTTTAATAAGCAGGTATCTCAGTACCTAGAACACTGGTGTATGGTATACAGAAAATGTTTACTAACTATTTGTTTAATAAAGTCCAGCTCCAAGAAAGCCAGGCTTAGGCAGATGGAAAACACCCTTCTTGCCATCTAAGTTCTGTTTTTTTAACCCTTCTTGGAATGACTGCCAGTGAAGAATGACTGCACTTGGCAGAAACCCTGACTCCACTCCATGGGAATGTGGCCCAGTTTTACTGTGACTTTTCTCTCTCTATTCCCAAGTGTGTGGTGTTAATAAGTGGTCTCACCACTTGCTATACTAAGCAGTCATTAAGCCTGGAACAGAAATGGGCTTTAGTGCTGGACTGAATCCCCAGGATACTAGGAACTGTGTGGTAGGTTTGTTCCTTTATAACCTGTCCCAGGTTTAAGAAGTTCCTAGAAGTTAGGTGAATTAGGTTCTGGTTCTGACTGTAACCAATTCATTGTCTTAGCTTATGACTCTAGGCTGATGTTTCTTCAGTTGTAAGATTGAACTGGATTGTGTTTTTTCCCTTACTCTGTGAAGTTTAGCTATATCATCAGAAGCATTTTAAGTTTTCTAATTGAAGAACTCTCTTTTAAAATACATTAGCTCTTATGTTAATAATCATGTTACGGTACTATAAGATTTGTATTTGGTAAGGTGCTACATATAGAAAAACAACTGAGTGTACTAGTAGTGTATAGAACCTAACCTAATTCTTTTCTTATATAATTTCACTGGAAAAAACAAACTTTTGCTAATCGTTAGAATTCAGTTAACTAGAAAATTGAGTCTTTAGATGTGATAAATAATTCATGTTCTAGAATCCATCTTTCTCTCCCCCTTTCTCTCTTCTTCCCTTTATTTCTTCTCTATCCTTCAGGTTATCTACTGTACAGTTTCTGTTTTTTTGTGCTTAGAGAACAAAAGGATGGCACTTCACAGGTATTTTTCAAGAATTTTGCTTTTTGAATATATATTTTGTTCATCATTGTACCCCTTAGCATTCAGCGTATTGACTTGTACATAGTAGTTGCTTCTTAAGTATTGCTTGGATGAATGTATTTGCCTTTATCCCCCCCCCCCAATATTTAATTCACTCAGAAGGTGATTTTTTTTAATTTTTATTATTTTAAGAAAGGTGACTCTTGTGATGTTGGGACTTGATAATGCTGGTAAAACGGCAACAGCGAAGGGAATCCAAGGAGGTAAGCTGAAAAAAATTATTATTAAATTATTCTGATTTATTTATTTAAATTGTTTTATTACATATTCGTTGGGTAGAGATATTGTGTACTCTATTATTTTATATTCTTAGTGTACTTGTGTCTAATATGATGAATAGACTCTGGCTTAATAGTACCAGCCTGTTCTGTTTCAGATTTGAATGAATGCAAAGATATGGAGGCTCCTTGAGGTCTTTGGTCAGCTAGGAGGAGTCATAGCTGTCTTCTAGCTAGTAGGAACGAAAAAGTGTAAAAAGGACATGCCCCTGCTATTAAGGATGCATATTATCTACATTCTTTTGGCCAGAATTTAGTTAAAGAGCTACAACTCAGTGAAAGAGAGGTAGAAACATAGATAGCCAGGACAGCTTCTTTGTATCTCTTGATTTTTTTTTTTTCCAATATGATGTGTAATTTTTACAATTACGTTAAAGATACATTGAAGGGTTTTATGTCCTTTATGTTACATCTCATTGGATTTATTTATTTAGTGTTAATTTAATGCTCTGTAACTATAATATAGAAGTTGCTGTACTAGTGAGTTTGTTGCGTACCCGGAAGATGTAGCATGAGCCATGCATCTTAAAGGTATGAATTGGGAAAAAACCTAACGTATATTTGTTCCTGAAAATAAATGTTGCAACAAGATATCATACATGACAAATAGGGAACTTTTACTTGGGGAAGTTTATGAAAGAAAATTGACACCTTGCAAAACTTGTTGGAAAAAAATGTTTTGTCACCCCCAATTCTGTTTTATAATGTTAGATACAAACTATATGTTAATTTCTTTTTTTTTGGTACGTATTTCATGACGTGTGGGATTTTAGTTCCCCAACCAGGGATTGAGCCTGTCCCCCCTACATTGAAAGTACAGGATCTTGAACGCTGGACCATCAGGGAAGTCCAACAAACTATATATTATTGTTTGAAGCAGTCTTCTAAAGGCTTTTTGTACCCCCTCATGCTGTCACTTATGTTATATCCTCGAAGAACTGTCACCGTCTAAATCAGGGGCACTCAATATGTCAGCAAATTTGGAAAACTCAGTAGTGGCCACAGGACTGGAAAAGGTCAGTTTTCATTCCAACCCCAAAGAAAGGCAATGCCAAAGAACGCTCAGACTACCGCACAATTGCACTCATACCACACACTAGTAAAGTAATGCTCAAAATTCTCCAAGCCAGGCTTTAGCAATACGTGAACCATGAACTTCCAGATGTTCAAGCTGGTTTTAGAAAAGGCAGAGGAACCAGAGATCAAATTGCCAACAACTGCTGGATCATCAAAAAAGCAAGAGAGTTCCAGAAAAACATCTATTTCTGCTTCAATGGCTATACCAAAGCCTTTGACTGTGTGGATCACAATAAACTGTGGAAAATTCTGAAAGAGATGGGAATACCAGACCACCTGACCTGCCTCTTGGGAAATCTGTATGCAGGTCAGGAAGCACCAGTTAGAACTGGACATGGAACAACAGACTGGTTCCAAGAAGGAACAGGAGTACGTCAAGGCTGTATATTGTCACCCTGCTTATTTAATTTTTATGCAGAGTACATCATGAGAAACGCTGGGCTGGAAGAAGCATAAGCTGGAATCAAGATTGCTGGGAGACATATCAATGACCTCAGATATGCAGATGACACCACCTTTATGGCAGAAAGTGAAGAAGAACTAAAGAGCCTCTTGATGAAAGTGAAAGAGGAGAGTGAAAAAGTTGGCTTAAAGCTCAACATTCAGAAAACTAAGATCATGGCATCTGGTCCCATCACTTCTTGGCAAATAGATGGGGAAACAGTGGAAGCAGTGACAAGCTTTAATTTTTTGGGCTCCAAAATCATTGCAGATGGTGACTGCAGCCATGAAATTAAAAGACACTTACTCCTTGGAGGTTATGACCAACCTAGACAGCATATTAAAAAGCAGAGACATTACTTTGTCAACAAAAGTCTGTCTATTCAAGGCTATGGTTTTTCCAGTAGTCATGTATGGATGTGAGAGTTGGACTATAAAGAAAGATGAGTGCAGAAGAATTGATGCTTTTGAACTGTGGTGTTGGAGAAGACTTTTGAGAGTGCCTTGGACTGCAAGGAGATCCAACCAGTCCATCCTAAAGGAGATCAGTCCTGGGTGTTCATTGGAAGGAGTGATGTTGAAGCTGAAACTCAAATACTTTGGCCACCTGATGTGAAGAACTGACTCATTTGAAAAGACCCTGATGCTGGGAATGATTGAGGGCAGGAGGAGAAGGGGATGACAGAAGATGAGATGGTTGGATGGCATTACCGACTCAATGGACACGAGTTTGAGTAGGCTCCAGGAGTTGGTGATGGATAGACGTGCTGTGGTTCATGGGGTTGCGAAGAGTTGGACATGACTTAGTGACTGAACTGAACTGAATTGAAATCAGGTTTTGCAGGTTTCTTCTGTAAAGAGCCACATAGTAAATATTTTATTATTTTTTAAAATTTATTTATTGTTTTGGCCATACTGCATGGCATGTTGGATCTTAGTTTCCTAATCAGGGATTGAATCCATGGAGTCTTAACCACTGGACCACTGGGGAAATCACAGATAGTAAATACTAATATTTTAGATTCTGAGAGTTTACGGTCCCATTCCCAGCTACATAGTTCTGACACAGTGGTTTGATAGGAGCCATAGACAGTATGTAGAAAATGAACATGGCCATGTTACAATGAAACTCTCCTTATAGACACTAAAATTTGATGTGTTATGAAATATTTTTGGGAGTTGTTTTGGAATTATTTTAAAATGTAAAGCATGTTCTTAGCTTGAGGGCCATGTAAAAACAGGTGGCTATCCAGATTTGGCCTGCAGTCCATGAAGGCTTATCCAAACATCCTCTCTTTTATTCCTTCAAAACCTTAGGTTCAAGGGAACAGGATCTAGGAACTTGCTAATAAATCCATCTCATTATTTGGATGTACTTAGAATATCCTCTTTCCATCAGGTCTTTTTCTTCTAAATCCCACCTCCATATATCTATCAGTGTCATTTTCTGAGTTTAGAAAATGTTCAAGGTGTCACGTCATGAACAAAAAAGTCAAAGCTGCCTTCAACTTTGAGCTGCCTTCTGACTCTGTTTTTGTTCTTCATTTTTACTCCAGTGACTAATTTCTTACCTTTTTTTTTTCTTTTCTAAAGAAACCAGTTATATAGAACTACTTGGGAGTTTTCTTAGCATATAGGTTTGATTGAGCCTTTTGATGCCTTTGTTTTTTGCTTATACTGTTCCCATTTGCCTTATTAAAGAGAAATAAACTTTTCCTTAAAGACAGAATATCTACTTATCTCTAAAGACACTTGTTTGTCATGTAGTCTTCTTTATGAAGTCCCCTCTGGTCTCCTACTGCCCTCACCCCTTATCACCACCATGAATACAATTGGCTACTACTGTTTTTGTCTACTCCTGTTTGTATATAATACGTGTGTCAGTGCTTAACTGCTCCTCTGTTTATATCTCTCTACCTCTCCTACTATAAATCCCAAGGGCAGTTTTACTTGTTCTGGTGTCCCATTTGAGTTATGCCTTAGGGTATAGTAAGCTGTTTTTGTAAAACATTTCTCCCACGGCTTCTACTCTTTAGCTTATTTCTGGCTCTTCTCTCTATCTTTTTTTTTTTTAAATTAAATGAAAATTTTATTATATATTTCCTCCTTTCTTTTGAGATAATTTTCCTCTCTTACTGTATTATGATCAGCTAAGTCCAAACTCTAGTGTTTCGCCTATGATTTTATTACAGTTTCCTAATCTAAAAGTACTTCCCCTATCTTCATTTCATTCATTCATCTTTTCTTCTTCATGGCTGTCAAAGCGATTGCATTAATAGAATATAGGTTCGATTGTACTAACAAGCCTAAAATAACAGTGGCTTAACAAAGTAGAAATTTATTTCTCTCTCATGTAACAGCACAGGCAGAAGTAGTCTAGGGTTGGCATAGTAGCTGTATGGCATTAGGGACTCAAGTTCCTTTTCATATTTGCTTTGCCATTCCTAGTATTTTCCCTTGCCACCTGGTCCAGGGTGACTCAATACTACATATGTACTACAGCCAGAAGGAAGAAGTAAAGGATAAAGGGAGACTGTCCTCCTTTTTTTTTTCTAAAGTGTGTGAACCAGAAGCCACCATAGTTCACAGGCTGTTGGCTAGAACCTGTGGTATTCCGAGCTGGCTCCTACTTACTTATATTGGCTCATGAAATCAGGGAAAGCCAATTAGGTACCTCTTCGCCCAACTTTATGGTCAGGTACCTCATATTGGTAATTTCAAGTTGGCCATAGCGGTAGTATTTACAGCATGAAAATTGACAAATACTATACATATCAGAGTTCCACAGCCTCCAAAGCCAATTAAACATTTAACAGTGATAGCTTATGGTGAACGGTGTCAGATTCTTGATCTCCGAAGAAGATTTAGCTTTGGGCTTGATCACTCAAGAGCTTTTCTGTAGCAGAGTTTTATTAAAGTGTGAAAAAGGGACAGAGAAAGCTTCTAACATAGACATCAGAAGGGGTCAGAGAGTGCCCCCCTCACTAGTCTTTAGCAGGGGAATTATATACTTTTTAATTAATTATTACAATAAATCAAAATAATGTCTCAAGGTTGTAAAATTTTACCAGACCCACTCCCACAAGTTACATTTTAGGATAATAGGATTAGAATTTAATAATAGAAGGAACCTACCAGACCCACTCCCATAATATATGTTCTAAGATATCAGTAGTAACTAGTAACTGGTAATGCTGAAGAAGCTGAAGTTGAACAGTTCTGTGAAGACCTACAAGACCTTTTAGAACTAACACTCAAAAAAGATGTCCTTTTCATTATAAGGGACTGGAATGCAAAAGTAGGAAGTCTGGAAACACTTGGAGTAACAGGCAGATTTGGCCTTGGAGTACAGAATGAAGCAGGGCAAAGGCTAATAGAGTTCTGCCAAGAGAATGCACTGGTCATAGCAAACACCCTCTTCCAACAACACAAGAGAAGACTCTACACATGGACATCACCAGATGGTCAACACTGAAATCAGATTGATTATATTCTTTGCAGCCAAAGATGGAGAAGCTCTATACAGTCAGCAAAAACAAGACTGGGAGCGGACTGTGGCTCAGATCATGAACAACTTATTGCCAAATTCAGACTTAAATTGAAGAAAGTAGGGAAAACCACTAGACCATTCAGGTATGACCTAAATCAAATCCCTTATGATTATACAGTGGAAGTGAGAAATAGATTTAAGTGACTAGATCTGATAGACTGAGTGCCTTATGAACTATGGATGGAGGTTCGTGACATTGTACAGGAGACAGGGATTAAGACCATCCCCATGGAAAAGAAATGCAAAAAAGCAAAATGGCTGTCTGAGGAGGCCTTACAAATAGCTGTGGAAAGAAGAGAAGTGAAAAGCAAAGGAGAAAAGGAAAGATATTCCCATCTGAATGCAGAGTTCCACAGAAGAGCAAGGAGAGATAAAAAAGCCTTCCTCAGCAATCAATGCAAAGAAATAGAGGAAAACAACAGAATGGGAACGACTAGAGATCTCTTCAAGAAAATTAAAGATACCAAGGGAACATTTCATGCAAAGATGGGTTTGATAAAGGACAGAAATGGTATGGACCTAACAGAAGCAGAAGATATTAAGAAGAGGTGGCAAGCATACACAGAAGAACTGCACAAAAAAGATCTTCATGACCCAGATAATCACGATGGTGTGATCCCTCACCTAGAGCCAGACATCCTGGAATGTGAAGTCAAGTGGCCTTAGGAAGCATCACTACGAACAAAGCTAGTGGAGGTGATGGAATTCTAGTTGAGCTATTTCAAATCCTGAAAGATGATGCTGTGAAAGTGTTACACTCAATATGTCAGCAAATTTGGAAAACTCAGCAGTGGTCACGTGACTAGAAAAGGTCAGTTTTCATTCCAATCCCAAAGAAAGACAATGCCAAAGAATGCTCAAACTACCACACAATTGCACTCATCTCACACTCTAGTAAAATAATGCTCAATATTCTCCAAGCTAGGCTTCATCTAAACATGAACTGTGAACTTCCAGATGTTCAAGCTGGTTTTAGAAAAGGCAGAGGAACCAGAGATCAAATTTCCAACATCTGCTGGATCATAGAAAAAGCAAGAAAGTTCCAGAAAAACATCTATTTCTGCTTTATTGACCATGCCAAAGCCTTTGACTGTGTGGATCACAATAAATTGTGGAAAATTCTTCAAGAGATGGGAATACCAGACCATCTAACCTGTCTCTTGAGAAATCTGTATGCAGATCAGGAAGCAACAGTTAGAACTGGACATGGAGCAACAGACTGGTTCCAAATTGGGATAGCAGAATGTCAAGGCTGTATATTGTCACCCTGCTTATTTAACTTATATGCAGAGGACATCATGTGAAATGCCAGGCTGGAAGAAGCACAAGCTGTAATCAAGATTGCCGGGAGAATTATCAATAACCTCAGATATGCAGATGACACCACCCTTATAAGAGGAAATAAAGAGCCTCTTGATGAAAGTGAAAGAGGAGAGTGAAAAAGTTGGCTTAAAACTCAACATTCAGAAAACCAAGATCATGACGTCAAGTCCCATTACTTCACAGCAAATAGATGGGGAAACAATGGTGACAGCAAGAGACTTTATTTTCTTGGGCTCCAAAATCACTGCAGATGGTGACTGCAGCCATGAAATTGAAAGATGCTTGCTCCTTTTAAGAAAAGCTATGACCAACCTAGACAGCATATTAAAAAGCAGAGACATTAC
This sequence comes from Cervus canadensis, assembly GCF_019320065.1. Lineage (NCBI taxonomy): Eukaryota > Metazoa > Chordata > Mammalia > Artiodactyla > Cervidae > Cervus > Cervus canadensis. The sequence goes on from NC_057412.1 coordinate 34,886,903, forward strand.
TTTACCCACGAAGGTCCATTTGGTCAAAGGTATGGTTTTTCCAGTGGTCATGTATGGATGTGAGAGCTGGACCATAAAGTTAAGTACCAAAGAATTGATGCTTTTGAACTGTGGTGTTAGAGAAGACTCTTGTGAGTCCCTTGGAGTTCAAGGAGATCTAACCAATCCTAAAGGAAGTCAGTTCTGAATATTCATTGGAAGGACTGATGCTGAAGCTGAAACTTGGGCACCTGATGTGAAGAACTAACTCATTGGAAAAGACCCTGATGCTGGGAAAAATTGAAGGCAGAATGAGAAGGGGACAACAGAGAATGAGATGGTTGGATGGCATCACTGACTCAATGGACTTGAGTTTGAGTAGGTTCCAGGAGTTGGTGATGGACAGGGAAGCCTGGCATGCTGCAGTACACGGGGTCACATAGAGTCAGACACAACTGAGCAATTGAACTGAAACCTAGTTACGTCCCAAAGGCCCCACCTCCTTATACCATCACCATTGGGGATTAGGGTTTCAGCAGATGAATTTGACTAGAAGATAACCATGTAGTTTATTACACCTTTACACTGTCCCCTCCAGACTTATTCACAGAACATATAGGTTCTTGTGTTATTTCCATTAATATCATGTCTCTGAAGTGTACTGGATATTTTTTGAGGGTGAGTGCAGTCGCTCAGTCGTGTCTGACTCTTTGCAACCCCATAGACTGTAGCCTACCAGGCTCCTCTGTCCATGGGATTTTATAGGCAAGAGTACTGGAGTGGGTTGCCATTTCCTTCTCCAGGGGATCCTCCCAACCCGGGGATCGAACCCGGGTCTCCCGCATTGTAGGCAGACACTTTACCGTCTGAGCCACGAGGGGAGCCCCCCTATTTTATTCATATTTACCTTCTTATCCCCAAGAAGGTTCTGGTACTGAGTAGGTATTCTGAGTGTGTTATTTCTCTTATTTCTTCCTCAGGACAGTTGACTTATTTTCGCTGATAATTTCGGGGAGGGGGGTACCTTTCAATTTGTACTTAGAGACAGCTGTCTGTGTTAACTGTGAAACAAATTCTGGTCTGGACTAGATCCACATTTTTAAATGTCTAGTATAATTCTGTTTTGGAATATATGTCTGCTTATATTGTTTCTAAACTTGGTTTTTCCTCCCTCTAGATAAGGCAGGTCTTTTAAAAATGTGACTTGTGATTGTCTTTCTTAACTTTCTAGGGAGCTGTCTAAACTGTAGTAGATGCTTGCTGACAGGCAATGGTACATTGCAAGTCTGTTTCTCAGTCATACCTAAGCCTAGAAGCAAATGCCTTTCAAATTTATTTTTGTAGTAGCAAATGTTTTGCTGAATGTGAGAATGATAATACCCTCTAAACCAGTGTTGTTCAGTAGAGCTGTTTGCAATGATGGACATGTTCTGCATTGGCTCCGTCCAGTAGGGTGGGCCACCAGTCACATGTGACTCTTGAGTACTTTAAATGCAGCTAGTACAACTGAGGAACTGAGCTTTTTATTTAAGTTTGATTTAACTTTGAAATCCTCATGTAGTTTGTGGTCACTGTATTGACTTTATAAGCAAAGTTCAGGGGAGTAATGTTTGTTGTGAATTCCATGATGATGTGGAGAAGGTAACGGCAACCTACTCCAGTATTCTTGCCTGAGACATCTCGTGGACAGTGGAGCCTGGCGGGCTGTAGTCCGTGGGGTCACAAAGAGTTGGGTACAATTTAGCAACTAAACAGTAACAACCACAGTGGTGAGCGAATGGAGGAGACAGACGTGAAGTCTGAACTCTTCTCTGTAACTGTTGAGTCACTTGCATCGTTCATCGCTCATGCCTTCTCTTTTGCTGTGCTTCTGTTTTTGTTTTGTTTTCTTACCTCTCTAAAAAGTGACTTTCACTCTCATTTTCAGTCAGTTCTAGAGACTTTTGCAAATATGAATCTCGATAAAGGACTACTTTAGTCATCCCATGGCTTAGAGGGTAAAGAGTCTGCTGCAGTGCGGGAAAGCCAGGTTCCATCCCTGGGTCGGGAAGATCCCCTGGAGAAGGAAATGGCAATCCACTCCAGTACTCTTGCCTGGAAAATCCCATGGACGGAGGAGCCTGGTAGGCTACAGTCCATGGGGTCGCAAAGAGACAGACACGACTGAGCGACTTCTCTTTCCTTTTTCCTTTTTAGTCATCTCAATTATATTATTGGTCTGCTGAAATGCCTTCTGTGGCTCCCAGTTCTCTGTCTTTAGAACCCTCTTCAGTGTACATTCACTATTAAAGATCTGCTCCAACTACAATGTTCAACTTGTTTGTACGTCTTGCTTTTTCCATTTCTGTTACTTAGATCACTGATCTGACTGTTTAAATTCAACCTAGCTTTAAGGTCTAGGTTTCAGCTCCTAGTTCAAGGCTTGAACCTTAGTGATCTTTTTAATCTCTTACTGTCATTACCATTCCTTGGCAGTTATAATTGTATATATCCTGTACTTCTTTGTGCTGTCATATGCAGACGTACAAAGCAATTCAGTTATAATTTATGAAAATATCCTGTATTCTTTTCTTGTAGAAAAAAATAAAATCTACTCTTTACATTTACAAGCTGTCCTTGTAAGTTTCTTTATTCCAATTATAGCTTTTATTCAAATTAAAAAGGAATGGTCCCATACTCTTCATTGTTGTCAGTTGCTAAGTTGTGTCTAACTCTTTGTGACCCCATCAGCTGCAGCACGCCAGGCTTCCCTGTCCTTCACTATCTCCCACAGTTTGCTCAGACTCATGTCCATTGAGTCAGTGATGCCATCCAACTATCTCATCCTCTGTTGCCCCCTTCTCCTCCTGCCCTCAATCTTTTCTAGTATCAGGGTGCTTTCCCTGAGTTGGCTCTTCGCATCAGGTGGCCAAAGTACTGGAGCTTCTGCTTCGGCATCAGTCCTCGCAATGAACACCCAGGACGGATCTCCTTTAGGATGGACTGGTTGGATCTCCCTGCAGTCCAAGGGGCTCTCGAGAGTCTTCTCCGACACCACAGTTCCAAAGCATCGATTCTTCAGTGCTCAGCTTTCTTTGTGGTCCAACTCTCGCCTCCGTACATGACCACTGTAAAAGTCATAGCTTTGACTATATGGACCTTTGTGGTCAAAGTGATGTCTGCTTTTTAATATGATGTCTGAATGTGCATGGACAGAGGAGCCTGGTGAGTTACAGTCCATTGGATCGCAAAGAGTCAGACATGACTGAAGTGACTTAACACACAGACACTAGGTTTGTCACAGCTTTCCTTCCAAGGAGCAAGTATCTTAATTTTGTGGCTGCAGTCAGTGTCTGCAGTGATTTTGGAGCCCAAGAAAATAAAGTGTGTCACTGTTTCCGTTGTTTTCCCATCTATTTGCCATGAAGTGATGGGACCAGATGCCATGACTTTAGTTTTTCGAATGTTGAGTTTCAAGCCAACTTTTTCACGCTCCTCTCACTTTCATCCAGAGGCTTTCTGGTTCGTCCTTGCTTTCTGCCATGCTCTTCATAGCTTCTCCCATTGCTTGGTTGTTTTAAACTATTCTCTAAATGTTTAGTTTTTCTTTATAACTCTACATGGGTTGTAATGGTCCCTGGGGATGGCCGTGGTGTTGAAAGTTGAAATATTTATTGTTTGTAACTTAGAGAATCTGTAGCCTTAAAGCAAAGGTTCATTTATTTATTCTACAAATACTTATTAAGTACCTGTTATATTGTAGGCATTATTTTAGGACCTGGGGTTATAGCAATAAAATCAATAAGCAAACAAAAAGCCCTGTCTGCAAGGAGTGTAAATTCTAATTGGATATTTTATAGTACCTATCTTTCCTCCAAACCAGTTTGCTTAGATGTAATGCTTATTATGTAAACAAATAATAAACATTCTATTTAGTACTAATATACGATGAATAATACACTTATGCCATTTAAGTTGTGAAGTTAAATTAGCGTTACTAATTTGAAGTCTAAAGATTCTTTTTCATTTGATTATTTCATTTGAAACAGAGTATCCTGAAGATGTAGCTCCTACTGTTGGATTTTCCAAAATTGACCTTAGACAAGGAAAGTTTGAAGTCACCATCTTCGACTTGGGAGGTGGAAAAAGAATTCGAGGAATCTGGAAGAATTACTATGCTGAGTCCTATGGGGTAATATTTGTTGTGGATTCAAGTGATGAAGAAAGAATGGAGGAAACAAAAGAGACAATGTCAGAAGTGCTGAGACACCCTCGGATATCCGGAAAGCCTATACTGGTGTAAGTAATGTTGGTGTTGGGCTTCCATGGTGGCTCAGACAGTAAAGAATCCACCTGCAGTTGGGGGAAACCCGGGTTTGATCCCTGCGTTGGGAAGATCCCCTGGAGGAGGTCATGGCAGTCCACTCCAGTATTCTTGCCTGGGGAATCCCCATGGACAGGGGAGCCTTGTGGGTCCATGTGGTTGCAAAGAGTCGACACGACTGAGTGACTAAGCTTGTGCGCGATGTTGGTGTTATTGTAAACATAGAAGCAGCAGCATTAGTCCTTAAAGAAATCTCCCTAGGTTACAAAACACTGAAAAAGTGTTGTCACACTCTCACATAATCAAATGTATGTAATTTACTGGGAGTTGTTAATATACCAAGACTTTATTATAATGCTGTCTGTAGGGATTAAGGGCAGAGGCTATGTAATGAAGAAATCTTATAATTAGATCTGCTGGATTTTCAAGTGTAAACTCTTTGTTTTATTTGATAATTTACTCTTGTCAAATTTTGCAGATGGTCTATTAATGAGGTTCTAAAATGTTTTTCAATTTATTTTCCTCTTTTAGTAACATTTAGGTTTTGCCTCTTTTTTTCCCTTGAGTATTCTTGTTTGAAACTTACTTAGGTGGTTTATTTTTCTAATGCCACGTTGATTTCTCAGTTTTTACTTTTATATTTCCAAACTGAGCATGTGATCTGTGTCATTATCAGCGTGTGATCTGTGTCGTTATCAGCGTGTGATCTGTGTGATTATCAACTTAGTCATAAGCTTAGCATCATTTTGTTCAGCTGCTTAAACATTAAAAAAAAATTCAATGACAAAGCTTTTTTGCACTATCTGCCCTCATAGCATTTCCCGAGAGTAAACACAAGGTGGCGCTATGACTTTGAGACGTAGTCAAGTGAAAAGTAGTTGAAATTGCTCTTAAAATCGGAGTGAGTGGTATGTGTGCTCTCGCCTTCTTGTCCTTTTCTCTTGTTCTCTTGTAATTCATAACCAATGATTGAAAAAGAGAACAAAAAACCAAGCAACCTGTCAACATGGTTAAATGGGAAAGTGTAAGCAAACTGTCCCTGTGGTCCTCAGTAATAAGTGAACATTTTTAAATGATGCGGTCTGAAAACTCTGATTACAGAAAATAAAATGTTACAGTACCATTTATTGTTAAGCTTATACTATTTAATTTTTATACTTTTAACTAATTAGAGAAGTTATTTGATAGATATAATTAATTCTTTTATTGAATCTGAAAGAAACTTTAATAGACATGAATACAAAGAGTAAACTTTGTTGAACCCCATAGGCTAAATTAGTCTCTACAAATGTTGAAGCAGAGAACCAGTGACTTATAAAGAGTACTAACAACTGATGCTCATTTGTAAAATAATTGAGTATGCTTTTTAATCTAGTAGTTATTTATTCTTTTTTTTCATGTATTCTTTCGTGCCTTTATTCACTCATACAAGTACTAATTCAACAAATATTTGTTAAGCATCCACTATATGCTAGGCATTGTTCTGGTATAGGGATCCGTTTAGGTATAGGGATCCGTTTGAGAACAGCAGCAATAAAACTCCACATGTGATCTCAGGAGTTTACATTCTTGGAGGTGAGGCACACAATAAATGTAATAAATAGATTGTATTGTACGTTAGGTGATAAGTATATTGAAAACAAAACAAGTAAAAGAAGATCAGGAATCCCGTAGTGGCGGTGGTGACGGGCATGTTGCTCTTAAAATAACCGTAGTAGCTCTTATTGAGAAGACGACGCTGGAGGTAAGAGTCAGTCATGCATATGTATGTGGCAAAACCCTGAGGCAGCGGCATGCAGTTGGTAAATGTCTGTACAGTGGTTGCTCACCATTACAATTTCACTGTCAGTGAGATCTCACAAAGACATGAGAATTAATTATAGATCATATAATATGTTTATGAAACACAGAATGGTTCACCATCTGAATGGTTTTTCTTAAGGGAGTTTTACAACTGTAGAATTCTTGTTAATTGGGCTAAAGTTTTGAGATGTGTGTGCTTCAAAAATACATACAGTTTACCAGAAAGTACATAGTCTTAGTAAATTTAGAAGATGTAAGAAAGAATGAGGATAAAAAGTGATTGGCCTATCATGCACAGCCGGCCACTGCTATCATTTTGATGAGTGTCCTGTGCATATTTTTGTAAAACACGTAATGTATGCAGTGTTCATATAATAGACACAATTTTCTATCCCACCCTTCTTGCTGCTTATAAATCCCTCTTTAATATCCACCTAAGTCCCATATTTGAAAGTTCTCCTGTTTACCTTTTTGTCTCTGACCTACAATGTTTGTCTTATTGATGGTACTGTTTTAATATTTGAGTCTCTTTACTCCTCTCAGTTCCATTTGATGTTAACTCCTTTCAGCCTTTGTTCACTTCTCCCTTGTGTTACTGATTACTCTCCAGACCAGTCTCCCTGCTAGCATCTTGCCTGTTCTCTAAGCTCTCCTCTACATTGAAGGCAGGAGCCCTTTTATTTGATATTTTTCAAATCACAGAACAGGTACATGCTTTCATAAGTGAGACAATGCAAGAATAAAGGACTTGAGAGCTCTTTTTAAATGAAGATTTGATCATTTTACTTTTCCTGAGTCCAGGTTGCCTTCATAGCTCCTTGCAGATGGGAAAGTCTGTGTTTTGACTGATAATAACGATAGCATATAATAGGTATGGCATTGAAAAGTAAGTGGAAAGGGTTGTAAGTCTAGTAAGTGGAAAGGGCCTCCAGTAGAGCCCTGCTAAAGTCCATGCTCTGGGCTAGTGGGTATGGAGATGGAGGAAAGGCTACTGAAATTACGAGGCTGACTGCAGTGCTCCTTGTTGCACACAGCTGCCTCCTTCCTGCCCACAGACGTCTGGACTTCTTAGCTGAAAAATCCAGTTATGGCATCTAATTTCTTCTGCTTGCCACTTTTCTGAGCCTCAACTAGTGGATTTAGGACCTGCAAAGCCTCTGAGAACTCAGTTCAACCCCTTGATAATTTTTTCTTCCCATCCTCTAATGATGAGCAAACAGAGAACAGCAGACCTCTAAGAAGATTCAGTCCTTCCACAGAAGGAATAAACCAGAATTATCTTATCAGGAAAAACAAAATCACAGATTGGCAGAGCAGGATTCATTCATGCTGGGAGAAGCAGAGTAGATGACGATGACGGCAGGTCCTGGACACTTCTCCAGCTCTGCCTGACTCGATTCTGCCTCCTGGTCTGACAGCGTGTGTTGTTGACATAAAGTCTCAGTCACATTTCATTTCATGTCACAGACTTGAGGGTTCTCTGGGAAGGTCAGATTCATGGATCACTAGGCTTCTGTGCTTTATTAGCTTGGAAGTTCTGTTTGGCAGTTACATAGTATTTACTTCTTAATCAGCATAATATTCTAGTCAAATCTCTGAAATAAGTGGTGAAAAGTTGAAAAAAACATGGGTTTAGGGAGAATATGGAGAGTCTAGAACCTGGATTCTAGGAGCTATTGTGAATTTGTTTATGACCCTGGCAAGTCACTTCACTTCTTTGGACTAAGTGGGTAAATGCTGAGCGTGCTTAGTCACTCTGTTGTGTCTGAGGCTTTGTGACCTCATAGACTGCAGCCCACCAGGCTCCTCTCTCCATGAAGATCCTCCAGGCAAGAATACTGTAGTGGGTTCCCATGCCCTCCTCCAGGGGATCTTAACCCAGGGATCAAACCCAGGTCTCCCGCACTGCAGGTGGATTCTTTACCAGCTGAGCTACCAGGGAAGCTCTAATGGTTAAATACCTCTTCTTTAATAAAAGTATCTGTAAAATATTGTATTCAGCTGTATATTATAATGTGAACCATAGTATAGTCTATGCCAAAAATCCATTTTGGTACAAAGGTAAAGTGATTTGTATTTCTTCTAAAGAAATTAAAAGAAGATATGATGTAAATATCTGCTCTGAGATATGAAATGTTATGATGTTAAGCTGTGTATTTACCTAGAATAGAAAGCCTCTTTTCTCTCATATCTACTATTATAGAGATTAATTTGAACCTATACTCTGATTGGGTTCCCTTTGTGGTTCATCAGTAAAGAATCTGCCTGCCAATACAGGAGACGTGAGTTCGATCCCTGGGTTGGGAAGATCCCTCAGAGAAGGAAATGGCAACCCATGACAGTATTCTTGACTAAGAAATCCCATAGACACAGAAGCCTGGGGAGCCACAGTCCCTGGGGTTGCAGAGTCAGACACAACTTAGGGAATAAACGAAAACAATGTACTCAAATTAACTAAGGTTTGAAATATATTATCTACCCTCACATTCCCCTCCACATACACATGCTTGCTTTAACCATTTATAACTTATTTTATTAAAAGCCCTAATACTACATAGTCAGATAAAGAAGACCTTTCCAAGAGAAAAAGTAAACAACTTAAGCAGTTGTACAAATAGCACTGAAATCAGCAGTAATTTCAAAATTTAAGCTCAACATCCACCATAGAAGTTTTCTGTTAATAAAACAAGGCACTGTTTGTTGATTCCTTGCGACTGAGCTGAGAGGTATTTTAAACATCTTAAGTTGAAATTTTCAGCAACCCAAGGTTACACTAATGTTATAAGAAGACGCATATTCTTTCTGTATCTCTTCTTTCTAATATAGTCTTAAATGTTGCCCTTAGAGCGAATGTAAATTACCCTTCACTTTTTGTGGTTGAATCTCCTAATACTGCCACCTGAAATGACTCTGGAGATCCAAGGCTAAAATTTCCTCCCAGAATAATAACAATTCTTACTGGTGTTAGCACACTTGAACTCTTGGAATGGTGCCTCTTTCTCCTTATGTACTGTCTGCTTAGCTGTGGAGTTATATGACCTAACTTAACTTTTAGTCAAACCTCATAAATTAGATACTACACAACAAAAGTGTTAAATATATAGCAGTTTCACTCAGGGGAGAAAACATAATATCTCTTTTATAATCTGACTAGATGTTATGAACATTTCAGGGAAAAAGAATATTTTGACCTAGAGGTCTCTGTACCATGGATGGCTTCCCCAGATCTTCTGTAATCACATGCACAGTCCTGAGTGCTTGTGCATTTTCCTTGAAAGCAGATTCTATCTCTCGTCAAATTCCTAAAGGATTTCATGACCAAAGAGGTTAAAAAAAAATGGCAGTGAGTTTTCATATTAGGAGAAACAATAACCAGGATTTTATCATTTTTTGATAAGGGGAGTTTTCAGCTTCTATATACCTGCTTAACTCAGCTTTCTTCTAGACAATAATATGGAAAACTTAGTTTGAGAATTATTTTTTTCTTGTAAGTGCCCAAGAGAAGTTAATTAGGTTATGGGTTATCCTAACACTGTCCTTAGAATTTAAGTCAAATGTACTTTTACAGAGTTACATCTTTCAATGAGAAATAGGAGAATCTGGGTCCTTTGTCAGATTCTGTAAACCCTTAAGTAAGGGAGTGGGGACAACCTATATCATTTAATCACTTGATCTTTAGTTGTAGTGGTGAGTCCCTTAATTTACTGTCTGAAACCTCTACTCACTTTATAGTGCCCATTGGCTTAAGATGTCTTTTCTTTCAGTGGAAACTTACCAAGCTGTCATCTTCATCAACCTTATTTAGTTACACTGTTGACTTACCTCTGCATTTCCTTGCTGAGGGCCACCTTTTGTCTCTTATGGCATCCAGCTTCACTATAGCAGCTGTAGTTTACAGTAAAGCTTCGTAGCTGGTTGACTTCTCAAGTAATTTATGCTCCAAGAACCCATAGAGATTCCTATCCTTTCCCTCCCCTGTCCCAACACGCTCTATTATAAAACAAAACAACGAAGAAAAACCTGTTGACTGTGTTGTTAAGCAGCAGGATGTTATCTAGGAATCACCTAGTATCAACATCAGACCAGACTATATTTTTTAGAGCAGGGCCAAGGATGCTTCTGTTTTTTCCACAAGTTTTCCAGGTCTCTCTGATGCACAGCAGAAATTAGGATCTGCTGGTGTAGGGGAAAGCATGGGCTCTGGAGTCAGCCAGGCCTGAGTAGGTTACTCAATCATCCTGAGCTTCTTTGTTTCCACTTGTAAATAAGGATTTTAATATTTATAGTACATGAATTCTGAAATAATGTATTTAAGGCATCTAGTGCAGTTTTTTACTAGTGTTCTGTGCTTGTGATTGTGGAAATGAATAGTTGCTATCGATTGCTGATATGTGGTGCCTAGGTAGATTGAATTAGGAGAGCCAGTTTTAAAGTATCTTGTGTGATTTCAGGCTACATGAAGCTTTTGATTTACAGAAACTGACATGGCTTAGTAAGAATGAGTCCAAGTACTCAAAGTAGTTTTCACTATTTTTGTTATTGCACACTCTCTGAGCCAGTAGCTTCCTAATATTATGCTTCTAATGCTTAAGAATTTTTTCTTTTAAGGTAATTTGAAGGAAAAAATGGCTACTTTTAGTACTTGTTGTATGTGAATAAACAATATATTCAGCAGCTAATTAGTTAAATATATTGTTTTTATTGTGTAATAGGATGCTTTTGAAGTATAACAATGAAATTGTATGTGATATATCAGTTCAGTTCAGTTCAGTTACTCAGTCGTGTCTGACTCTTTGTGATCCCATGGACTGCAGCACCCCAGACCTCCCTGTCCATCACCAGCTCCCAGAGTTTGCACAAACTCATGTCCATTGAGTCGGTGATACCATCCAACCATCTCATCCTCTGTCGTCCCCTTCTCCTCCTGCCCTCAATCTTTCCCAGCATCAGGGTCTTTTCAAATGAGTCAGCTCTTTGTATCAGGTGGCCAAAGTATTGCAGTTTCAGCTTCAACATCAGTCCTTCAATGAACACCCAGGACTGATCTCCTTTAGGATGGACTGGTTGGCTCTCCTTGCAGTCCAAGGGACTCTCAAGAGTCTTCTCCAACACCACAGTTCAAAAGCATCAATTCTTCAGTGCTCAGCTTTCTTTATAGTCCAACTCTCACATCCATACATGACTACTGGAAAAACCATAGTCTTGACTAGATGGACCTTTGTTGGCAAAGTAATGTCTCTGCTTTTTAATATGCTGTCTAGGTTGGTCATGTCTTTCCTTCCAAGGAGTAAGTGTCTTTTAATTTCATGGCTGCAGTCACCATCTGCAGTGATTTTGGAGCCCAAAAAAATAAAGTCAGCCACTGTTTCCACTGTTTCCCCATCTATTTGCCATGAAGTGTTGGGACCAGATGCCATGATCTTAGTTTTCTGAAAGTTGAACTTTAAGCCAACTTTTTCACTCTCCTCTTTCACTTTCATTAAGAGGCTCTTTAGTTCTTCACTTTCTGCCAGAAGGGTGGTGTCATCTGCATATCTGAGGTTATTGATATTTCTCTTGGCAATCTTGATTCCAGCTTGTGCTTCTTCCAGCCCAGCATTTCTCATGATGTACTCTGCATATAAGTTAAATAAGCAGGGTGACAATATACAGCCTTGACGTACTCCTTTTCCTATTTGGAACCAGTCTGTTGTTCCATGTCCAGTTCTAACTGTTGCTTCCTGACCTGCATACAGATTTCCCAAGAGGCAGGTCAGGTAGTCTGGTATTCCCATCTCTTTCAAAATTTTTCACAGTTTATTGTGATCCACACAGTCAAAGGCTTTGGCATTGTCAATAAAACAGAAATAGATGTTTTTCTGGAACTCTCTTGCTTTTTTGATGATCCAGCAGATGTTGGCAATTTGATCCCTGGTTCCTCTGCCTTCTTTAAATCCAACTTTAACATCTGGAAGTTCATGGTTCACATATTGCTGAAGCCTGTGATATATGTGATATATTGCTGTCCTATGAATCTTTCTGTGATTGTCTTGTATTCAAATGAGTATGTTCAGATATAAATAATACTATAGAAAATTGCTCTTTCTGAAACCATCTGTATATAATTATGCTAATGAATAATAAATAGTACTTGATTTTCTTAGTTTTCATGATAAACAATTTAGGAACAATTTTAAACAAGTATCAGTAAGGCACTACATAAAGGATATTGCACAGCTTTGGGACAGAAGAAATAAGTCTCATCACCTGATTAGCTGGGGAGTTTATCATTAAATTTATCTTTTTTTTTTTTTTGCCATCTGAATCACCAGGGAAGCCCTAAATTTATCTTTTTTATATGTTCTTTAAACATTTGAAGTTAAAAGATGCTTACAAGAAAAAAAAAAAAAAAGATGCTTACACCTTAGAAGAAAAGTTACGCCCAACTGCGACAGCATATTAAAAAGCAGAGACATTACTTTCCCAACAAAGGTCCTTCTAGTCAAGGCTATGGTTTTTCCAGTAGTCATGTATGGATGTGAGAGTTGGACAATAAAGAAAGCTGAGTGAGGAAGAATTGATGCTTTTGAGCTGTGGTGTTGGAGAAGACTCTTGACAGTCCCTTGGACTGCAAGGAGATCCAACCATATCATCCTAAAATAAATCAGTCCTGAATATTCACTGGAAGGACTGATGTTGAAGCTGAAACTCCAATACTTTGGCCACCTGATGCAAAGAACTGACTCATTTGAAAAGATCCTGATGCTGGGAAAGATTGAAGATGGGAGGAGAAGGGGACAACAGAGAATGAGGTGGTTGGATGGCATCACTGACTCAATGGACATCAGTTTGAGTAGGCTCCGGGAGTTGGTGATGGACACGGAGGCCTGGCGTGCTGTGGTTCATGGGGTCGCAATGAGTTGGACACAGTGAACTGAACTGAAACATTTGAAGCTGATCTACAGGAAACTTTTTTGTCTCTGGTAATGCTGCTGCTGCTGCGAAGTCGCTTCAGTCATGTCTGACTCTGTGCGACCCCATAGACGGCAGGCTACCAGGCTCCTCCATTCCTGGGATTCTCCAGGCAAGAACACTGGAGTGGGTTGCCATTTCCTTCTCCAATGCATGAAAGTGAAAAGTGAAAGTGAAGTCACTCAGTTGTGTCCGACTCTTCGCGACCCCATGAACTGCAGCCTACCAGGCTCCTCCGTCCGTGGGATATTCCAGGCAAGAGTACTGGAGTGGGGTGCCATTGCCTTCTCCGCTGGTAGTGCTGGTAACTAGCAAAGTATAAACCTCATCAATTTCTTTATATTTTATAAATTAAAATTATTTTATAGTGTTAGGAGATACACACACATACATATTGATATTTCTGTTCTTCCTTAATTCCACGGAGCTTTTAGTTTATAATTTTGCCCCATGGTTTTCTAAGGAAATGAAAACTGTCATATAAGAATTCTCTCATTTTTCCCCACTACCAGATTTGGTCAGTTATCTGCTTTTATTCCTAACCTTCCCTTCCCTCCTGTAATATCGAAGATGTGTTTCTACTCCTATCTAAGGTCAGCTTCTCCGTGTTTACTCTAGATCCCACCCCTTTCTACTATTATATATTACCCCTTCCCTTTCTTATACTGAGTTTCTCTCCCTGGGTGATTTCCATCAGCAGAATGTGCTCTGGTGTTTTGTGGTGTATTGTGGAATTTTTTGACTCTACATTTCTGTCTACCTGTTTTCTCATTTTAATAGGATTCTATTCAAAATTCTGCAAAGAACTGCCTATAGTGTATACATTTTTATATCACATTTTTTCCTCAGCATACTCCATTTGTGCTTCCATCCCTACAGTTCCTTGAAATTGCTCTTGTTGGAGTCAGCAAATTATCTCTATGTTGCCAAATCCATTGTTACTTTGCTGTTTTTATTTTACCCAAAATGGACTATTTCCTCAACTTTGGTTTTGTTTTTAAGCTTTTTGTTTTATTTCCTCAACTTTGTTTTTCCTTTTTTTTTAAAATTAAAACTCTGTATTTTGCATTGGGGTACAGCTGATTAACAATGTTGTGACAGTTTCAGGTGGATGGTGAAGGGACTCAGCCACACACACACATGGATCCATTCTCCCCCAGGGTTTGCCTGGTGGCTCAGATGGTAAGGAATCCGCCTGCAATGCAGGAGCCCGGGTTCGACCCTGGGTCAGAAAGATCCCCGGGAGGAGGGCATGACTACCCACTCCAGTATTTTTGCCTGGAAAGTCTCCATGGACAGGGGAGCCTGGTTGGCTATAGTCCATAGAGTCTCAAAGAGTCTGACACAAATGAGCAATTAACACTACAGCTATTCTCTCCCAAACTCACCTGCATCCAGGCTGCCACATCACATTGAGCAGAAGTACATGTACTATAACTGTTTTTCTTTAAATACTTTTGCATTACAGCATCCTTTTCTTGGTTTTCCTCCTACCTCTTTGATGGTCTCTTCTTAGTCTCTTCATAAACTCCTCTTCTCCTTTAAATACAAATTTTAAAATACTTCAGGCTCTTTTCTGGCCTTCCAGTTTTTTGCATCTAGATACTTTTGAGACCTTATTTTACTTACTCAGATGACCTAAATCTATAGCTTTGGCATCTCCCAACAGTTCCTCCTGATGTAACTAGTATCTTAGGAACCTTCACTTAGACATTTTATGGTCATCTCAGACTCTCTTGGCCAAAATAGAATTTCTTGATTTCTTCCTCACCTATAGTTTTGAAACCTTCATCTCTGTCTTTTCTGATTATAAATGATATTATAATCCAATCAGTAGACTGGATTATAGCTGTTAAATCTCTCATATTTTAGTCTGATTTTTTCCCCCGTCACTGCAACATGGTAATTAAGAACATGGTAATTAAGAACTGTTTTCTGGAATCATATTGCTTTGGTTCAAATCCCAGTTCTCTGTATAGTTTCTGTGGCCCAAGTTAGGTTACTTAACCTTGCTGTGCTTCAGTGTTCTTATTGGTAAAATTGTAATATTATTAGAACAATGCTGGGACATCGCAAGTATGTTGTTTATCAGCTTTAAGTATTAGTATTGCTGATTCCACCATTACCACCTGCCCTCCCATCCAAGCCCAAACCTCCATCATCTCTTAACTGGAACTATTGCATTAGCCTTTTAATTGTATTCTATACGTACGTGCTAGTACTCTATTCACCTGTCCTCAATTCCATTCTAACCCATTCTCCTACAGCAGACAGGATGATTTTTCTTGAACATAAATTACATAACATTATTACCAGGCCAGAAACAGCCTGAGGGCTTTGCACTCATTACACTTGCTGGGAACTTCCTACTCCAGAGCTTTACATCTAGCCCCTGCTGAGCTTTCTTAACCTCACCTCTTGCCTCCCTGCTCTTTCCCCACAGGTACAGCTGTGTTGCTCATTCATCTTTGAATGGAGTAAGTTATGGTCTCCTCAGGGTCTTGTACAGTTTGTTTCATATGCCTAGAGTAAATGTTTCCCTTGTCTTCACCACGTAGGTCTTCACTTACATTACCTTTTAGAGAGGCCTATATTGACCACCCAGTCAAAAGAAGCCACTCTGACAGTCTCTATCTTATCACCCTTATTTTAAATCTCTGCCAAGAGCTTAACATTGTCTAATATTTATGTTTGTTATATCCCTTCTCCACTAGAATATTAGTTCCAAAACTCTATCCCCACATTAGTTCAGAGTGTATCCCTAGTCCCTAGTCTACTGCCTGGCTTCACAACAAAGTGGTGGAGAAACTTCCAAGAATAATACAGTTACCTTTATTTTTTACTTTATTTAACAGTTTTCTTAATCTGTAATACAGTGTCCTGAGTGGATCCAAGGAAAACAGTTCCTTCACTTAGCTTTTTAGGCCTTAAGCTAGAATCAGCTCCTAGTTACCAACTAGACTCTTCTTTGAGTACATATTAATAGTTGGGTTTCCCTAGGATTTGTTGACCACTGAGTTAACTGACCTATCTGAACACAAAAGGTTTTATGCAGCTTCCAGTTTGATTTTGCTTCAATATAGCACTCCTTGAAGTCTTATCTTATACAATTCTTTACTACCAAAATGCTCTTAAATGAACCTGAAGGATTGTTTAAGTAGTTTTCATTTATTGACATTTATCTTGTTAAGGCATTGAAAGTTACAAAAAAATATGTGATAGAGCTTGTTATCTGTCTAGAAACTTAAGATGATTCATCTCATTTTTAATAGTTAACCCATGAGTTTGAAGCTAATATACTATATTTAGTTTAATAATCGAAGACTTGTTTTATGTTACTAGCTTGAGAAATTTCTGTCATTCTAGTAGGTAAGAATGAAAGGGGAAAATTATAACTTAATAGCGATGAAAGTTTATGAGTAGCTCTATGAAATGAAGAAGAGTGATATGAGACAGTAAATTATAGAACATCCTTTATTCTAAACTGGAGAAGTTTCTAAAATAGCTCCTTTATTTTGAGCCACAGCATGGACAACACCAACAACACAATATCTTGCAAGGATTTCTTTTCTTGTATTTTACAGCTAGTCCAAATTTTTCTTTAGTAGTGTTAACGTACTCTTTTGTGCCATTGACTATCATTTCAATACTGTTAATACTTTCTCCCTGTTCCTCTACCAAAAGCGATATCTGAATGAAAAGATCCCTTAAATCCTTTATTTGGCTTTCCAGATTAACCAGTTCTTTGTGTCTCTGTTCTATTTCTGAGAGTTGTGCTTTAGTGATACTGATTTCTGTGAGTAAGCTTTCATTAAAAACTTCCCATTTTCCTTGATAAAGCATATCGTTTACTTCTTCTTCAGGTAGTTCTTTTCCAGCAACTTCAAGCTGACGGAAAATAAATGTCCTGCACTTCTCTTGTTTTGCTGCTATTGTGTCGTTGTATGTAAACATAGTTTGCTGAAAATGGCGGAACATCGCAGCATGCTGAAATTTAAGTATCCTTGTGACCACCGATGATGGACCACTTTCATCCTCTGACTTTTTAACTTCTTTTACTAAATCATCCAAACCTCTGTTAATGTGTTCTGCTTGGATTTTTATCTCTTTCGCAATGCTAGACTCTTTCTTAAGTAGACTAAACCTCCTCATTGAAGCCACAAGACTTTTCTGTTGCTGCCCAAATTTTTGAACATTATCTGTCAAATTGTTAATGCTCTCCTGTAGTTTTTGGATCTCATGTAGGTGTCTCTCAGCTACAGGCTCTCTTTCATAAATAACAGCTTGCTGCAGAAACACCCCTTGTTCCTCTGCTTCTGTAGTCGACACATCCTTGTCTTTAGAGAGCTCAATTTCCTTTGTTCGTTGCTTCAGTTCTTGAAGTCGGTCTTTCATCTTCTCTTTTCTCCTAAAAGCAAAAATGATTGTGTTGAACAAAGAAAAAATTGGTGTTTTTCCCCAGTAGCAGTTGGTTTCACATAACTACATCTATCTCACAGGAAAAGTCCTCATGGCTTTCTGAGAAGATGGTTAAAAATAAGGAAAATTGATAAGAATTTTCTCATAAAGATTACTCAACTAGGAAAAGTAATGTAAAATGTCTTATAAATTACTTTGCATAATTCACAGCTTCTGTGACTTCTATTCAGTTGTGTAAAGTAGCTGAGTAAGCAGTGATAGAGAAATAATTGCCCCAAAGTAAGTTCTTCAGTATCATGATACTGCCACAGAATAGACTTTTCTTGATTTAGGAAGATTTATCTTAGAATGGATGATTTGACCAGATCTTTTTAGGACTTAAAGGTCACTCTGAATGTGTCCTTATTACTGAAGGTATGATTCCCAGTTAATTTGGTCTATGTAATGTTAAAAACATTTTCACTTTGCTGTTCTGTGCTTAGTCACTCAGTCATGTCCGACTCTTTGTGACCCCATGGACTGTAGCCCATCAGGCTCCTCCGTCCATGGGAATTCTCCAGGCAGGAAGACTGGAGTGGGTTGCCATTTCCTCCTCCAGGGGACCTTCCCGACCCAGGGATTGAACCCGGGTCTCCCTCATTGCAGGTGGATTCTTCCTGTCTGAGCCACCAGTGAAGCCCACATGTGTACTTCAGCTAAAACCAGTGTAGTGACGGGGGGATTCCATACGAGAGCCTAAGCAATGTAGATAATGTTGGATTTATCTTAAAATTTCTCAGTCTTCTGGAATTGACTAACACATTATTTGACATAGCTTTGTTTATATCAATTCATAATAAGTGGTATTTTTTTATAAGATATACAAAAATCTTATTTGAGAGACACTGATGATATTGACATTTGCTATATCCTCTATTGGTAGTTATTCAGGGAATCAGTTGGTGTACATAGTTATATATAGTGATATGCATATATGTGTATAATAATATGCATATGTATAATAAAGTGAATAAAAGGAAATCCTTGTTAATAAAACACTTTATTTTCATAGTTAATCTTGACTTTAGAAAGGCATTCAGAATACCTTTCATGATATTTTTGTGGATAAGAAGTCATTAGGAAGTTACAAGTAGCTCATTGAACCACAGGTGGTATCAGTATCAACTAGGAGAAAAGGTCTCTAATGTTATGCTGTTAGACTATCACACTCAGTGTTTGATACATTTATGCAAATATTTTTATCAGTTATTTGGATGTCATAGAAGGCATTCTTTTCAAAATTGTTGATGGTGCAAAATTTAGAGAGCTCTTTAGTATGTTGAAGTACAGAATTGGGATTTGAAAATTAAAATATTCTATACTGAAATAAAAAAATATATTTAACTGAATAGGTGTAAAATGTTTCACCTAGTTGTTCCGAAAACACCTTTACGTCTATAAAATGGAATACCCTTGAGTTCATAGAAGGCTTTTCACACAAGTAGAGCTGTCTGAACATGGAATGAACTGCTTCATGACATAAAAACCTTGCCATCTCTAGAGATGTTCAGGATATTATTGAATGATGATTCAATCAAGGATATTGTAGAAATGATACCTTTATTACATAAAAAGTTAAACTAATATTCCTTTGCTTTTAAGGTATTGGCATTCTGTCAGATAATTTTTGAAGCTTACTTTATGCAAAGTTTTAAATGCTGTATTGTATATTCAGTAATACCTGTCCTTGCGTAATTACTCTGAAGGGGGCTGGACAATATACAATTAAACAGATAAATGAGATAAACTTAGATCTTGATAGATCAATTAGGCAAGGCCTCACTAAAGAGCTGTTTGAGTAGTAAGACCTGAATATCAAGAAGATGAAGAGCCAATAAAGTGTATCCTGAGAATTAGAGACGTGGTGCTGAAGCAGTGAATTGGACTGCTGTGTTTTAAGGACAAAATTAATGCTTGTGTAAATAGAAATCAGGCTTCCCAGGTGGCACTAGTGGTAAAGAACCTGCCTACCAATGCAGGAGACTTAAGAGACTTGGGTTCGATGCCTGGGTAGATCACCTGGAGGAGGGCATGGCAACCCACTCCAGTATTGTTGCCTGGAGAATCCCATGGACAAAGGAACCTTGTGGGTTACAGTCCATGGGGTTGCAAAGAGTCGGACATGACTTAGCTACTTTAGAGCTTTAGAGAGAGGTAGAAATTAATATGAGCGGTAACACTGAAGGAGTGAAATCAGGACGGTAGGCAGGGATCAGATCACAAATGGCCTTGTGGGTCAATGTAAGGAGCTTAGATTTTATTTTAGATAAAGGGGATGACAATTAAAAGAGAAATAGGATATTGACCTAAGGTTTATGTTTTTAATAGATCACAGTATTCGGTTCAATTCAGGTGCTCAGTCATGTCCAACTCCTTCTGACCCCATGGACTGCAGCACACCAGGCCTCCCAGTCCATCACCAACTCCCGGAGTTTACTCAAACTCATGTCCATGGAGTCCGTGATGCCATCCAACTATCTCATCCTCTGTTGGCCCCTTCTCCTCCTGCCTTCCATCTTTCCCAGCATCAGGGTCTTTTCCAGTGAGTCAGTTCTTTGCATCAGGTGGCCAAAGTATTGGAGTTTCAGCTTCAATATCAGTCCTTCCAATGGACATTCAGGACTGATTTCCTTTAAGATGCACTGGTTAGAGCTCCTTGCAGTCCAAGGGACTCTCAAGAGTTTTCTCCAGGGGATCACGCGGGCCCTCCCTCCAGCGACCGGAGGCCGAGCGAAGGGGCGGGGTTTCCGGTGGCAGCGGCACTCGGGCGTCGGGTGACGCTAGGCGGACAGATCGTCACGTGACACGGAAGTGACTACGAACAGGAAGAGGACGAAAAAAAGAACCGTCCGCGACGCTGAGTCGAGCCGGATCCGCAGCCACCATGAACAGCAAAGGTCAATATCCAACGCAGCCAACTTACCCCGTGCATGGGAACCCTGTGTACCCTCAGACCTTGCATCTTCCTCAGGCTCCACCTTATACTGATGCTCCACCTGCCTACTCAGAGCTGTATCGTCCGAGCTTTGTGCACCCAGGGGCTGCCACCGTCCCCACCATGTCAGCTGCATTTCCTGGCACCTCACTGTATCTTCCCATGGCCCAGTCTGTGGCTGTTGGACCTTTAGGTTCCACAATCCCCATGGCTTATTTTCCAGTTGGTCCCATCTATCCACCTGGTTCAACAGTGCTGGTGGAAGGAGGGTATGATGCAGAGGCCAGATTTGGAGCTGGCGCTACTGCTGGAAACATTCCTCCTCCTCCCCCTGGATGCCCTCCCAATGCTGCTCAGCTGGCAGTCATGCAGGGAGCCAACGTCCTCGTAACTCAGCGGAAGGGAAACTTCTTCATGGGTGGCTCAGATTGTGGCTACACCATCTGGTGAAGAACCAAGGCCATCTCTATGCCGGGAAAGACATCACATACCTTCAGCACTTCTCACAATGTAACTGCTTTAGTCATATTAACCTGAAGCTGCAGTTTAGACACATGTTGTTGGGGTGTCTTTCTGGTGCCCAAACTTTCAGGCACTTTTCAAACTTAATAAGGAACCATGTAATGGTAGCAGTACCTCTCTAAAGCATTTTGAGGTAGGGGAGGTATCCATTCATAAAATGAATGTGGGTAAAGCAGCCCTAAGGATCTTCCTTTAATTCCTCTGGAGTAATACTGTACCATACTGGTCTTTGCTTTTAGTAATAAAACATCAAATTAGGTTTGGAGGGAACTTTGATCTTCCTAAGAATTAAAGTTGCCAAATTATTCTGATTGGTCTTTAATCTCCTTTAAGTCTTTGATTTATATTACTTGTTATAAACAAACCGCATTAGTTGTCTGCCTTTTCCTTTCCATCCTTGGCCCCTGGTCCTACCCTCAATCCTTGTCTTCCACTCTTTCCCACCAATCTCCATTGAATCAATGGTGCAGGACAGAAAGCCAGTCAGACTAATTTCCTTCTCTCCTTGCACTTTCCCCCACTTGTCATCTTTTAACTAGTCTTTCACAAAGGATCCTCTGAAACCCCCTCTGTGCCCCAAGCACAGGACCCATTTCTTCTGCTTTTGCATCTCCTCAGGCAAAAGCGGAGGGTGCTTTTTGGACCCTCCTCATAGGTTTTCTCTTCAGACATGAACCAAACCCAAATTTGTTTTGGTGCCAGAAAAACTGAACCTTGTTTTAACAAAGGATACCAGTGCAAACTGTACTGTAAACAGCAGTTTGTTTATAAATTTTGAGGGACAAGGAGGAGGATGCATTTAAAAGCCTGATGACTCTGGAGCCAAATTAAGGGGAGTTTGCAGATCAGAAATTGGTTACCATTTCTTGTCAGTGTCTGATGTAGCCACTCATGGCTCCCAAGAATTCCTCAGCTGGGTTAATGGGGTCATGTTGTGAATGCCTCACTACTAAATGACTTGAGTCCAGTGAAATCTCATTAGGGTTAAGAATATTTCAGGGATCCTTAATATTTTGATTTTTGTTTTCTAAAATTGGATTTTATTTTATTTTATCTTATAATTTCAGTTCATCTAAATTTGTGTTCTGTACATGTGATGTTTGACTGTACCATTGACTGTTATGGAAGTTCAGCGTTGTATGTCTCTCTCTACACTGTGGTGCACTTAACTTGTGTGTTTTTTTACTAAAAATGTAGAATAAAGACTATTTTGAAGATTTGGGGGGAAAAAAAAAGAGTTTTCTCCAACACCACAGTTCAAAAACATCAATTCTTCTGCGCTCAGCTTTCTTTATAGTCCAACTCTCACATCCATACATGACTATTGGAAAAACCATAGCCTTGACTGGAAGGGCCTTTGTTGACAATGTAATGTCTCTGCTTTTTAATATGCTGTCTGGGTTGGTCATGACTTTCCTTCCAAGGAGTAAGCGTCTTTTAATTTCATGGCTTCAATCACCATCTGCAGTGATTTTGGAGCCCCCCCAAAATAAAGTCAGCCACTGTTTCCACTGTTTCCCCATCTGTTTGCCATGAAGTGATGGGACCAGATGCCATGATCTTAGTTTTCTGAATGTTGAGCTTTAAGCCAGCTTTTTCACTCTTCCTCTTTCACTTTCATCAAGAGGCTCTTTAGTTCTTCTTCACTTTCTGCCAGAAGGGTGGTGTCATCTGCATATCTGAGGTTATTGATATTTCTCCCGGCAGTCTTGATTCCAGCTTGTGCTTCATCCAGCCCAGTGTTTCTTATGATGTACTCTGCATATAAGTTAAATAAGCAGGGTGACAATATACAGCCTTGACGTACTCCTTTCCCGATTTGGAACCAGTCTGTTGTTCCATGTCCAGTTCTAACTGTTGCTTCCTGACCTGCATACAGGTTTCTCAGGAGGCAGGTCAGGTGGTCTGGTATTCCCATCTCTTTCAGAATTTTCCACAGCTTATTGTGATCCACACAAAGGCTTTGGCATGGTCAATAAAGCAGAAATAGATGTTTTTCTGGAACTCTCTTGCTTTTTTGATGATCCAGCAGTTGTTGGCAATTTGATCTCTGGTTCCTCTGCCTTTTCTAAAACCAGCTTGAACATCTGGAAGTTCACAGTTCACATATTGCTGCTAAAGCCTGGCTTGGAGAATTTTGAGCATTATTTTGCTAGCGTGTGAGATGAGTGCAATTGTGCGGTAGTTTGAGCATCCTTTGGCATTGCCTTTCTTTGGGATTGGAATGAAAACTGACCTTTTCCAGTCCTGTAGCCACTGCTGAGTTTTCCAAATTTGCTGACATATTGAGAGCAGCACTTTCACAGCATCATCTTTTAGCTCAACTGGAATTCCATCACTGTATAGAAAATAGTTTTCTGTTGACCTCCAGGAGAGACCTGGATGAAGAAACTAGATGGAATAAATGGGAACCATTTTGGAGATATTTTGGAGGTGGAAGCAATAGGACTTATTGGTGATTTTAATGTTTCAGCAGCATGTAACCACCATTACTTCTTGAAATTCATTCAAGTGTTGCTTCTGACTTTCCTCTTGCCTGTTTGACTCTTCCTTCATCTTTTTCTCCTCTCTGATTTCTCCTTGTCTTTCCCACCTTTGAATACTGAAATGCTTCCGCACACAGTTCCCTTTTTATCCACCATTGTTTTCAAGCCTCACAGCATTAAATACTGTATGTTAGCTGATGGCTCAAAATTATATCTCAAGTATAGACTGCTCTCATAACACCTGTCTAGTCAACAGCTCCATTTAAATGTCTGTGTCTAAAATAGGCTCCTGATCTTCCTCCCAACTCCCAAACTGCTGCACTAGTTCAGTAAGTGGCATCTCTTCTGGTCTCTTCTTTCAGTCTTCATCCAGGTCACTTGACCAAAAAACTTGGGAGTCATTCTGAATATTCTATTTTGTGTCCTCCCCCCATACCCCCCCTTATATTTAAACTAATAGCAAGTCTTGCCAATCTCTTTTGAGGGTACATGGCGAACTAACTCCCTGGCTCAAGTCACCATCCTTTGTCGCCTGGATTATTGAAATTGTCTCTCTGTTTCTTCATTTGTATCCCCTTCTCCTTTGCCCCTTTGGTCTTTTCTTAATACAGACATCAGAGTTAAAATGTAAGTCAGATCACATCATTCCTGTGTCTAAAGTCCTCCTTTAACATGATCTCTCAGAGGAAAAGCCAGAGAGAGCCCAAAGGTCCTGTAAGGCTTTTCTGAGGTCTGTTTCCCTCAGTCTGTAAAGAGTCTGCCCGCAATGTAGGAGATCCAGGTTTGATCCCTGGGTCGGGAAGATCCCCTGGAAAAGGAATGGCAGCCTCCTCCAGTATTCTTGTCTGGGAAATCTCAGGGACAGAGGCCGGGCTACAGTCCATGGAGTCGCAAGAGTCAGACACGGCTTGGTGACCAAGCCACCACCACAACATCCTGTGGGACTTCCCCCCCGCTCTTTTTCCCTCTCTGACCTGCCTCCACAGCTCCTGGCTTCCTCTGCTTCAACCATACTGCTCTGCTTGTTACTGCCTACACAGACCTGGCGGGACCCTGCCTTAGGGCTTTAGCACTTACTATCTGAAATCTTACTGAAATAACACTGCTCTCAGAGAGGCTGTCCTTGGGCACCCTATCAGGAACTGCAGCCAGCATCCCCAGTTTTATTTTTCTTCCTAGCACTTTTCACTATATTTTACTTATTTATCTTACTTTATTGGCTGCTCTACCCCCTGAATATAAGCTCCATGAGGGCAAGGATGTTTATTCATTCTGTATTTCTAGCACCTTGACAAGTCTTATGTTTATTCAAGTTCTCATATTGAGCACTTTATACCTCACGTTTTCTTGAGTTCTTAATATTTGACAGACACTGTTCTAAGTGTGTTGCATGTTTAAGAACTCTGAATTAGGTATTACCATAGTGTCTATTTTACAGATAATAACATTCGGACCCGATCTTAGGGAACTTAACCGAGATGTCAGCTTGTAGCTTTGGGATTCAAATTCAGATAATCTAGTGTGAATGACTCCCTCTTTGCTATAATATAAAGCCTTTTTCAGTGGTGTCAGATGCTCTATAGAGATCAGATAAGTTTTCTGAAGAGGCAGCTATTTAAAAGAAGTGGTTGAGAAAGAAGGCAGATTACAAGGGATAAGACCTTGAAATCTGTTTTTGATGGGAAAAGTCTTTTATAGATATTAACAGTTGACTCAGAGACATTTCTGTGTATCTGAATTGCTGAGCATTTGAAGTATTGGTTGGAAACATTTAACAGCAAGTTTTTGTTTCCTGAAATGCACTTACAATTTTCTGCTATTTATTTTAAATTATCTAAATATTTAATTCAAATAGCTTTAGGCCTTTTATTTTACCACTGATTTGTTATATTAAAAGTTAAAAAAGTTTCAATCTGTATAATTTATGCAAGTAAGAGACTTCTATGTAGGGAAAGGATTTTATTCTCCCTGTCTCTCCACCTTTCCATTGTCTGTATTCTACCTTACTTGCAAGGAATAATTTCTCTACTTTAGAAATAGAACTAACCAAATCTAGTGGCTTACTAAGATCTGTGGGAAAAAAATAATCAGCTATAACATTAAGCCTGGAAAATTTGTGGAAAGATTAGTTAAGGGAGACAATGAGAAGGTAGCAATATTGAGCAGACTTTGGGTGTTAGAAAAGTAGATCAGTATGAAACAGTGTTAAGCATATCTTCTAGGAATGTATTTACTGGCCTTTGCCCTTACAAGTAGGAAATAAGCAAAAGAGAGGAAATTTATTTAATGGTATGTGAGCATATTATTTTTTAAGTCCTTTATTAAAGTAAAAACACACTGATTTTAATTGAGAAAGGTTTCAGTACTAGAGCAGCCAATTAAATGTGCAGAAAGTTTGATGTTATCATTTTTTATATTTTTCACATCTTTTAGATTGTATTGGGGATTCTCTGGTGGTTCAGGGGTAAAGAATCTGCCTGCAATGCAGGAGACCCATGTTTGAAATTAACTTATACATATAATTTCATAGTTATTTATAATTACAATTAATTGTAATTAACCTAATATTATTATTAATATAAAATTCAGTTTTAAAAGATAAATTGTAAAGATTTTTAGCTTTATAAACCAATTTAGGTTGGAACTTCTTGTGAATTTTAAATAATTCAGTTTATGAGAACTTTCTTGTGGTCCCATTTTATCAGGCAAGATTTGCATAATTATGTCACAGTAATATCCAGTCACCAAATCTTGCTGTATTACAACCACAAAGATGTATTTCTCATTCATGTTTCATGTCCACGTTGGGTAAGCAGGGGCTCTCGTTCCCATCTTGGTCTTTCCGAGACCTAAGCTGCACCTTTCTGAGTGTGGTAGGTTGGTAGGGCAGTTGGAAGTACTGGAGAACTCTCATCGACATTAACTGCTGTAGCCCTGAAATCAAACAAAGCATGTTACTTTGCTTTGCAACTCCTCAGCCAACTGAAGGAGGATGGTAGTGATGTGTAGTCCTCACCTGTTCTCCAGAAGAGAGGTGATGAACCTGGTTTTTTCCACATCTGTTGAATATTGTAATTTCCAAAATGAACCCTTAGAGTTAACTAATCAATATCTAACTAATCCTTAGAGTTGACTAATTGATTTTTCTTATGGGGAAATTGGAAAATTTCTGAAAATCAGAAAAGTTAAATGTCTTATCCAGAGCTTGTTAGTCATACTGGTATAATGCACACTTCCTGGCTGCTAGGCCAGTGCTTTTTTACATTATAAGATGTTTAATACAGATTTCCTAGAATGTATATGTTATATAAAGCTGGCATCGTCTGTATGCTCTTTTATATTCAGTATTTTATAAATATTCGATGATTATGCTGGTGAAGATTTTTAAAAAGAACTAAAAACTATCATTAAGTGATTGTAGAAATTTTTATCATGTTGTAACTTTGAGCAAGCAGAGTTATCACACATGATTTAGTATATGCCTCTGATAAAGACTAATCTTTCCAGTATAGAGGGAAGTAATTTACTAAAGTTGGTTAGTTTAGTGAATTATCTTGAATAGTTCCATACTGTTCTTTGCTTTAGTGTTTATCACTTACTTATCTATATGCTTCCTCTGGTATTACCATAGTGACGCTGAAAATTAATTCCTCCCGAAGTGTTTAGGATGTCACGTTGCTTTGGAAACAGTCATGGGCTCTTTTCTTTCTTCCTCTCACCTTCCCTTCCTCCCTTGATTTGCAGATCTGTTATTTTTCTTTATTTCGTAGTAAATAGAAATAG
Organism: Cervus canadensis; assembly: GCF_019320065.1. Lineage (NCBI taxonomy): Eukaryota > Metazoa > Chordata > Mammalia > Artiodactyla > Cervidae > Cervus > Cervus canadensis. The sequence continues at coordinate 34,914,123 of NC_057412.1, forward strand.
ATTATCCTAATGAAACATGTTGAAGTGAAGTTGAATTGTGTCAGATATCGTGTCATGTTTTTAATATAAACGCTGTGTTTAAAAGAGAAAAGTTCTTACGGGAGGTAGTGTAGCATATTAGATCTAAAATAACTATGTTAGCAGCTCTGTTACTTAGGATTTTGCGTATTATAATTTTTCAAATTAAGTACTTTATAATTTAGAAAAAGAAAAATAATTTGTTCTGATCTCTTGTATCTGTGTCATGGGAAATATAAAAATTTCTGAATTCTAGTCTTGGCACCATGAAGAAATTGGCATTCTTGTATTTTCTTCTGCTGTACCTCATAATCATAGTAAGACAGGAAGTGAGGTGTATTGCCTTCCTATTTATGTACACAGATTTATGTATCCTGTTCATACATACATGTATGTACATACATACATGTAACCTGTTACTATGAATTTTTATAACTACATTGTACATAGCAGGTATGATGTTTCTTGCACTATTTTTTAAATTGACTTCTGTTCTTCATAATATGGGGAAAAAGAAAAGAGTATTTGAGGCTTAGACGAGAAATAAGGGGGTGGGTATCAAACCAAAATAGATTTTAATTTTTTTATTCATGTGCTAAGTAGCCTAAAAATTTTTTTAATTTCACAGTTGTGAAGAACTACAGTGAGTATAATTTTCTCTTTGATTGTGTGGCTTGAAACAAATCGTGAAATAAACTCTAATATACTTATGGCAAGTTAGGTTCTTTTTTTTGTTTTAGTTATCTATCAATAAACAGTGCCATCATGCCATCAAAAGCCTTTTTTTGAAGCATCATAGTTTAACTTATTTTTTTTAAAAAAACGAAATAGGGTATTTCAAATATAATAGCACAATATACTTTTGCAAAGTGCTTTTAAGGAGGTAAATTTTACTGTCACTGGTTTTGGAAATGAAGATATTTGACTCTGACCCTTCTACTAAAGGTGATCTTATCCTGGGTTTCTGTGTTTCTGGAAGAACAGTTTCCTGCAGGAATACCCCGTGGGCTGCCATCTCCTTCTCCAGTGCACGCCTGCATGCTGAGTCACTTCAGTCGTGTCCTACTCTGTGCAGCCCTGTGGACAGCAGCCCTCCAGGCGCCTCTGTCCACAGGGCTTTCCAGGCAAGAACACTGGAGTGGGCTGCTATTACTTGTAGATAGTTCCTTTGTTTATTGTGGTCACCAACTGTTTTTCATGGTGATGAACAGATGTATTTAGTAAACTTCATCAGCAGTTTATCTTCAGTAGGGAATTATATAGGAATGCCCTGAGTGCCTTGCATTATGGATATGTTGTTAACCCGTTTTTATGATTGTCACAACTATGAGTTTGACATACTCAAACTATCATAGCCCAGTTAGTATACAGTTGTCCCTGCATATTGTGGGGGATTGGTTCCATGACGCCCACAGATGCCAAAATCCATGGATACTTAGCTCTCTTATATAAAATGATGTAATATTTGCATACAACTTATATATATCCTCTTGTATATTTTTTACTTTAAATATATACTTCAAGTCATTTCTAGATTACTTATAATACCTAATGCAGTGTAACTGATACATAAATGTTTGTGAATAAAATGTTAATGCTATGTAAATAGTTGCTGGTGCATGGAAATTTCAAATTTTGCTTTTGGGAACTTTCTGGATTTTTACCTAAATATTGTCCATCTGATGTTGGTTGAATCCATGGACATAGGACCTGCAGGTACTGAGTGTGTGGGCCTGACCTTTCTCTAGGGATTTCTATAGCTCAGATAGTATAAGCATGGGCCTGATTTTTCTGTAGTGATTTTGTGGCCTGAGCGACTACATCACTCCTTGCTGTAGTTCTGGACAAACCAACAGAGATTTTCGTTTTTCTGTACGCAGACTATGTTCTGTTTTTTTTCTGTTTCATTACTTTATATAGGAAACTTGACTTTAGTTCTCAATTATGCACACTCTAAACCCCAGCCTCTAAGATAAAAGTGTTTGCTCCTAGTAGCCAGTGGTTGGTTGGTGTTGTTATTTAGTCACTAAGTCATGTCTGACTCTTGTGATCCCATGGACTGTAGCCCACCAGACTCCCCTGTCCATAGGATTTCCCAGGCAAGAATGCTGGAGTGGGTTGCCATTCCCTTCTTCAAGGGATCTTCCTGACCCAGGGATCGAACCAGAGTCTCTGGCACTGACAGGTGGATTCTTTACCACTGACCCACCAGGAAAGCCCAGTGGGGTTAGCTTTAATTCCTGCTGTCCACTTTGGCGCTGAGTGTTTTTGATCTTCATTTCTGGCACCTGGATAATTCCCTTTCTTACTTCAGATATAATGATGTAGTTTAGAAATTTGTCTTTCTTTTCTTTTTCCCCATAAGATTATATCAAGCACTTCTCTAGGTTTCTAGCAAGAGGAGGAATTTCTTTATCTGTGCATCTTCACTTAAAGTCATAGGTGATTACTTTAAAGAGTTTACATAATTCAGAATGTTCCTTAAATCCTTATATTCATCTCTGTATAAACTAACTTAATGTAGGTATTCGGGTATACTTTCATGCTATAAATAAATTGCATTTTCCAGTAGTTTCATACTCATAACTATATGTATAACTATTTCCAATTTATCTTATGATCTTCTTCTATCTTCATAAATTATAATATAAGCAAAGTGAGATATCTAAGTGTGTTAGAATTTAAAGTTGGAAGAGACAGAGTTCATGAAGGCATAAAACATTAAGCACATAGTTGTGAAATCATTTAATTGCTTAGGTAAGTGAAATTGGCAATGCTACCATTTTATGCAATATTTTCTGCACCTTAAATTTATTTTTTTAATATCAGAAGAGTTCTATCCAAATATGTCATCTTTCAGCATGTTTAATGTACTGCTTTGCTATATAATTTTGAATTTTACTGTTAATAACTGATTGTATCTTTGAACTCAAATGTAATATTTGCAAAGAGAATTAGAACACTGATTTATAAATACACTAACTAAATTGACAATTTGTTCTCTGAAATACGAAAGCAAACTTGTATTACTCAAAAGTTTCTCCACCCTATTGCGGATAGGGAACATTTCTGGAAACAGAAATATGAATAAGATTTTTCTAATGCTTTAGGAAATATGCCCTGGATTGATACTTTATATAATTTATAGAGTTTTTAAAAGTAAGACATTTCTTTTTATAGTTACTATTATCTACCTGCAATGCGGAAGACCCAGGTTTGATTCCTGGATTGGGAATATCCCTGGGAGAAGGAAATGGCAATCCACTCCAGTGTTCTTGCCTAAAGAATTCCATGGAAGGAGCGGCCTGGTGAGCTACGCAGTCCATGGCGTCTCAACAGAGTCGGACACAACTGAGTGACTACCCCTTAACTTTTCACATTGAGTAATCATTTCTAGAAATGTAACAAATGTTTATTTAACATAAAATGGAATGTTTTTTTGCTTTTGTGTATGAAGACAGCTTGCAGCATTTCCCTAGTTCAAGGTGAAAGCAGCTATTATTGGAATGTTCACCTGTTTGGCTTACAGGAAGAAAACAAACTAAAAAAAATATTGCAAATTATGTTAATTATATCAGTTTAAATTATTTTACATTTTTTGGTAATGCAGCCTTTGAGTGCTTTTTAAATTCTACTTTTTGTTTAGTATAAATAACTGTAAAATTAACTCTTTAATAGTAAGACTATTTTGTTTAAATATTAAGACTCATGTAATTTTGAACTCTCTCATATCTGACTAAAGTAAGCTGTACATATATAGCATTATTTTTATATTAAATTTAAAACTGCATCATCACAGAGGTAGTGTGTTCTGGGTATTGCATGGTCAACTTTCACGTTTACCCTTAAAGCACTTACTAATGGAAATATTATTTTGATTTGAAATATTATATATTAAAATCTAACATAACAGTTGTAAAATAACTTTGAAGAAATATCAAAAAATAAAACATGTTTTGATGAAGCCTTTAAACTTTTTGAAACTACCTATGTATTTTGCATTTAAATGATGGTGACTTAAGTTTTTAAAGTTATCAAATCAAATATAATATTGATATTAAATTTTAGAATTTAAGTACTAACGGAAACATCTAAAAATTGAGTACTTAGAAAAATTGAGTATGTCGGTATTTTACAGTAGTCCTTTTACAACACGACTATTTTTTAACTTCCTCAAATTAATTTTAAAGATTCTGGGAAACAACAGTGAAGAAATTAAGGCCTTATAGAAAATATTCTTAAATTTTTAAGCATTATACATATGTGGCAAGTTGGGCATAAACTTCAGAATTAAGTGGAAAAATGTTCTCTAAAGCAAGCACAGTATAATTTATATAGTCTGTTTATAGAGGAAAGAATTTTAAGTTTGTTTTTATAGGTTCTGACCTTCTAGTGTTTCCAAAATGGAAAGATATTTTTTTAAAGGACTTAAAAGGAAAAGTTGATTTTGTTTGTAGTGGTCTATTTCTAGGGACTCTAAACTCCTATCTCATTCAGCCTATCGATAGTATATGTGAATGGATCAGCTGCCTGTAGCCTGGTCCAAATCTGAACAAAACAGGTAGCTTCAATTATCTGTTGAGTTCTTTTTAAATGTCACAGATTTAAATCTCTGGATGTCTCACATTAAAAGTACAGAAAAGAGTGGTTTCTTTACCTTTGTCTTGTTCCTTTGGCTTCTTTTTGTTGCTTTTCCACCTGCGTAGTTGGAGTCTTGCCTGTGAGAGAAAATCTTGAGTATCATCTGTAACATTTTATTCATATTTTATTTAAATCTCTGTCTTATAGTTCACAGGCTAATCTAGGTGCGGTTTTCATTTAGTTAACTTAATTGAAAGCCACATAATGAATAAAATAAGTTAGATATAAAGCTGTTTTGCAGTTCGTATCAAGTGAGAACAAATTGCTTACCTCACACCTGGAGAATCCGGTTCTGCCTGTTAGCTGCCTGTTCTTTAGATTAAAGGAAGGTTGTTTTCACTGGAGCTAGTTGGTAACAGGAAGTCCTTGTTAAACTGTCTGCTATAGAAAACTTGGCACAGGCTCTGAAATTCCTGTCCTATATTGTATATGAAATACATTACTCACAAAAAAAGGGCGTTTATAATTAAACAAAGATTACTTTGTTTTCTAAAGGTGTGAAACCTTGCTAAATTGTTGGAATTTGGAATAAATAGGAATGAAAAGAACCGTGGGTAAAGGCTTTTTGTTCAGTGTACTTTAAAATAATTGAATTCCATCTTATTTTAGGGAATTCACTTCGCTGGTGGCTTAGCTGGTAAAGAATCCGTGTGCGATACAGGAGACCTGGGTTCAATCCCTGGGTTGGGAAGAATCCCTGGAGAAGGGAACAGTTACCAACTCCAGTATTCTGGCCTGGAGAATTCCATGGACTGTGTAATCCATGGGGCCGCAAAGTCAGACATGACTGAGCAACTTTCACTTAGGGAATTAAATAGTTGAATTCCATCTTACTTTCTTTTTTTTTCCCCATCTTATTTTCTTAACTCAGAAAATTACCAAATTTCAGAACTACAACAGCCAGAAAAGAGATAGTATCTTTAAACTTGCAACTTTACTTTTCTTTTTGGTATGCCTGCTATTTTTACGTTTCTTTCATAATTTTCCACATGAAAAGACTGAAATTGTGCAGTGCTGTTATGCTGTTTATTATATCAAAAATTCAAAATTAAGTGTTGCCAGAGTGAAATATTTGTAAGAAAAATCAGACATGAAATTTCTCTTGCATGACTAACTTTTCTTACACTCCCTTTTTCTCTGTCTGAGGTGTTATGTTTTGAGGATGAGAGGTGGGACATTGCTATTATATCTATCAAAATATCATTTGTATTTATTCTTTGGTTTAGTAATCCCACTTCCTGAAGTCTGTTCCCACAATAAGGAATGATGCCTTCACACACTTATTCCTCACGGCCCTTTTTGTAAAAGCAAAACATTGAGAACTATCCATAAATACTACATGTAGTTCTTTAGTGGCTGAGTAAATGATGAAACATGCATATAATCAACATTTTGTTTATTAGTAAAGAATATAGCACTAAAGATGGTCTCTTTATACTGCTTCAGGGTAATTTTAGGATTTACTGTTTGGAAAAAAAGCATAGTGATTCACAGGAGTGTATATAGTATGCTAATGTTTGAGGAAGAAAGGGAGGGTATAGATACACATATAAACATCTGTTAACCAATCACTACCAGTGGATAGCCAAGGTGCCCAAATTGTGGTCTTTAAAATAGCATTTTCTCCATGTACATGTTTATATTATTAATAAAAAACAGTGGGAGAATGAATGAAAAACTAATGAAAGTTCATTCATTTTCTCACTGTACCCTCCCTGACTTGTTTTTATAGTTAGATGTTATAAGTACAATTGATGATACTGCCATTTTTACACAGTCTTTTCAGAGGTATTGGTAGTGATGTTGCAGGAGAAGGCAGTGTTGGCATTGGGGGTGATACTGATTCAAAAACACTTAAAAGAATAAATTGTAATGTGTATCTGGTTTGGATCTGAATTTGGACATTACAATTAAAGATATTGAAGAATATTAATTTTTTTCAGAGCTTAGGTGTGACAGTGGTATTAGAATATTTTTAAATTTTAGGGTGAAGTGATATGACTGATGGGAACATGGAAGATATATAGATGAGCAAAAATGGTATAAATTTTTAGATAGGTGATAGGGTTCATTAGATTGATTATTCAACATATTTATGATACAATAGATATTTTCCTGAAATACTACCAAATCCTTTTCAAGACAGTATTTTATTACCTTTTGACCTCTGCCACCTGATAGGAAAACAGTTGTTTTGTTGTTCAGTCTCTCAGTTGTGTCCAACTCTTTGCGACCCCATGGACTGCACCACGCTAGGCTTCCAGGAAAACAGTATCTTGTGGTAATTCCTAACTTTTTTAAGAACTTGTTTTGGTTTTTTTACTTGTTCCCCAGTTTGTTCCTAATTGAGTATAAGGTTTTCTATGTCCAGTGCTGTGCTAAATAAATTAGATAAAAGTGACCTCATTTCTCCAGTAAATTGCACTGTTATGTGAACACATCCACACACTGGAAATACAGGTTAGCTCAAATAATACAAGCTTTGAATGACTATTTAGGTATGTGAAACATGATGCAGTTTGTATTTTAAAGAAGAAAAAAGACTTGGGATAAGGGCCTTTGCATCACGATGCAGTGTATTTTAAGAAGATAAGGCCCTAAGGTGAAAGGTGTAACTGATGGCTGAGAGCTGTGGAAACTCGTCCACTACTTTTTCTGTTTGTACTTTGTTGTTGGCCTGTTGACCTATTGCTTGTTTTCTTGACATTTCTCTGTACTTGATTTCCCTTTTATAGGCCAAATCTTAAAAAATGTTTGCAAACTTAATAAAGGAAAAACGATGGAATAAAAGATAGTACATTGCTCTATAAAACCAGCATGTTCTGTAATCAGCAGGGTTAAAACTTTGGAGTAGGAACTTGGTGAGAATGTTTTTAAGCAGCTGTCTGATTGTATATTTGCTGTAAATCCACTTTACTTGTGTCTCTCTAGGTTGGCAAATAAACAGGATAAAGAAGGGGCTCTAGGAGAAGCTGATGTGATTGAGTGTCTTTCTCTGGAAAAGCTGGTCAATGAGCACAAGTGCTTGTGTCAGATAGTAAGTTTTGAGGCTTCTTTTGCCCTATAAATTATGTTCGATATAACTTAGTTTTTGTAAAGGTGATAAGCAGTTAGAGAGTAGGCAGCTAACAAAATAATTTATTAGTGTTTCTTTTCTAAATATTTTACCCAGGAAATGCATGATCTCACTGTTCATTTGAAATTACTTACTACAGTGATATTTGTTTTCTGTTGTTACTGACTTCTTTAAAATGTCTTCCATCATTTCAAAGACTTTAGATTTGATTTTGTTTAAACATTGCTGACAAATAGGTAAGCTATACAAACATGTTACTCTATAAATATTGTAAAATGGTGGAAGTATAAATACACAATTTATACTTAGGATAGTTTATAATGATTTTTGAAAGATTATATTAGAGTTATCCTACAGTCTTAAAGATGAACTGAGGATTTAATCATTTATTCTTGGTTTCAGAAAATGATTGTTAGGCTGTCAATCTTAAAAGATGCTTAGTGCCATAAGTTCCCTGGTGTAAGAAATTAAAATTTTCTGCTATTTTTATTATGTAGTGTTAAATAGTAGTAGTATTAATAGTATTTTTAATAGGTAGTTTTCTTCGGTAAGTTCAATTTTGTCTGTCAGTGATTTTGTTTAAAATTATCTAGCACTGCCAACTTCTTGTGTCAGAATCACTCTCCAAGCTTACAGGTATAATCCATAAAATACTTCAACTCATATATACATACTAATGTAGTAATTATTGCAAAGATGTATTTTATAAGTTAAAGAAGCAGGTGCTTTATATCATTAATTTAACGAGTTAATTGATTCAATTGTCCAGTAATTATACTAATGGTTTATGAATGAATATTTGTAGAGAACTTTTATTTTTAATCTTTAAGTAAAATAAACTTCTATTTTTAAGGAACCTTGTTCAGCAGTCTTGGGATATGGAAAGAAAATTGACAAGTCCATTAAAAAGGGCCTTTATTGGCTGCTACATATCATTGCAAGGGACTTTGATGCCTTAAATGAACGCATCCAAAAAGATACAACCGAACAACGTGCTCTTGAGGAGCAAGAGAAGCGAGAAAGGGCTGAACGCGTACGGAAATTACGAGAAGAAAGGTAAGTGGATTAATTATATGGCACAGTGCATATGAAATGCCAGAACACCTCACTTTTATGAATAGTTTTTTAGTTTGCCTATTCAGGTTCTTCATGGTAAATTTTTTTTATTTCTGTAGACTTAGCAGGTTTGGTTGATAGAGGTCTACTTTTCCTAATGGTGGTATAGTAGTTATATTTATTGCTGCAGTATTTATCTCTCACAGTTTTACAATTTTTATTTCTTTATTTCTTATGACAACCTTTAGTGCAGTGGTTCTCAATCCGCAAGGTGATTTTGCTCCTCAGGAGACATTTGGCAATGTCTAGGAACATTTTTGCTTGTCATGGCTGGGAGGTGGGGTGCAATTGGCATCTAGAGGGTGGAGGCCAGGGATGCTGCTAACCATTCTGTGATGCACAGGACAGTCTCCCATAGGAAAGAATGTGTCGTAGACTGAGATACTTATTAGTGTCAGTGAAGATAGAAGGTAAGCTGTTAGTGGATCACCCAGCTGAAGCAAAATCTGATCTTCAACACTAGTTTTTGTCTGAAAGGAGAATGAATTGCACCATCTCAAGTTTTAAAAACATGTTATTAAAACTATTTTTAAAATGTGTTGCCTAAATGGAAATTTTAAAAATGTTTAGCAAACTCTAAATTAAAAAAAAAAAAAGTTTACATAAATTCTACCATTGAGTCAGTTATTATAATCTTAATGCTGGAAGAAAATAATACTCAGATTTGATTACATGCATATATGCTAAGTCGCTTCAGTTGTGTCCAACTATGTGTGATCCCATGCACTGTAGCCTGCCAGGCTCCTCTGTCTATGGGATTCTCCAGGTAAGAATACTGGAGTGGGTTGCCATGCCCTTTTCCAGGGGATCTTCCTGACAGAGAGATCGAACTGGCTTCTCAGATTTGATTAGATGTTGAATTTAGTTCTTTATCCCAAGATTTCTCTTTCTTTCTTCATTTGATTATTACATGTCAGGGGAGGGAAGAAATGGAAAGATTTCCAAGTGAGCTCTTGTGGCATCCAAAGTTGTCTTCCATCTACCTAAGTAATACTGGCCTCCTGTGTGCTTTAACAGTTGCAGCCTCATAGGCAAGAACCCACTGTCCGTGGTGATGCCTTTGTGAGGTGCTCCCTCACACTGTCAAGGAAATCCTCTGATTACTGGTATCTTTCATTTAATTCAGAGACAGGACTTATCTCTTGGAGAGATAACTTTTCTATCCTTAGGTGCTCAATAACATGAGCAGATCAGTGACATAGGTCTCTCTTGAACCAATAAGCGTTCCTGTGAGAATCTTTGATTTTCTATTCTAGTGTATATTTTCATGATATAAAGCTAAGTACACCCAACCATTCATGTAAATATACCTTCTATGTATTTATGAAAACAAAATATATGGCCATAGTTTTCTTTTTTTTTTTTTTATGGCTATAGTTTTCTAAAGGCTTCTTTGCTTTTCCTCTACTTAGAAAACAAGCAAAAAGAAAAAAAAAGATTGAATAAAAGAAATTTAGACTTTTTTTTTTTTCCAGTTTTAGCTTTTTCCATAAAGATATTCCAGATCATGTTATGGCTGGCTTTTCTGGTACCCCTCTCCCCTTTCCTCCTTCCTCTTAGCCATGCCACTTGTCTTCGGAATCCTCTCCTGTTTAACAGAATCCATAACAACAGAATCCATAATTAAATTTAGATGAGAGTGTTAAAGAACTGTTTATTGTTAAACACAATTTAATAGGTTTTTAGATTTTTATAGGTTTAGATAATTTTGGAAAAAACAGTAAAACAGCTATTATTGGTATCTGAAAATAGTATATTAAAACCAGATACTTGAAATTACTTACTAATAAATGAATAGCATTAATAATGAATAAGTGTCTGGTAAGTTATGTTTATATAGAGAGCTTTCACATATATTAATTTATCTGAAATAGCTCTATGAAATAGGTATTTTGTCCACATTTATGGGAAAGCTGAGGCTCAAGTATGCAGATAAATGACCACAAGGTCACAGAACTAGTAAATTGCAGATCACTAAATCTTGGCTTTCTAGGTTCAGGATGAGAGAATATATCTTTCCATCATAGAACTTAATTAATAAATGCCATAGTAATGAGCATTGACATTGTTCTACTATACTTACAGTATAGTTGCGGATCTAAAATAGTCATGTTTCTGTCTATAGCTATGTCTTTTAATAATTTATTACCTTTATCTCTGGGGCAACATTAATTTTAAGTCACAGAGATAATAAAATTCTCAGTAGTAACTAACATAGAAATATTTTTTTGGTTTGAGTGACAAAGGGCTACTTATTTTTATAGCCTTTTCTACTTATGCAAAGCAATAATTGTTATCTAGTTCATTTATGGTATATAACTGTACACAGCTCTTAAGAGGTTTAACAGTAGAACTTACCTAGTTAACATTAGAGAAGAGGATAGCATTGGTTTGGGAGGGTAATTAAATTGATTAATATAAATCTTTATTACATAGAAAAATAATCTGTACTGCAGACATTAAGAAGTCAGTCATAGAGAATGTCATTTTTGTCAGCATTTCTTTCTTTAAAAATTCAAACGATTAATCTTTACGTGGAGATAGAGGCCTATTACCTGCATAAGGATATCTGAAAATCAGTAATTCAAAGCCATGTCCATATGTTTAAATATTGAATTTAGTAGCCATAAACCTATTGCAGGTGTTCTTAAACATGATTTATCATTTTCTCATAAGGAATTCCAATTTTTTTCCTTCAAAATATAGAGAACAAAGAGAACAAGAACGGGCTGAACTCCATGGAACCAGTGGGATGGCTGAGTTGGACCCAGAACCAGTTATTGTTAATCCTTTCCAGCCAATAGCATCGGTAATCATTGAGGTATGGATAGTGGCGAATTAATTTTTATATGTTAAGTTATCAAGTTGGAAGTTCAGAAAGGAGGTGAGGGATAGGGAAAGGAGGCAGGGAGATAGTAGTATTTCACCAGAGATTAATTATTTGTAAAAGAAATTAAAAGGGGGAGACAGGCTAAAGGTTTGTTGCTTTTTCTTCCTCTTCAATCTTCCCTTCTGATCTAGCATTAAAAGGAAGAAGGATGGCTGCAGAATTCACTGAGAATGAAAATGAAGATAGGATATACAACTATCTTATTGTTCTGATAAATATATTTTGTCACATATCCTATGACAGTAGTGTTTAACTCTTATTTATGTTGTCTTTGTCACTGTATATTGCTATTACTATACTTTTACAGTAATATTTAGATGTTTATGAAGCATTAGAGTATGTAAATGGTTTTCTAGCTATTTTCCCAGGATACTTAATGTTTGAAACTATGATATGTTCTTTTATATCTGAATATCATTTATTTTAATTTTAAATGTCAGAAGTTTAACTAAAATTAATTTGTAGATTTTAATCATAAGAAATTAAGGGTGAGAGAAAGAGTGTGTGTGTGTGTATGTGTGTATGTTTCTATATCTGTCTGTCTGTGTATCTGTGTCTGTTTTCACTTTCTACTGATGTTCAGAGTTTGCACTGGTCCTGCTTTAATCGCTCCCAGCAGCTATGCTTCCTCAGTGGCGGAGCTTCCTAAATCGCCTCTCCATTCACTCAGAGCTTAATGTGGCAGGTGGCTCGCATGACCCACCTGTATGTTCTCCATCCCTCTTCCCCTATCACTGCCTCCTTCCACACAGGTATTCATCTGGAAAGGTGGATGATTAGTTCTTCCTTGGGGCTGCTGCTGAGGAGGGAGGCAGCTCCACAGGTAAGAAGATGATTGTATAGTTTTTGGTTGCTTTATTTTTGCAAAATAGTTGGTAATATGAGATATTTAGTTTTAAGTTACTTAAGAAATGAAATAAATGGAAATATCCTTTTTATCAAGCAAGTTTTCTTCCCCAAAAAACTTTGCCTTTAAAATGTTACCTGACATTTTTTTCCTTTGATTTTTATCACAGATAATGAAAATGGTGAGATGTTGGTTCCAGAATACACAATGAAACAATAGTAACAAACAGAATTATATATAAGTTAGTGTGTGTGTGTGTGTGTGTGTGTGTGTGTGTATATATATATGTATATAATTTAGTATAAGAGAAAGGTGGCATTTCAAATCTGGGAGAAAAAAGATATTGTAACAACTGAAGAGTCATTTGGGAAAAACAAAATTATTGAACCAATTTTATTGGTTTTATTTTATTTTCAAAAAGCAAAATTATTGAACCAATTATTGTATACCAAATTAAATTTTAAAAGATTTAAATAAAAAAAGAAGCCTTAAAAACACTTGGATATAGTACAGATTGACATTTGTAAACTTGGAGGAGGAGAAACATTCAAAGCAGGACAGTGAGGCCACAAATCACAGACTGAAAAATAATAAAATGGGAAAAATAAAGTAGATCTTACTATATTCAGTTTTTAAAGAGATGTTCTACAAAGTTAAAGACAAAAAAAAAACACCAAACCAAACTAAATGTAATGAAAAATATTTGAGAAACATGGGACCAAAAAAAAAAAAAGAATCCTTAAAAAATTACTGTGTAAATAATTAGACTCTAATAGAAAAAAGGGCATTGGGTTATGATGGGTAGTTCCTTATAGAAAAAATTTAAATGGCAATAAGGATATTTTATAACTTATCTTCAGTAGTAATAAAAATAATAAATCAACACTGAGGTAAAAAAGTATTTATTAGTTTGGTGGAGATGTAAAAGATTTATAATGATTAAAATCTGGAGGGGAAAATGGCAACCCACTCCAGTATTCCTGCCTGAAAAATCCCATGGACAGAGGAGCCTGACAGGCTGTAGTCCAAAGGGTCACCAGGAGTCGGACACAGCTGAATAATTGAGCATGATGATTAAAAAAGTGCTGAAAAAAATGTGGGGTGGGGGACTTCCCTGGCAGTCCAGTGGCGAAGCCTGCACACTTCCAGTATAGGGGGTGCAGGTTCGATCCCTGATGGGGAAGTAAGATCCTACATGCTGCGCTGTGCAATCAGAAAAGGAAAGACGTGGGAAAACATCAGCCTTTCAGTCCTCCAGTGGTGTAATCTGACATTAGTTTTTATGAAGTAAAGTTTGTAGTATGTCACATTTTAAAATGTGCTTTACCCATTGATCCAGCAGCATGACTGTTAGGAATTTATTCTGGAGAACTAATTCAATAATTGTATTTCTTGTAATAATGAAAAATTGAAAATCACGTCTTTGGCCATTGAGTGGGAGTTGGTACAACAAGTTATGATAGAATTATTCAAAATAATAGTGTAATTGATGAAAGTAGTAAGAGCTTACACATACATTATAATACAGGGAATCCCTGGCGGCTCAGTGGTGATTCAGCTCAAGAATCTGCCTGCAATGCAGTAGATCGCCTGCAATGCAGGACACTTGGGTTCCATCCCTGGGTCAGGAAGATCCCCTGGAGAAGGAAATGGCACCCCACTCCAGTACTCTTGCCTGGGAAATCCCATGGACAGAGGAGCCTGGTGGGCTACAGTCCATGGGGTCGCAAGAGTCAGATATGACTAAACCATAGCATAATATAATACTTTCATAGCTAACACTTTACTATGTATGTGTCATGCACTATTGTAAGCACTTCATAAATTGATTGACAGAGAAAGAAACATGTATTCTTAAATCTTTGATTCTTTTCTGTTTAAAAATACACATGTGCCTGTGCTTAGTTGCTCCGTCGTGTCCAACTCTTTGCGACCCCATGAACTACAGCCCTCCAGGCTCCTCAGTCCATGGGATTTTCCAGGCAAGAATATTGGAGTGGGTTGCCATTTCCTTCTCCAAAAATATACATAAATATGTATATGTAGAGAGACAGTCACATTAGTGTATGTTTGTGGATGTGTATGTCTGTATGTGTGTGGGATAGGCACAGAAAAGCACCTCTCACTGACCTGTACATCAAATAGTGATCATCTCTAGACTGTGGAATTACTGGTAATATAAGTGTTCTTTCTTTATACTCTCTGCTTTCTGAATGTTTGGCAATTAGCATGTTTTAATTGATATATTCAAATAATTTTAATGGAAATATCACACAGTGCCCTGACGTTACATAATGCTCACGAATTATTTGATTTCTCCCTTAAGCTATCTTAAATATGACCACTATATTAAGAATGATACATTTCATTTTTGTCAGAATGAAAAAAAACTTGAAAGAGAGAAAAAGAGGCAAAATACAGAAGACAGTGATGGCTGCCCCCTGAAGCATAAAATGGAGCATGAGCAAATAGAGACGCAGAGCCAGATCAGTGACAGTAGCCAAAAAACCAATGAGTTTGGAGTAGTAGAAAATTATAAGGAGGCATTAACACAGCAGTTGGAAAATGAAGATGAGACAGACTGGAGATCATCAGAATCAGGTGATAAATCTAGTTATTAAAAATATATAATTTATTTATTTTTATGGTCATTGTGTTTATTTTTAAGTTTTATGTATTATATGTGACATGTAAATAACATATATAAAACTTAAAAATACTTTTTTGTCATGGTTATTTTCACAAAGAAATGTGACGTAAGATTTTTCATCTCCAAATGCAATGTTTCTTATGTTTTTTTCATGAATTTTAGTTCATCATTAGTTTGCTAATTTATTATTTTATTTATGATGTCTTAAAACCTAGCCCTTTGTAACTGAAAAGAATTTCAGCTGAAAATTGCATTTTCAATAATTAGGAATATTGCATAGCCCCAGGAATCCTTAGAGTGTATTTATTTATTTATTTTTTTATTAGTTTAGTAAAAAATTTTATTTTTTTTTTATTTTTTAATTTTTATTTATTTATTTATTTATTTATTTTTTCAGTGGGTTTTGTCATACATTGACATGAATCAGCAATAGATTTACACGTATTCCCCCATCCCGATCCCCCCTCCCACCTCCCTCTCCACCCGATTCCTCTGGGTCTTCCCAGTGCACCAGGCCCGAGCACTTGTCTCATGCATCCCACCTGGGCTGGTGACCTGTTTCACCATAGATAATATACGTGCTGTTCTTTCGCAACATCCCACCCTCACCTTCTCCCACAGAGTTCAAAAGTCTGTTCTGTACTTCTGTGTCTCTTTTTCTGTTTTGCATATAGGGTTGTCGTTACCATCTTTTCTAAATTCCATATATATGTGTTAGTATGCTGTAATGTTCTTTATCTTTCTGGCTTACTTCACTCTGTATAATGGGCTCCAGTTTCATCCATCTCATTCGAACTGGTTCAAATGAATTCTTTTTAACGGCTGAGTAATATTCCATGATGTATATGTACCACAGCTTCCTTATCCATTCATCTGCTGATGGGCATCTAGGTTGCTTCCATGTCCTGGCTATTATAAACAGTGCTGCGATGAACATTGGGGTGCACATGTCTCTTTCAGATCTGGTTTCCTCAGTGTGTATGCCCAGAAGTGGGATTGCTGGGTCATATGGCAGTTCTATTTCCAGTTTTTTAAGAAATCTCCACACTGTTCTCCATAGCGGCTGTACTAGTTTGCATTCCCACCAACAGTGTAAGAGGGTTCCCTTTTCTCCACACCCTCTCCAGCATTTATTGCTTGTAGACTTTTGGATAGCAGCCATCCTGACTGGCGTGTAATGGTACCTCATTGTGGTTTTGATTTGCATTTCTCTAATAATGAGTGATGTTGAGCATCTTTTCATGTGTTTGTTAGCCATCTGTATGTCTTCTTTGGAGAAATGTCTGTTTAGTTCTTTGGCCCATTTTTTGATTGGGTCATTTATTTTTCTGGAATTGAGCTTCAAGAGTTGCTTGTATATTTTTGAGACTAATCCTTTGTCTGTTTCTTCATTTGCTATTATTTTCTCCCAATCTAAGGGTTGTCTTTTCACCTTGCTTATAGTTTCCTTTGTAGTGCAAAAGCTTTTAAGTTTCATTAGGTCCCATTTGTTTAGTTTTGCTTTTATTTCCAATATTCTGGGAGGTGGGTAATAGAGGATCTTGCTGTGGTTTTAGAGTGTATTTAAAACGTTTAAAATTCTTGGAGGGTTTGTTTTGTTTCTCTTAATCTTCCAAAAGTTATAGTCAGCGTCATTTTCTTTATTTACTTGTGATTTTTAGGGGATGCAGACATAACTGAACATTTGGCAGAAACCAACACAATACTGTAAAGCAATTATCGTTCAATTAAATTTTAAAAATATAACTTAAAAGCCATTTTATTATCAAATATCCATGTTCCTCTTATTTTAATATTATATGAAGTCTTTAATTTACAGTTACTTTTCTTTTTTTAAGCTAGTTACGTGCTTTAACAGGAAATTTATGTCTTTTGGTGTCATAGAGAGAGACCATTTGGACTCACACAACCCGAGGTAGCATCCAGACTTTCTCATCTGCTAGATGTATGTTATGTTATATGGTGTTCTTCAGTCCTTGTTTTTCTCATCTCAGAAATGGAGTTTTCATTTTTTTTTTTTTTCAACCAGGCTTTTAGGTTTCCTTATAATAAAAGTAACCCTACAATGTTCCTAGCACAGGGCCTGACACATGAGAGATGCCCAGGAACCATTGCTTCCTTGCCATTCTTAGTTGGTGATACAATAACTAGGTATATGATGTATTTCTAAGAATGGTATATAAGAATTTTTGTATAGTATTAAAGAGTTTATGAAGACAAGGTCTCAGTCCCTGAGATGCAGAGTACCTAACATGGGTGTTTTGCTATATAAAAATACTTAGATTTGAAAGTTATACTTTTTGTAATTTGAGAAGTTGGGGTATCCACATTTGTACCCATATCACTCTGTTAACAGAGTAAAACAAAATGTAGACTTAAAGTGGCCTCTAAATATATTGGAAGAGCTCTTTCTAATAACACTAATACATTGTTAAAGAACAAAATGGTTTGGTAGATGATTTGAAAATATTAACATTGTTATTTCACATAGCAATCCTGAGGTATATTTTTCTCATTATGTAGAGTAGGACAGCAGGGACTTGGAAATGTTGAGTAATTTGAGATCACACGTCTCACCTGTGACTGTGCTGAGATACACTTCCCTCAACTTGCGATTCTCTGTTGCATAGTCTGTGCTCTTCCATGACCCTGACTTATTGCCCATGCTAAAGTACCATATGATTCTGGAAGCTCTCTTTCCTTTCTCCCAGCTGCAAAGCTTATAGCTTTAATTGTAAAAGGATGTCTCTGTTTATATCTAGAGTAAAATGTTCTCAAGTGACACTAATTTATTTTGAAAAATAATGAGTTTCCAAATATAATTGTATTTCTTACAATGTTTTATAGGTTTATATAAAACTTTATAGGTTTCATAGATGTTGGCTGTTTCTTGTGTAACATAATTTCCATTTTATAAAATGTATTATATGTATAAATTTAGTGATTTGGGATTATCAATTAAAATATTTCAGTGGCTCTGCTGTTTGATTATTTAAGTACTATATCATCCTGGTTTATGTTGTTAAAGTTTACATGTTAACAACATAGATTCACTTAAAATGTCTATATGTGCTAAGTGAGAATCTGTAAATATTTAGAAAGATTAAGATTCAATTCTGTAAGCTCTAATATGAGTTTTGGTTACATACATTTATATTGAACATCTTGGGCATTATTTTCATAGATAAGATGCTTTGGTTTGATTAGGGTCTTTTTTCACATTTCAAAGGATTATTTTTGGGCTTAGATCTGGAATCATTCTGTATATCCTACTGAGACAAACCAATACCTGTCTTTCTCCCCCAGGTCATCCGTAGCTTTGTAGAAGTCTCTGTAATTAGATAATCCTATTTATTTATTATGACACTTGAAAAAAAATGTTACTTTTGGAAATATGTATTTTTTTTTGTATTCTGAATCACTTCTCATTGAACTTAAAATATGACTTTTTGCCACTCACATCATATTTATTAATCATTCATTCAATAAGCAATCACTTACAAATTTATTCTTAGAAAAGGCAAGTTCACAGTTCATTATTGGTAACAATTTTTAAGTTGAAGTTACATTTCTATGGTAATAATAATATCAGTATTCTAATTCTGTTCTTTTTTTATTATAGAAGTAACTTTTTCCAAAAGGCATAAAGTTGCATGTTTATATTCTTATAGATGGCAGTAAAAAGAAAACCAAGAAACTAAGGATGAAAAGGAGCCACCGTGTAGAACCTGTTAATACAGATGATTCTGTTCCTAAGAGTCCAACACCACCCCCACCTCCTCCTCCTGGTGAGTAAATTGATATTGATACTGAATTTAGAAATATTGCCTTAAACAGTGAAGAAAAATTTTAAAAATCATGTAGTTTTTATTCAGGGTATTCATAATCTTGTGAATTTGTGAGAAAGGTAGAATTCTTTGTTCTGTCTACTTAGTTCAGAATTTATCAACATAAATATTGATTTTTTTTATTCAGAAAAAAATGCTTTATGAAAGTAAAAAAATAGTAAAAATTAATAAGACATCTTTTTCATCACTAAGCATTGTACCTCACATATTCAGTAAATACCTTACAATGTATATGTTTGTAGTTTCCTTTTAGTCTTGCTAGAAGGCGTAAGATGGTAACATTTTCCTTTGAGCCCCATTTTAAGACTCATTTTTGATATTCCATTTAATAGTGTACATTTCTTTTAGCTTCTGTTTGGACTTAGGTTAGTAGCCTAAGGTTATTTATGATGGTGGTGAGGATGCTTATATTTTTAACTAAAGGGAAACAAAAACTTAAAGCAAGTATTACCAACCTAAAATTACATTCTAAAACAGAAACCATTTAAAATGGGTTTGTGGTTATTTGGTACTCTGTCATTCAATATGTATGAACTGACATTGAAGCTGTATACATTCCTGTCAAGAGAGGGATCCTCTTAACAGACCTAAGGAGATATTGTTTAACAGTGTTTTTAAATGTCTTTCTTTTTCTTCAGTTGGCTGGGGAACCCCCAAAGTCACTAGACTTCCAAAACTTGAGCCTCTTGGTGAAACACGTCATAATGGTAATGCCAAAGCATCAGTTTTCAAATATCTATACATATCACGTTCATTTATCTTTACCTTGTTACTTCAGTAAATTTTTACTTTGGGGAGCCTTTCAAATCCACAACCATCCTTTTTCATTTTACTTCACTTTCATTTATTTAATTTTTTATTCTTAACTGCCCTTTGCCTCAATATAGTTTGATTTAACATTTATCTTAGAAAACAGAAGTAAAGACCATCATAGCTTGTGTTTATCCATTATATATTAATATAAATAGTTGTAAAAGAGAATGGTTTTAAGGCAGCTTAAATATGAGACAGTACAATTATGGTGTTTAAAACTTCATTGTCCTATATATGCTCATATACTCAATGATGCATGCATGCTAAGTCACTTTAGTCATGTCCGACTCTTTGCAACCCCGTGGACTGTAACCTGCCAGGTTACTCTGTCCATGGAATTCTTCAGGCAAGAATACTGGAGTGGGTAGCCATTTGCTTCTCCAGGGGATCTTCCCCGCCCAGGGATTAAACCCACATCTCTTATGTCTCCTGCATTGGCAGGAATGTTCTATACTACTGGTGCCACCTGGGAGGCCCCAGTGATGGTGAAAGGGAAAGTGAAGTCGCTCAGTCGTGTCAGACTCTTTTGTGACCCCATGGACTGTAGCCTACCAGGCTCCTCCATCCATGGGATTTTCTAGGCAAGAGTCCTGGAGTGGGTTGCCATTTCCTTCTCCAGGGGATCTTCCCGATCCGGGGATCGAACCCTGGTCTCTCGCATTGCAGGCAGACTCTTTACCATCCGAGCCACCAGGGGATCCGTAATTGCTCTTTCTCTGCTTCTAAGGATACTCAGCTGCTGAAATTACAATAAAGTAAAGAGTAACACAGTTTGTAAGATCAGAAACCAAATCAGTAAACCAAATAAAGTTCAGTTTAATAAAAGTGAAGTTGCTCAGTCGTGTCCAACTCTTTGCGACCCCCTGGACTGTAGCCTGCCAGGCTTCTCCGTCCATGGAGATTTTCCAGGCAAGAATACTGGAGTGGGTTACCATTCCTTCTCCAGGAGATCTTCCTGACCCAGGGATTGAACCCACGTATCCCGCATTGTAGGCAGACGCTTTACCATCTGAACCACCAGGGCAGTTACTAAAGTCTTCACTGAATCAAGAAAACACTTCTTTGGATGAAATTAACATAAGGTGTAGTACAGCCAGTATAGGATTTAAGAGTTCCGCCTGGAAACTTGAAGAAGGACAGTGGGGAATACAGAGCTGCCCTTTACAACAGGCAGAAGTTCTGATTTCTAACATGCAAAAGGATGATTTATACATATAGAATTGTAGTTCAATAAAATTCATCAAGAACATCTCATTTCCTTTTTGATAACTCTGTTTACCTAATCTTGGTTTCCTAAGAAGATCCATTTACTAGAAAAGAAAAATTCAGAAGTTTAATCTTTCAAAAAGCATTATATATAATTTGAAATTATAGCAAACTATATAAACTATTTTATTCAAAAAGTATTTAAATTTAAATGTGCTGGTTGCTTTCTTTTTCTGAATACTGGATCAATAATGAAATATTTCTTCATAATCATTCAGTTCAGTTCAGTTGCTCAGTCGTGTCCGACTCTTTGCTATCTCATGGCCTGCAGCATGCCAGGCTTCCCCGTCCATCACTAACTCCCAGAGCTTGCTCAAGCTCATGTCTGTCGAGTTGGTGATGCTATCCAACCGTCTCATCCTCTGTCATCTGCTTCTCCTGCCTTTGGTCTTTCCCAGAATCAGAGTCTTTTTCAATGAGTCAGTTCTTTGCATCAGGTGGCCAAAGTATTGGATCTTCAACTTCAGCATCAGTCCTTCCAATGAATATTCAGAACTGATTTCTTTTAAGATTGTCTGGTTTGATCGCTTTGCAATGAAAATTAGATTTTTTAAATTTCTAAAGACAGAAGGTTCGTCCTTCAACTTCAAAATAACAGTGAAGTCACATGTCTTTTTGGTGCTAACTTTACATCATGATGTTTTCGTTGACTATGATAGATTAGTTCCTGTTTGTTTATATTTTGAAATTGTATGTGTTAGAATATATTATCAGCTTAAATATTCACTATGTTGTTAGAAACAATTAGGTAGTGCTAATGTATGTGTATGTAAATATATATACATGTGTACATGTGTGAGAAGAGTTAATAAGCAGAAGAAATAAACTAGTCAAAGATGGAGAGGTGGGAAAACACATTGCTTAATTTGGAAAATAGTATAAAGTTACTTGTGACTAGATCTTAGGTTCACGTAGGTGGAACAGGTAAGAAATAGGAAGTTTAAAGTTATAGAGAGATACTAAAACTAGAATTATGGCTTATAGCCAGATTGTTTAGGGCCTCACATGTATATTTAAGATGTCTAGACTTGCTAAGTTTACAAGAGACAATATACATTTTTAATAGGAAATAGTATTACAAGAGTTATTGTTTAGGAAAGTAATTTTTGTCACTGTGTATCGACTAAATTGTGCCCATACCTAAGGTTAGGATCCCAGTTAGAAGCTATTGCAGTAGTCAGAGTGATAAGTGAAGAATGGGAATTGGAATGGAGAATAAAAAATGTGTTGAGAGAATATTGAACAGTTATAAGTTCTATATGAAGAATGAATGTATGGGATGAAAGAAGAGAGGAACAGAATATTATTTGGCTGAAGGGGCTAGAAGGTTGGTGCTATCTCTAATGCTGACAATATATGAGGAGAAAGGAAACTTGCTTTGGAGGTGTCTGTAGGCTTCTCTATTTGGAAATGTCCATATATCAGTGCAAATAAGATTCTGGAACTCTGGAGAAAGGGGACTCAGGTGGGTGGAATGGTATGTAGGTAGTTTTTGTTTTGTTTTTCAGTTGTCATCATATAATAGAAATGCTTTGTCCCTAATAGATGTTGTATATTTGTTTACTGAATGAATGCAGTTGAAGGAATGATAGTTTCCTGTTTCTGAGGGATAGTGTGTAAAATAAGGAGAAAAGAATGGTAGCATCTGGGGGAACATTAGTTAAAAGCAACTAAAAAAGAGATTGAAAATGGGCTAATAAGAAGGTTGTTTTTTGTTTTTGTTTTTCTTTGCTCTCCTATATTTTTAAATTAGAACTCCTAGAAAAGGATTATAATGAATTAGTTAAATTTTAAGACCTCTGTTATTCTAACATATCAGTTAATTTTAAGTAGATCAATAAATTTAACTTCTCAAAGCAGAGAATTAAACATTCTAACTTCACAAGTTTTAAAATATCTTCATTATTTTTTTCCCATAAATTTTAAGTCAAAGTATACCTTGTATAGCTAAGAAAAAGTATGATCAACTCTGTTTTCATTATGGAGAAGAAAGTCAGTATAATAAATTTAAAATTGTAATTAAAAAGTTTAAATTAGTTTTTAGTATTTGTTGTGAGATTTTTGTTTGTGATGCTGATAGTTGCCAATTTTACCATCACATCCTCTTCTTTTTCCTAACTGTATTAATATATATTTATTTGAATGTGGTTAATGGGAAGTAGACAACAGACATATAATGAGCAAAGGGAAATAATTAAGTTAACTGCATTTGGGTTTGGCACTTAAAATTTATTGAGATGAAAAATAATTTTTTATAGTCAAATTAGGAGTTAAGGCAGATTTTTATTTATGCTTTGATTATAGACATTGATTCCTTGATGACAATTCAATTTTACTTTTCTAATTGCTTTATTTTCTGTAAACCTTACTCTGGGTAATATGTAAGACATGCATTCAGAGAATACACTTAAAAACTGAATCTATATTCACTTTGTAAATACTCTTAATCCATACTTCATAAACATTACGCATTATGAGAAATAAACATTCTGTTGGCCAAAAATGCCAAGTATAAAACTAAAGAATATTTTCAAATCTTAAAATATGAATGAAGATATTTTGTATGTTAAGTTTGAAGCCCTTTATTAAAATGGGTATCAATTAATTTGGTCATATCAGTTGGTCAGTATGGTCAACTTATATCCCCTACAGTTAAAACAATAAGAAATCTGTTTCATATAAAATGATATAATTTTCTGGCAATGATATAATACAGAATCAACTGCAATTGATACTTCTTGTCACGTGTATGTGATTTGGGTACTTTTCAATTTTAGAAGTAAAACATAATATTCATTCTGGTTTAATCATGAGTTCTGTGATGTGTCAAAATTCTCATTAATTTTGAAAGCAAGAAATTAGAAAAGGCATACTTTAAATTTATCAAAATAATTGTACCTTATAATTTTATTAATAGTAGTATTAATAACTGTATACTATGTCCCTGGCATATTGATAAGCACTTTTAAGTACATTATCTCATTTTAATTCTTCTAATAGCCTTGTCAGATGGGCAGTTTTGTGTGTGAGAATCCTACACCCAAGCTCACATAGCTATAAATGACACAGAATTTGAAGTTAGGTCTGTTCAGCTTTGAAATCCATACTTCTAATTCATTTTATTAACATTGTTATATTAAGATTTGTTAGAGCATAATGGCAGCTTAGTATTCGCTTTAAATTTATAGTTGCTTGAACAATCATTTTCTAGTTTTTTTTAAGGAGAGAATATACAGTTTATTTAAAATTTTTTAAGTAATGACATAATTGTGGCAAATATAGCAGTGTCTGTGGTACGCTGGTGGAGGCTGCATACTGATGACACAAGAGCACCTCTCGTTGTTGAACCAGATTGATGCTCAAAATGAAGTGGGGTGTACATGATGTTGGGAAGTCTCATTATTGGTGGTGCTGACCTTCATCATTTGAATAAGGTGATATTTGCCACATTGTAAAATGTTACTATTTTCTTTGTAATTAGTAAATATCACTGAAGTGATACTTTGAGATTATGTAAATATTCTGTTCTCCACAAACTTTAGCTTCTGTTTTAGCATCTGTCATTGGATTGTGTGTGCAATAATTTTTACTGTGGTATTTGCCTAATTGTAATTTTCTGTTACTCTTTCCTTCATTGAAATTTATTCAATTTCATTATTTTATTTTTTATTTTTTCCTTCCAGTTTTATTGAAATATAATTAATCTAAAGCAAGCACTGTATAAGTTTAAAGTGTATAGTGTAATGTTTTGACTTACATACATCATGAAATGGTTGCCACAGTAAATTTAGTAAATGAAATGCATTATCTCATACAGATTAAAAAGGAAAAAAAAAGAAAAAAATTTTTTTCCTTGTGATGAGAACTCTTAGGATTTATTCTTTTAACAACTTTCATATATAACATACAGCAGTGTTAATCATGTAATTATATTAATAATGTTTTACATTACATTCCTAGTACTTATTTTATAGCTGGAGGTTTGTACCTTGACCACCTTAATCACCAAAGATACAAAGATTATTACTGACTGTATTCCCCACTCTGTACATTTCATCCCTGTGACTCATTTATTTTGTAACTGGAAACTTGTACCTGTTAATTTCCCTCACCTATTTCACTCATTCCTGCACCCCAGCTGCTGCCTTGCCATCCCTCTCCTTTGTCCAGCAACCGTCCGTTTGTTCTCTGTCTGACTCTGTTGCTGTTTTGTTTGTTCTTTTGTTTTTTGTTTGTTTTTTAGATTTCACAGATAAGTAAAATTATACACTATTTGTCTGTCTTTGACTTATTTCACTTAGCATAATACTAAGTCCATCCATGTTGTCGAGAATAGTAAGAGTTCCTTGTTTTTTATGGCTTAATTATTGTGTGTGTGTGTGTGTATCACAACTTTATCCATTCCTCTGTTGAAGGGCACTTAGTTTGCTTCCATATCTTGGCTATTGTGAATAATGCTGTAATGAATATAGGGGTGCATATATCTTTTTAAATTAGTATTTTTGTTTTCTTTGGGAAAATACCCAGAAGTAGAATTGCTGGATTGTATGGTAGTTCTATTTTTAATTTTTAGAGGAATCTCCATACAGTTTTGCATAGTGGCGGCTGCTGTGCTGTTTACATTCCTACCAACAGTGCATGAGGTTTCCTTTTCTTCACATCTTCGCCAGTGTTTGTTATTTGTGTTGTTTTTGATGATAGCTATTCCAACAGGTGTGAGGTGATACCTCATTGTGGCCTTGATTTGCATTTCCTTGATGATCAGTGATGTTGAACGTCTTTTCATGTGTCTGTTGGCCATCTGTCTGTTTTCTTTGGAATAAAGTCTTTTCAGATCTTCTAGCCCACTTTTTAAATTTTTTTTTTGGATATTGAGTTGTATGAGTTCTTTGTGTGGTTTGGATATTAACTCCTTACTGGATGTATTATTTGCAAGTATCTCCTCCCATTCAGTAGGCTCTTCTTTTGTTGATAGTTTCCTTGCTGTGTGAAAGCTTTTTAGTTTGATATAGCCCCACTTTTTGACTTTTCCTTTGTTTCTCTCGATTGAGGAGACACACCTAAAAAATATTAAGACCAATGTCAAAGTGTGTACTGCCTATGTTTTCTTATAGGATTTTTATGGTTTTGGATTTTATGTTTAGTCATTTAAGGTTTATGTTTGTATACAGTGTGAGAAAGTGATCCAGTCTGATTATTTTGCACATGACTCTCCAGTTTCCCCAATACCACGTATTGTCTTTTCTCCACTATACATTCTTGCCTCCTTTGTCATAGACTTTTGTTAGTGGCAGCCTTAGAGTTTGCAATATACATTTACAACTAATCTAATTTTGCAAGCTGTTTTCTAGGGCATGTTCTTGCATGAGGTGCTAGTATCTATTTAAGACCCCCTTAGGCCACTTGGCCAGACAAAATGGATGCTGAGGCAGCAATACGATGGAGCCGCTTAGCTGAACGATGGCACGAGCGGAACTGGAAATGGGCCCCTTAATACATTTTTAATATATTTATTTCAAGTGACCTTGAACAGCTTTTCTTCTAGAATAATTTTTGGGTCATAGGCTAGAAAAACTGAAGTTTCCTTATGCTATTAAAATTTATAAACCAATTTATGATAATTAAGGGTTAGGAACCTATTAGGAAGTACAAATTAAGACAAATATGCCCTAAATCAATGAACTATACTGAAGTATCATTGTAAAATACTCCTAATACCAGAACACTAAGATAATTAGCTTTTCTTACCAAATTCTTAGAAGTAATAAACACTGGCTAAGAACACGGATTGTACAAACACTGACTTTATCAGGGCTTTGTCAACAGGTTCCTTTAGTTTTGGATGTTTGTTATTTGTTTTGTTCTGATGTGAACACTTACTTGGAAATAATATATATATTAGGTGCAGCTTTATATTAAATCAGTAGAGATTAATTTATAACCTCGAGTTAAAAATTTGCCCTAGTGGTTGTTTTTTGAATTTATTCAAGTTTTTTCCAATTCAGAGTTTTTTTTCCCCAATCTGCCCTGTGCATTGCTTCACTTACAAGGTCAGAGTTTCTTACTCTTTTAAAGGTGTTGGTTGGAAATAAATGAATTGTGTCAGAAATCTTATTTACCATAACAATTACGTATTTTTGGTATACCTTCTTTACATAGATTTCTATGGAAAGCCACTGCCTCCCGTGGCTGTGCGACAGAGACCTAACAGTGATGCTCACGATGTCATCTCATAACCAGGTCATATGGATGTGCTCTCTTTACATCAGCAAGATGAACTGCAGGGCCTTCTTTCTCAACAGAGGAAAACCTTGAACATCGATGACTGGGGCAAGATAACCATAACAATATCAGTGAGCCAAAGACCTGACTGTTCTGATCATTAATTACTTATCCATGGTCTTCATGGTTTAAAAAAAAAAGACCAGCAAGTGGGATGAGCGTTTGGAACAAGTTAGCAAGAGTTAGTGTTGACTCTGGTTTATACATCCCCACTCATGGGTGTATTCCTGAAGGAAAACCTGTTCAGAAAAAGAGCCAATGGACTCTGTACACTTCCTTTACTATTTAATAGTCTTTATTTCTTTATTTTAAATGTTTGTAAGATATATGTGCATGGAAAGGGGATTCTTGGGAATTTATAACCTCAATTTTTAACTTTTTATATTTTTCTAGAAATTTTGTTTAAGGATTTTAATTACTATGATATTGACTGTGCACTTTTCTATAGATGGTTTGTTTCAACTGTGTCTGGAAAATGGAATTGATTTACTTGACAGACACGAACTATACAAACGAGATATATTTATATGGTTTGAAGTATGTTTTATAATAGTATTGTTCTTTAAGTATACATCTTAATTTGACCTTAAGATACTTTTAAAATAGATTCTCAGATTTTTATTTTACCAAATTTTGTTATTTGAAAGCACTAATTACTTGAATGTTTGTTGCTGTTTGTTTTCTTTGATGACATTCCCAATAAATGAAAGACACTTGCAATTCCTTTTGACTTAAATGCTTTTTAAGTTAATAGAAATGTTTTATGAGATACTATTAAAAGTCCCAGTAAACCCCTCTTTCAAAGATTAGATCTTTTCAGAAATCAAGGTGCTCCTTCTCACTCCTTGTTCTGTCAGAAGTTTTAGTAACTCTTGTAGGTTATTCTACCTCTTTTGTGTCTTGAAATTAAAGGCAGAAAGACCAAGAAAGCTACTATAGTCCAAAACTTTATTTTATAAGTGGGAAATGCTTGGGTACTAACAAAATAAGAATAAATGTTGGTTTAAGTTACATTTATAAAGAAACAATTACAAAATAATTAATTTAAAATAGTAGTACTTCCCTTGCACTGAAGAATGGCATTTATATGTTCTGTCTTCCAACTGGCGTTGAGACAAACTTTTAGATATTTTTTGAATAATAGATTAAAATGTTTAATTAAAAGCATCCATATACATCAAGGTGAAAATACTCTAAACAGAAATCACCTTGTTAAAACTGGTAAGTCAGTTTGGCAACTTATACTGATAACAGATATATATATACTGATATCTGATAATAACACGATTAAGCATGTCTAAGGCAGTTTAATACAATTATTTACTTTAAAAATTTTCGTTTTGAGCATCATATGCAGTTTTTTTGAGTTTTGTACATGGAACTTACCTAGTGCACTGAGTAGAAAGCATTCTACTTCAGATACAAAATTCATAACAACCCAAATTTGATAGGTGGCTGAAGTGTAAGGAAAAGTAACACAAGAAGACAGAATGTAAATTTTATATTGGCTTTTAGAGAAAAAACTGGCTTGTATATCTTCTTGGTTCCTTTTTGTAAAATTTACATTAGTTCATTTTTTAAAACCTGAACTCATACTTTTGCATTTTTACTATTCATCTTGTTTGAGAATACATATATCTTTAAAATTTTTGTATCCTACCAGTGATTAGTGTACAGTAATTACTGAGTTCATTTAATAAAAATAAATGAAGATCATTTTTAAGATTTTGAAATTAAATATATGGTAAAATAGAACATTTTATATATCTCAAAAATTAATTTGTATTCTTAACACGTTCTAAAAATATTTTTAGTTTTGTAAATCCACATGGCTTTTAACAAGTAAAATGCCTATTTTGTTATATGCTGCATTTTCATTCTTAATCACTATGAATTATGACATTTTCACACAATAAAAATAGCTTGTATCACTATGTTGTTTTGTTTTTCATTTGAGAAACTTAAATGATTTCTTTTTGGTAATAAAGGATTTTTAAAAATATGATTGTTGACATTTTAAGTTGAGAGATTAAAATAATATATTTTTTTTGTTTTTCATTAAAAACTTTTTTCTCTGCATACATTTTTATATATGTGAGACAAACATTAAAGGCTGAAAAACAACATCGTATTGCCTTACGATTCTAGATGACTCAAGGTCTGTCTCTTGAGATACAACTATTATCCAAAAGATACAACTTCACTTATTTGGAGGATAATTCTGTATACCTTTTATGTGTAAAATATATAACATATATACAATTTTGTAGGTCGTCGCTATGAGTATAAAATAGTGTTTTATACTATTTCTAGAAACAGCAGTAGAAAAAAATGTTGAAAAATGCTAAACTATTTTAGCTATTGTTTGTGTTTTCCTCAGTTTTTCAAACTAGGTTTTTTAATTTGTCTTTTATAATGGAGGAAGCAAATTCATAATTTTGTAAAAATTAAATGCCATGTTTTCTGCAGGTTTAAAATTAAATGCTTTTTAAGTGCCAAATTATAGAATAGAATTCACCTAATTTGTAAACATTGCACGCAGCCGTGAAATTAAAAGATGCTTGCTCCTTGGGAGAAAAGCTATGACAAACCTAGACAGCACATTAAAAAGCAGAGACATTACTTTGCCAACAGAGGTCCATCCAATCAAAGCCATGGTTTTTCCAGTGGTCATGTGTGGATGTGAGAGTTGGACTATAAAGAAAGCTGAGTGCCGAAGAATTGATGCTTTTGAACTGTGGTGTTGGAGAAGACTCTTGAGAGTCCCTTGAACAGCAAGGAGATCCAACCAGTCCATCCTAAAGGAGATCAGTCTTGGGTGTTCATTGGAAGGGCTGATGTTGAAGCTGAAACTGCAATATTTTGGCCACCTAATGGGAAGAGCTGACTCATTAGAAAAGACCCTGATGCTGGGAATGATTGAAGGCAGTAAGAGAAGGGGGCAACACAGGATGAGATGGTTGGATCTCCGACTCAATGGACATGAGTTTGAATAAGCTCCACGAATTGGTGATGGACAGGGAAGCCTGGCATGCTGCAGTCCATGGGGTCGCAAGGAGTTGGACACAACTGAGCAACTGAACTGAACTGAATTTGTAAAACTTCCTGTGAATAGTTGAGGCTCATTCAGCATTAGAATATGCCATTACGTTTGAGGCTGCTCTCTTACTTAGTATTCTTTTACTATGGCAATATTTTATTTTATTTGCTACTTGGTTCTATTTGCTATGCTTTTTGTATTATTCAGTTTCTCCCATTAAAGAAATACTATTCCTGCAGATGGCAAAAGCTTATAAAAAATGATACTGCCTATGCAAATAAAGCTGTAGGTTATATATCTTGTCATCTTTTGCTCTGCCACTTAAATTTTTCTCTAACTGAAGTATACTTTGCAGCTGAGATTCTGCTAATACCCTCTAGTTTATCAAGAAATACATGCCAGTATATCCAAAAAATAAATTCATATATTTCAAAGCTTACATTAAAACTGCTTTAAATTATCAAAATAGTAATAATCCATTGTCTTTGTGGAAACATAATAGAAGTCTTTTTTTTTTAATAGTAAATCAGAAATGAATTTTCTTTATTGAATGGGAGTTTATGTAAACGGAAAATATGAAGAAAATCGTTTGTCAGGTTACAGCAGGAGTTGTGAATTCCTTTTGCCTGATGATGAGAAAACAACTTATGTCCCGGGTATATGAACTAGTGATCTCCAAATTTTATACATCCTTTTCAGTAAACACTTTTGGTATACAATAAATATAAAGTTACTGTATTAGTTTGCCAGGACTGCCAGAACAAAGAGTACCACAGACTGGGTGACTTAAACAATAGACATCTATTTTCTCATAGCTCTGAAGCCTGGAAGTCCAAGATCAACATGTTGGCAACCTTGTCTGAAACCTTTCTCCTTGGCTCACCTGGCCGCCTCCTCCCTTTGTCTTCACATGGCCTTTTCTCCGTGTGCATTTGCTGTTAGTGGCTCAGAGTGCCCAAATTTCCTCTTTTATAAGGACCCCAATCAATTTGATTAGGACCCACCCTAAAGGACTCCCTTTAACTTAAACACTTCTGAAAAGGCCCTATTTCCAAACAGTCACATTCTGACATAATGGATGGGAGAGGGCAGGGGAGGGGAGAGTTAGGGCTTCAACATAAGGAATTTTCAGGGGAAAAGTTTCAGCCCTTAATTATGTACATGTTCTCCCGTATTTTGTATAAATGCCCTCCTAACTTTTTTTAAAGATTAGAAAAAAAGTTAAATACCAGTTACTATATTCACTTCCCAGCTCCAGAGGATTATTGTCAGCTGTAGTTTGTAGACACCACTTTGGAGGGCTGTTATTAAAAAAGTGAGAGCCTCGGCTGAGTACTAAAGTGAAGTCCAAGATTGCCTCGCCTGTAACTATGTTCTCTTGCTTTGATGGTAAGTTTCTCTGTTGTGTTTTTCTGCCATTCAATTTAAGAAGCTAACACTCTTGATATCAGATTGTTTCACTTACAAACCCTGTCTTTACCTTTTTGATGAATAAACCTAAACATGAAGTACTGTCAGAGGTGTTTTATATAAATATGAAAATTCATAGTTTATTGTGAAACACTTCTTAAATAACCTCACAATAAAATTGCATAGGTATGTAGAAATTATTTTCTTGTATAGCAGTAAGTCCTTATATTCTTAAGCTGCTTCAGTCTTTATCATAATAATAGCAATTTTAAAACCTTAGTACAATTTCTGGTGTTTGTGTCAGCTTACTCTCATGTCAGCTTCTTATCTCATGTTTGCAAAAACAAGTCTTCCTCTAACAGTTTCTCTTCTTAAAACTAAGTGTAGAACTTTGTTTATTCTCCAGTAGCTATTTGGTGTCAGGTAAGGGAAATCCATTAATATTTTTACGATGCTGATACTGATTCTAATAGACTAGCAGGTCAAATGAGAAAGGTCAAACTAAAGAAAAAAGGGAGAAAGAAACTAAAGCAGCTCCCCTCTGTTAGAAGAAATTTCCAAGCAGTGGAATCAGTTACAAACAATTGCAAATTTAAAATATTTTCATGTTTAAAATCATGATTTTAAGAAAAATTGCAAAAGTACTTGAAAATGTGATATAGTTAATAGCTCTAATATAAAGGTAAATATAAATAGCACTAAGACAGCTCCTGATAAATGGATATGAGTAGGTAATTTACAACAGAAATATAGTAATAAGATTTTAAGATCTACCAGACTAAGGACATAATTGAAAATTACAAGATTATCAGACATGCAAAGATCATGAAAAAAATATCAATAAGATAGTAAGTATGTTAACCTACATACTTTCAAATACTATGCAACTTCTAGAAATTATGTACTGTATATGAAGAATTTTTAATTAAAAAATGCTTATAAAAACAGGGTACAATCTTATATTTTTAGCAAATTTGAAAATGCATAAAATTAGAGAAACACACCAAAATGTTAATAGAGATTACCTCTAGTGGCATTATGCATGATTTTCATTCTCATAGGCTTAAAAGTTTTTTTTTCAATAAAAATCAGAAAACAATTATGCTAAAGAAGTTACAAAACAATATGACCTCTTTCCAAGCATAACATATCCCCTTTCCCTTAAAGAAAAATAGTATATATGATTTCTACCTTCTTAAAAGTTTTTTATATGTCTACATTGCAATTATACTACTACCACATTGATTCATTAAATGCAACCATTTGTAAGACGTACAGAAAAAAATAAACTATGAAATCTCTTAGAGGCTTAAAGGTACACTAATGACTTTTTCTTAAACTTTCAATAAAATGCATTTAATCACCTCCTTAATACTGTACTTTTTTTTACACCAAATCTAAATTCATTTTTAGATTATTGGATAACTGGTTTAAATAAATATATTAAGCTTCAAATCGCAATAGAGGTGGTGAAATTTATCTTTTTACATGGTCTTAAGATTTGCACTTATATACTTAAGACTGATATTTTGAGCATCAAGGGTCTCAAAATGATGATGCTCATTAAATATTAGGCACTACCTTAGCACTTTCTCTGATAAATTGCTAATTGAAATTACAAGGGAACAACTAAAGAGTAACACTAAAAGAGCAAATAAATTGCTATTCCTATCAGAATGGGTGTGATCCTTTCCAGAGAACCAGTAACACTTCCCCTAGTAAAAGTGGGTGAGGAGGTTCATTTTTTAGGGTGTTAGAATGTAAGGTCATTTTGTTAGTCAGCATTTGGTATCAGACCTTGGTTATAATCACTAAGATCAAGATAGTGAATAAAATACACAGTAGCAGCTAACATTTGGGTGTTAACTGTTTCTTAATCGCTATGCTAAACGTTTTACCTGTGTATTTAAATCAACTTAATCCTTTATCTCTCCCCGAGAGATTATTCCACTGAGCCATCTCTAAGAAACGCGTGACAATTTTTTTTCATCATATCCGTCCTTTTATCTTGAGTCCTGAATATCTGGGCTAATGGGAATCTTCAGATTTGGTATATTAGCAGTAACTATCTTCGCCTCTGAGAACATCTTAAAGCAACGATCATACAACAAGCTGACTTATTAGAAAAGACACCTGATTCTGGAAAAGATTAAAAGTAGCAGAAGAAGGGGACAGCAGAGGGAGAGATGGTTGGATGGCATCACAGACTCAATGGACATGAGTTTGAGTAAACTGGAGTTGTGATGGACAGGGAATCCTGGAGAGCTGCAGTCCATGGGGTCGCAGCGTCAGACACGATTGAGCGATTGCACAACAGTGACAAACACTTCCATTCTTTTTCTGAACTTCAAATACAGGGCAGAAAGAAATTTTTCAGAAGAGGCGTGGTTTCTGAAGATCCTCCGCCCAAGGCTCCGCCCAGGGCTCCGGCCACGCCCCCGGAGTAGGTAGGCACTGCCTCCTCCACCCACCTATTGAAGTAACTTTGCTCTTGCCCCTCGCGGGACACGTCGTGTCCGACTCTTTGTGACCCCATGGACTATAGCCTGCCAGGCTTCTCTGTCCATGGAATTCACCAGGCAAGATTACTGGAGTGGGTTGCCATCCCCTTTTCCAGGGGATCCTCCCGATCCAGGGATTGAACCCAGGCATTCCGCACCGCAGGCGGAGTCTTTACCTTCTGAGCAACCAGGGAAAGCCTCGCGGGACCTGGATCTTTTAATAGGCGAGATTTCATAACTCGGGTAAAGCAGAATCTCGCGAGAAGTTGAACCGGAAACGTGAGGGATGGGAGAGAATTCCGGCGAAAATCGGAAGACGGGTTGTTCATTTGGTTCCCTGCAAGCTTTAGGTACCCGGTGGAATTGATTTCTTGTTTGATCTCTCCTGACGGGATGGTGTTGACCTTGGTGAGGGCTGGGACCCAGCCGCGTGCCTGAGCCAGAAGCATTACCGACCGATGACGTTGCGAGGGAGGTGGCTGGGATGCGGGCAACTTGGTGATCTCCGGCTTTCTTTAGCTTCAGCCCAAAGCCCTAGAATAATGCTCAGTGTTTTGACGCTTGCTCTTGAGCGTTCTCTGTTTTCTCCCAAGACTCACCTCCGCCGCAAGTAAGCGGTCTGCACTGTAGCCTGCAGGCTTTAATATCCTTTCAACTTTGAGCGGAATGCAGGATCTTGGAAGGCTGAAACTGCCCTTGTCCCCGTGTTATGCTGGGAGATTAGAAGAATGTCTGTTAGATAATTGGCCTTCGATAAACTCTTTGGATGAGTAAATGAGATAAAGCTGCAGCGAAGTTTCCATAGGAAACTAACTTTTCTTCTAAATGCACTTTATTTTGGAATAATTTTACAAAATATTGCTAATACAGACTCCCCACGTGCTTTTTCCTGAGTTCCCCTGATGTTAACATCTAGAGTGGCTTATTTAGATTAATTTTGTTCTTTTGACACACATTGATATGTTAGCACCACAATTCCACTTCACCTTTTGCCTTACATTTGAGCAATCATTTGGAGAAACGTTTTTTATAAGTAGATAGCATATGATAATATAGTTTTATTACGTGTGAGGTATAGCTCCTATCTTAACTGGTAATTATGAGGGGGGAGAAAAAGGTGTTATCTTAAGAAGAAAGACTGTGCTAGTAATGTTGAAATTCAATACATTTGTAATAGAGTGTGTCAGCAAATTTTTCTTATCATCATAGCTGAAAGCAAAACCAGAGAGGAAGCTTGCAAAACAGATTTGCAAAGTTGTATTGGATCATTTTGAAAAGCAGTATTCCAAAGAACTTGGAGATGCATGGAATACAGTAAGGTTAGTATAATTCATCTTTTGATGCTTTATGAAAGAACAATAAACAAACCCTTCTGGGATAGGGGTACTGTGAAGATAAAAGAGTTTAAACCTGGCTACCATTTCTTGCTGTAGCTTCAGAAGAGAAGAAAGAGGAGGAAATAGCTTGAATCATAGGAAGATGGAAAAGGGAGAAAGAAAAGTTTGTAGTCATAATTTTGTTATAAGCAAACATTGTTATACCTTGCCCTGATTAACTGCTTTAATCTTTGAAACATGACTGCCCACCAGTCTGACAAAATTAATTACACTGTAATGGAGAAGTTTTTAAACTTCTGCGGATATTTGACTAGTTTCTGAAAATTCAGGAGATAACGCAACAAATCTTTAAAGCCATCACTGCTTTATCTTGGCTAAAGTCACTTTGTTTGGTAATCATGTTTCTTCTGTATGTCTTTAGCTTTATGTTTTGAACAACATGCCTATGCACGCACATACACACACAAATTATTTAAACATTTTGTAGAAAACAGAAATGAGAAATAATTCAGTGCATAGACACGAGAGAAGTTTGATTTGTATGTACAGTGAGTTTTGCATTTGGTCAGTATGTTACTCTATGGGTTCTTTACATTGAGTGTCTGATGCACTATACCATACCCTGTGAAACAGTAAGACAATCCCCATGTCCAGTTTTCTGACGGTCTGGTATTCATAGGAGAGGAGGAGCATGATTAAAACTATATAAACTGCTAATTCTATAAGTATCCCAATAGAAGTAGGCAGGAGTACCTAGTCCCACGTAACAAGGCCTGATGGTGACAGCAAAGACCTGAGGAGAAGCCAGGTCTTGGTAATTTGACAAAGTCTGAGATGGTTCTGAAGTGATTTTAGACAAACTGTTTTAGAAACTTGTAAATACTGTAGCTTGAAAATGTAGTTTATAGTTGGAGATTTTTTTCAAAACTAGAGTTTTTAAATGAGCGTCTTCTGTCAGAGAAGAGGGATGAATAGAGAAGTGTGTAATTAGTTCATGAGGTTTTC
Source organism: Cervus canadensis (assembly GCF_019320065.1). NCBI lineage: Eukaryota > Metazoa > Chordata > Mammalia > Artiodactyla > Cervidae > Cervus > Cervus canadensis. The sequence goes on from NC_057412.1 coordinate 34,950,863, forward strand.
AGTATGCAGAGTTAACTCAGATAGAATAGCCCCATAGCCAGACATCTACAGCATGCTTATTATGTGCCAGGCAATACTGCCTTTATTTGATGCTTGGAAGAAACCTCCCAGGTTTCCTACTTTTCACGTGAGGGAACTGCACATAGTTTAAGTATTACAATTTGCCCAGGTTCACTCAGCTACTAAGTGTCAGAACTAGGGTTTGTTCTAGAAACTAGGGTTTCAATTTGCCTCTCTGGTTCACAAACTCCTACTGGTCACCCCTATTCTGTATGCCTCTCATACCTAGGATGTAATTAGGCATAAATGGATGATTAAAAAAAAATTTCAAGAGGTATATTGTCTTCAGACAACAGTAATCTGGCTACTCAGACCCTGTAATGAGTTATTTTTATGTTTAATATGCTTAGACAGATTTATAAATTATTTGACCCTAACCAAAATGAGCAGTGAACCTCAAATCCATTTGATTAGCCATGCCTTCTGCTTCATCTACCTTTTTGTTGGGTTTTCATGGTAATTTACATTTTGCATAAACATGTGCTAAATTTGCCATAAGCAAAATAAAGGCTTTCTCTGCTTAGAAAGTAGCCTGAGCATGGAGCAAGGCATGGGGAAAGAAGAACAGAAGGGTTTTTGTTTTTTAACTATTTATTTCCAAGACATAATATTGTGCTTGCAGAGTCTGTGTACTTTCAGGGGAAGGAGAGTGGGTTCTTGTGCTATCTAGAAAGCTAATAATTTGCTCAGTATTTTTAGTTATAGTAGTGGGGAAGATTTAGTGTTTAACTTTATTGCTCTGCAAAAATCTTTCTTGCCGTCATCCTCTGAGCAGCCCTTTGAAGTTGAATTTACCCTCATTCAATTTTTGCCTTGTTACCTACACGCTCTTCAGGTGAGCACATTCGTGTCGTGTCTTTAAAGGGCCCTCAGTATGCTGCCATCTCCTGTGGTGCAGCCCTTCCATGGAAGGGAAGCAGGAAACAATGTCAAGAAAGAGTAGGAGACAATCAGCTCATTATTAAAATCTCTGCAGACTAAAAATAAAATGGCTCAAGAACATATCTTGATGGATGGACATCTGTGAATTGATTATTTCTGGATTTCTAAACCAGACTTTTTAAATGATTGTATGAGCGCTCTCTAGTGGGCAATAATAGCAGTAAAACAGAAGGGATTTCTTTAACTATGAACTCTTTTTGTGGGTTCTGTAATCTGTGCAGTTACACAGAACTAAGCAATGGTACTTAGCAATGTGTAGGTAAGATAATTTTTTATCCTCATCATTAGATAGAGTGGAGAATAGAATAGTAAAGAAAAAAGTCACAGAAAAGTTGAAAATTATGTTATGTAACAGGCATTGTCCAAATAATACGCAATTTTCAAGGGATATGTGAGCACAGGCAAGTTATTGTAGTCGACTTCCAGATTCTCAGCTTTCATATATGCTCTTTCAGAAGATTACTCTGCTTCTGAGGGGGCGCTTATTCCTCTTTCCCAACCTGTCCTTCTACAATTGTCTTTGTCCCACTTTCCAAAAAAGGTCTCACTTTCACTATCCTGATTCTTCCACAATGCATTCCCTCCAGGGTGTCAAAAAGCCCTCTGCAAGAAACTATGGGACTGCTAGTGTAAATGACTACTACCAGATTCTTTGACAGGTCAGATGGTCTTCCAAGTTTTGCTTTTAGCAAAAGTAAAGGACTTGGAATTGAGCTGTTAGCTAACAAATCATTTAAAATCTTTCTGAAGATATTTAATTTAGTGAGTGGAGATCATAACAAAATATTTAAACAAAACGGAGACATTGCTTTAACAAAATGTATTTAATTCTCATCTACTTATTTAAGTGAAGGTTTTTCTTACCCCTTCTAAAAACATAAAATAGGAATTGATGTTGAACCCTGGTCATTATTTGTTGTTGTTATTTAGTCGCTCAGTTGTGTCCCGACTCTTTTGAGACCCCTGAACTGCATCCCACCAGGCTTCTCTGTCTGTGGGATTTTCCAGTCCAGAATACTGGAGTGGATTGCCATTTCCTTCTCCAGGGGATCTTCCTGACCCAGGGATTGAACCCACCACTGAGCCACGACAGAAATTGACGTTGGACCCTGATCATTATAGCACTAGGTAATATTCATTCCTGGATGCATCTAGTTTCATTAAGGGAGCCATTTCCTATGAATTTTTTCTTTTTATGTTTATTTTTTATTTTTTTTCTTTTTATGTTTAGAAGGAAAGTGAAAGTTGCTCAGTTGTGGCCGACTCTTTGCGACGCCATGGGCTATATAGTCTTATTCTCCAGGCCAGAATACTGGAGTGGGTAGCCTTTCTCTTCTCCAGGGAATCTTCCCAACCCAGGGACTGAATTCAGGTTTCCTTCATTGCAGGCAGATTATTTACCAGTTGAGCCACAGGGAAGCCCCTTTTTATGTATAGATAATTATCAAATGTATAAGTTATTTTGGTCAATTTGTACTAATAATTTTATTGATAACTACTCTGAAGCTACTATTTTAACACTTAAAACTTTAAGGCTACAATGAAAACAAATTTAGTATATTTGAGTGTGAGTATCTGTGAGTGTGTGTGTGTGTGAGAGAGAGAGAAATACAATAGGGTAATAAAGATTAAAAGCACAAAATTATATCAGGACTTAAAGTTATAAAAGTTATATGGGGAAATAGAATATAAAGAAAAGGGAAAGGAAGAGTGTAAAATTTCCACCTGTTCGGGAAGAGTCAGTCCATGAATTTTTAAATGGACAATGATGGGTTTTAAAATCACTCGGGTATTTAGGTTCTGCAGGATAGATTTTAAAAAGTAGTGTAATTTATATTTTAAAATGTCAATTTTTACAGTGTGCTGGAAGCTACATCCTTAAACATAACGGTGAAGATTTTGATATCAGCTTGAAATGTTGCAGAGGGTACAGAGTTTTTTTTTTCCAAAATGACACCAGTGGATATACTAGCAAAGCATTTGCAGGTCACTAATCTTCTAGGTCCCAGTTCTGCTGATTGTTGATGTAGTTGAACTCCTGGCTTGGAGACCAGTAAGTGAAGCAGCTTCAGAATCTTGAGAGGAGGACTGAAATGCGGTATCTGGCCAGTGTCTTCTTAAGTCTTCTAGTATATGCTCCCTCCACTGTCTGCTGGGCTACTTGCCCATCCATCAGAGCTTTCAAAATGAGTAGGCTCCGGGGCATCATCCCACCAGCGCAGGCCCTGGAGGGTGTGTGTCGGGGGGTGGGGGGAGGAGGAAGTTACCAGCAGTGGTGCAGGGAGAGCTGAGGGTCACGGCTTTGCTTCCTCAGGGCTGGCTAGGTGCCACCCTGAGCAACCTTAGCAGTCCCATCCTTGGACTGATGCTGTAGCCGCTCCTCAAGGGCCACTTAAGTCAAGCTGTTCCCACTGCTAAGAGACAATAGGCTCTTCCGAGAGGCGGGGCCTCTGGCAAGTAGGTGAGGTTTGGAGAAGAGCTGCTCTTCCTCTTCCTGCCTGTACCACTTGCGCTGCGGTCCTGCGGCCTCACACTCCCATTAGACTTTAAAGCCTGGGGATTTGAGTCAGAGACTTCTGCTTCAGTAGTGATGTGCCCTTGGAAGCTGCCAAATCTCTGAAAACCTCCGTTAGCCTGCCCTCTGAAATAAGCGTAATAGCTGCCCCTCACAAAAGGCACATAGTAAGCATCTGGTCAGTAATCTTTGTTATTAATAGTGTCAGGGTGAGGTGGATCCAGTGGATTGGATGGTAGGTAGAAAGGCTTCTCTGGAGAGAGAAGGCCTAATAGCAAGCAGGAGAGTTAGCCAGGCTGCAGGTTGGTGAGAGAGGAAAGGTCATTTTAGTGCAGAGGGGCCAGTTTAATGCTAAGTTTGTTAAAGACTATAAAGAAAACTTGCTCCAGGAAATTCAGGTAGTTCAGTTGGCTGGGTATAGATTAGGAGGGATCAGAAAATTGGTTTGTTCTGAAGAAGGGATTATTTTATCTAGTTGTTAGAGAATAAGATAGGATTAATTTCTTAAGATTCCTGCCACATCCTGCTGTCAGTACATGTTTTTAGATCTAATGAGGCTGTCCCCTCTTAAAGTCTTTCAGTGGCTTCTCATCTATAGGAATTTAAAATTTATAAGATAAAATTTTCAAACTTGATAATCTTAGACTTGTCCCGTGTAATCTTCTGCCACACTGGACTACTTTTAATTCCCCAAATGCACTGTTCTCCATCATACCTTGGTGCCTGTACGCATGCGATGGCGTTTGCCTTGGAACTTGTATTCGCTTTTCATCCTGTGGCTAACTCCTCATCCTTCAAGATTTAGCATATTGGATAGTGTACAAGAATCTACAGTGTTCCTGAACTAACAGTCCTTGCATACAATACGGTTAAATAAAATATGCAAGATTAATAACCTTTGCTAAGGGATCTGAAAGAAAATGTGAATAAATGGAGAAACATACTGTGATGAAAGTTAGAAAGAGTGAATACAAAAAAGATGTTAATTCTCCCCAAATTTAGTACATTTGATATAATCCTAGTCAAAGTTTTTGTCTGTCTAAATCAGTTCAGTTCAGTTCAGTAGCTCAGTTGTGTCCAACTCTTTGCGACCCCATGGACTGCAGCACGCCAGGCCTCCCTGTCCATCACCAACTCCCGGAGTTTATCCAAACTCATGTCCATCGAGTCGGTGATGCCATCCAACCATCTCATCCTCTGTCATGCCCTTCCCCTCTTGCCTTGAATCTTTCCCAGCATCAGGGTCTTTTCCAATGAGTCAGTTCTTTGCATCAGGTGGCCAAAGTATTGGAATTTCAGCTTCAGCATCAGTCCTTCCAATGAATATTCAGGACTGATTTCCCTTTGGATGGACTGGTTTGATCTCCTTGCTGCCAGAGATCTAACCAGTCCACCCTAAAGGAAATCTGTCTAAATATATCTATACAAATATTTTATAAAATATTTTTAACTGACCAACTGGTTTTCATGTTCATGTGAGATAATAAACATTCTAAAAGAGCTTTGGAAATTATGAAGAAAAAAATTAGATTTTTCTGCCAGATGTTAACCAATTGGAAGTGTTTAAAGCCAGATGAAAGTGTATAAAGCCAATTAAAAGTGCCATGCCAGATGTTAACCAATTGGAAGTGTGTAAAGCCAATTGTTAACTAAGGGATGGACCCATGATGTAAACCAAGCCTCTCCAGTCTGTATTAATAAAATTGTACTTCTGAGCATTATTTCCCTGTTACTTTGTCAACAAAGGTCTGTCTAGTCAAGGCTGTGGTTTTTCCAGTGGTCATGTATGGATGTGAGAGTTGGACTATAAAGAAAGCTGAGCACCGAAGAATTGATGACTCATTTGAAAAGACCCTGATGCTGGGAAAGATTGAGGGCAGGAGGAGAAGGGGCCGACAGAGGATGAGATGGTTGGATGGCATCACCGACTTGATGGACATGGGTTTGGGTGGGCTCCGGGAGTTGGTGATGGACAGGGAGGCTTGGCGTGCTGCGGTCCATGGGGTTGCAAAGAGTCAGACACGACTGAGTGACGGAACTGATTTGAACTGAACATGACTCAAAACTCTGGATTGATATTCAGCCAGTTTGGAGGGTATAATTAGGATGGACTGACATAAGGTTACAACAATAAATTTCCTTTTAGGGTCCATTTTAATTCAGTGGTTCCCAAAGTGTGGTCTGTGGATCAGCAGCATTAATGTCACCTGAGGACTTACTAGAACGACAACAGGAAACCCCAGGTGGGGCCCAGCAGTCTCTTACAGTCACTATATGCACGTTAAAGTTCATGAAGCACGCTATTAAAGAAAGAGGTTGTCATCCCCCGGTAGAGCTGAAATGCTGGGCTTCTGTGATGCACTATCATAGTAAGAGGTAGTGATAAGAGAAAGCAATTTCACATATTAGCCTCAATTGAAATTCACATGGCACTCTTCCAGTCGCAGGTGTTACATTTCAATCCAGCCATTCCTCACATAGGCAACACCAGGGTGAGTAGCAGCTGGAATTTATTTAATTGACCATGGTTAATGAGGCTCCCAAATAACTCAGCTAGAAAGGTCTGCCCGTAAATAAATTAAATATTTCCTGCTGTATCATTTGTCAGTTGATGTGAGCTTGTGATTGTCAAGAGATCCAACTGTTGGACCGAATGAAAACTTAGGAAGGTACATCTGCTGGGGAGGTGGGGGCAGGGGAAACCTGCACCATCAGTCCATAAGTGATTTTTAATCATGCTTGGTTTTGTGTCCTCTGAGCCACTGGCCGCCTCGTTAGCTCTGTTACTGTAGGGTTCACTGTAGTTAGCTTTCCATACTTCTGTCTTCATGAGAGGAAAACTTGGATACTTACTCTTTTGAACAGCCTTTAATGATAGTACTTTTCCCTTCAAAATTAAGACTCGGGTTTTAAATTTTTTCTTAAGAAAAACACTTCCTTATGCAAAGAGTGATAGACTAAAGTCTTATTTTGATGGATTTTTGAAGTATGCTAAAGACAGGTCATGTTTTTTTTCGCAAGATAATGTGCAGGAAAGGTCAAGACTGAGAAGCAAATGAGGCATTCCTCTTCAGTGCAGATTTTAAGGGGCCCCTAAAACTCAGGAACCAAGATAAATACTGTTTCAGTGACCGAAACTGATACCAGAGAAAAAACCCACGATGAACAAAATATCAGAGTTTTAAAAACAGAATCATAACAGTGCTGTGTTGAGCCATATGGAAGCCTGAGGCAAAAGAAAAAGTCATTCTGGCTCCTGGTTCTGAAAATCATAGGTAAATAAAGCGTAAGACTAGGACCTCGTTCCCTGACTTAGTGTCAAATTGTATTACCGAGTATAATGTTAATACCCCTTTGTTTATCTTTTTCTCCCTAGGGACATACTAACATCTCCATCTTGTTGGCAATATGCTGTTCTTCTTAACAGATTCAATTACCCTTTTGAACTGGAAAAGGATTTACATCTGAAGGGCTATCACTCACTCTTTCAAGGATCTTTACCCTACTGTCCTAAATCAATGAAATGTTACCTTAGCAGAACTCCTCACAGAATGCCTTCAGAAAGACACCAAATTGGAAACCTAAAAAAATACTATCTCCTGAATGCCGCCTCCCTTCTCCCAGTACTGGCTCTGGAATTGAGGGATGGGGAGAAGGTTCTGGATCTGTGTGCCGCCCCTGGAGGCAAATCTCTAGCTCTGCTGCAGTGTGCTTATCCAGGTAATGTACTTTTCTCTCCATAATTGACAACTTTTAAATGTTCACATGTTACAGAATACTTTTAGACTATGCAGGGAGAAATGTAAGACTGAATTTTCAGACTTTGAAAGCCTAAAAATCAAGACAGTGTGGAGAAGAGTAGAAGTTTTACTGAGGAAATAGTGTAAATAACCTTTTTTTTTCCCCCAGCTACTTAATCCTTACAGGTAATTGGGAAACTACAACAAAACTACAACATTTTGTGAACACAAATCTTTCAGATAATAGGAAACCTGATGAGCTAATGACAAAGGTTTTTAAAGTTTTATTGTTGCTTTTACACTTCAGAGTCTTGTATTGTTGTCCTGGTTATACTTTTATGCAACAAAAACATCCACATTTAAACTCATTTTTTGTATTATTGGACCATAAGGTTCTAAGAGAGTTCTGTCCAATAGGAATATAACATGAAGTATATATATAATTTAATGTTTTTGAGCATTCTCATTAATATAAGAAACAAGTGAAATTAATTTTAATAATACATTGTAACCTAATACATTCAAAATATTATTTGAACATGTAATCAAAATAGAAATTATCAATGAGATATTTGCATTCTCTTTCTTACAGTCTTTGAAATTGGTGTGCATTTTACACATAGGGTATATTTTAATTTGAATTAGTCACATTTCAAGTGCTCACAGCCTCATGTAGCAAGTGGGTATAGTATTGGATGGTACAATTCTAAAAATTTTAAAAGTTCTTTTGAAAGTACTTATCATTGCTATTATTAGTACTACAAAAAGGATGAAATACATGTAAAATACATTTTTATATATATTTGTTAAAAGTAATGCATTCATTGCAAATTCTTTTCTTAATGAGACAATGGGACTTTTAAACTATTACTTCAGGTTTCCCTGGATGAAAACTACTTATGGCTAGACGAGACAAGGTTCAGCCTCAATTCTGTCTGTTTTTTTTTTTGATAGTTTTGTTTTCGTGAGTGCAGATGCTATTCACAGAGATGAAAAGATGAAATGGTGAGACTTGTGTTATAGTAATCTCACTACTTCTTAAACTCCTGAATTATAACCCTAATCACATAGCCCTCGTTCACTAAGCATTATTTTAATCATCTACTATATAAACACTCTGTAAACCAATGTAAGAACTATGTAAACCTGTGTAAACACTGGGTCTGTTTTTTTATTTTGAAGAAGACAAAGAATTGGAAACCAATTTTAAAAGACTGTGTTGCGTAATCAGGAGACTCATTCACTTTCTCAGCCAAGGCACTAGTGTGCTGAACTGCCTTTGGAGTGCTCCGGGGGCTTCTGTGCTCCGGCACAGCTTGCTGTAATAAGACTCTGGATGGGTGGGAAGTGTGCTCCTCATTTATAAAATTGGTGAAGAGCTAGGAGAAGCCTTGACCAGAGGTGTTCTCCTGTTTTAAGAAGCCGATGATCTGAAAATTGATGCCTTTGAAACTATCTAAGCCTGCTTATCCCTTAAAAGTTGTTATGTATCCCCAGGGCATGCATATCCTAGTTTGAGAACTGCTAATATATATCTTCCTTTGAGAGCATTCCTGTTGAAATAATTTATAAACATTTTTATGAGAACTCTGAATCCAGTTGTACTGGGCATTGATACAAGTATACCAGTTAACTGTATATTTTAGGTGAAAACATACTGTGTGTTTTCAAATTGTGGTTAAAACTGTTATTGAAGCTTGCTGTATTTCTTTTGTTGTTGTTAAGAGGTCACAACAAAAGAGATTATTTTGTAAGTTTGTTTTATTATTTTTATAATTCGAGCTGAAAATGAAATTTTATGGAATCATGTGTTATAAGGAGTATTTGATATCGCCTTTACCCTCTATTCTTTGATTGCATGCTTATTTTGTTTGTTACGTCAGTCTTGAATATAGAATTTTTAGAATTGTGAAAAATGGAAGAGAAATGCCAAATTTGGGTACCATTTTGAAAAGAGGGCATTTTAATCCTAGATTATCCTCATTAGTAGGCTATAAATATTTAACATGTTTATGGTAAAGAAATTCAGATTAGGAATCCAGAGGCAAATGGATATATTCTATGACTTTGAAGTATAGAAGAATCTTCCTGTTCTTACATCAAGGGCAATGAGTTACAGGCAGTAGTCCAAGTAAAGTAGCTTTTCATCTAAGAAGGGCTAATGATAATGGTTTACTAAGAAGTACAGATGTCTTCATGCTGATGCTCAAATCCCAAATTAGGTTAGCTACAGTGCTTGAATCTGGAATGCAGATGCCATGCTAAAAAAAGCTTTTATAAGCAAAACTTAAAATGATGGCTGCACTAAATGTGCATTTATCCTCTGAATTTCTTCAAATCAGTGCTGGCCTTTATTCTGGGTCAGGAGGTTCACAGCTTTGAATAATTAAAAAGCTCATATTTTAGGATGATTAAAAAAAATTAGCCTACTTCTCTTCTGGTCTAGCTGCTTCTACCTGTTAGCACGATGAGGGACTGTCCATTGTGTTTTATTGCTCTGTTTTTGTCAGTGGAGCCTCTGTAATGTCCTGGTGTTGATAGAAAAAGGAAAAAAAAAAGCCACTTTTGATTCTAAATAGGAAAACATTAACAAGTTAAGAATGACCCAGCCTGATAGAGTGGCTTGATCAACTTTCTTGCTGAGGGTTGACATGAAATTCGCTTTGCTGTCAATAATATCCTTTTTACATCTAGTTAGCTTTTGATGGTAGAGAACATTAGAAAGACTCTTTACTGAATTGCTTTTTCCCTTCTCCCTCTGAGCCTTTTGCACACCCTACAGGTACCATTTTCCCCTTCTTCCCCTTTGCTAATTCTTTTCCATTCTTCAGGTTTTCACTCAGAAATCAACTTTCCTAGAAAGCCTTCCAAGAACTCCCTGCATTAGATGCATCTTCTTTTTGGAAATAATAACAACAGTGATAATTTTGAACATGTAGTAGAAAAAAGAAAAAGTAAAGCCGAGACTCCAAATGCTATTCCTGAAAAAGCTCAATGACTTTTTCAAGAATTTGTTAAATTTATCCCCTTTTCTACTTAGATGAGGGAAAAATAAAAAAAGATTTGGTTTATTTTTGGCAATTTAAGCTTGAAAATTAATTCTGTCACAATGTAGTGAGTCTGAGACTGTGTGTGTTTGTGTGTGTGTGTATATATGAAACTTGGATTGTAATGCCTTATATATTTTTTAAAGTTTAACCAATTTAATCCTATTTCAAATAAAACCTGTCTAGACCAAACTGTAATATAGTATAAAGCTGTATTTCAACTGAGAGTTACTTTAAAATGCTGAATTGAGGATCTTGACTAAAGCTGCAATTTAATGAAAAGCTGCCCTGATTTTCAGTTTTAGCAATTTAAATATCTTTATTATAATGCCATATTTTACATCAAGTAAGCCACATTTGGTGAGCATATACTATGTGTGAGGCATTGCATGGTAGGTGTAGAGCTCTGAAGGATATAGAGGTAACTAAGACTTCTGTTTCCTGTGATATGACAAACTATTTGTTTTAGCTAACTCTCCTGTTGAAAATAACTTAAAAGTGTGGGATATAATATTAAAGAAAAGCAAAATCTTTTAAAGTGTGTTAATGTTCTCCAAATACTCAGTGGCCAAAAGTTAACAGTTTGAGAACCTGGGAGGTAAATTGAGCATCGAAGCTGGGTTTTCACTTGAGAGCATTTTTTTTTTTTTTGCTTCACCTGGAAAACTTATTGCTTCATGAACATGTGTGGATACAAGAAGCCAGAGCCTGCTCAGTTAAAGCATCCATCAGAAGATTAATTTGTATAAACCTTAGACTCCAAAATACTTTTCCCTCCAATAAGGTAAACTAGGAAGAAATTGTCTTCTCCAAAGAACTGAAAGGAAGATTGTTTTCAGTTTTAGTGGTAGGGGAGAAGTGGACATACCCTCTGAAACTTTGTAACCAGAGCTAAGCCAGTATAGACCATTATGGTGAAGTTGCAGAATTATGGAAATAAAAAACCATCTTAATAGCAGCCAGAGAAGACAGTCTGCCTTCAAAGGACAACAGTTGGACTGAGGAATGACCTCTGAGTGTAATAATGGAAGCTGGCATTCAGAGGAATGATGTTTTCAATGTGCTAAGAAAAGATGACTGTCAATCCAGAAATACATTCATCAAAATATCTTTGAAGAGAAAAAGTAAATTAGACTTTTCTTTTAGACAGAGAGTAAGAGTGTAGTTTGTCACCAGCAATTCTGAAGGAAAAGGGAAAGCCATCCTAGGTGGAAAATGGAAGATACAAAAAGAATTGAAGAAAGAAGAAAGTGAGAAATAAATGGGAAAAATCTAACAGTCATTGGATATAGAAGACAATGATAATAACATTTTATACAGTTAAAAAATATAAGTGCAAATAAATCCCAATACATAATGCAATAGCATCTTATTTAGGAGGAAATGTTATGAGATTCTTGTATCTTTTAGGAAAAATGGTGGAGATTGACTTATTTTAGGTTTTTCTTTTACATATGCATGTTAAATGCTTTAGGGTTACTACTAAAAGAACAGAATATAGGATATTTAAACCAGAAAAAAGAAAAATGGAATGAAATTTAACTGAACAATAGCCAGCTTGATTACAAACCCTCGTACATTTGTGTTCCCTCCTTGCATGATTTACTTCCTTTTATTTCCCACTCTTGCTTCCCTGGGATCGTACCCTTCTGTGATGTAAACTTTTGTCTTCGGCTGTTTTCTAGTGATTTCAGACTAAGACAAAAGCTTTCAGACACCTATACATAATCTGCATTAGTGAATCCTCCAAAAAACCACCCAAAATTAACAATGTAGACTAAATAAAAAAGAATGTTCTACCTGTACAAATGAAGCTTTAAGGTGATTTTTCTAGTCCTTTCTGAAACCCCTCCCTAAATTGATGCCATCCTCTGAGTTCAAAATCCTTCAAGCTAGGCTTCAGCACTATGGGAATAGAGAACGAAAGATGAACAAGATGGGTTTTGAAGAGGCAGAGAGATCAGAGGTCAAATTGCCAACATTTGTTGGGCCATGGAGAAAGCAAAGTAGTTCCAGAAATAAATCTATTTCTGCTTCATTGACTATGCCAAAGCCTTTGTGTGGATCACAACAAACTGTAGAAAATTCTTGAAGAGATGGGAGTATCAGACCATATTACCTGTCTTCTGAGAAACCTGTATGAAAGTCAAGAAACAATAGTTAGAGCTGGACATGGAACAGTGTACTGGTTCAAAATTGGGAAAGGAGTATGTCAGCACTTTATAGCATCACCCTTCTTATTTAACTTATATGCAGAATACATGATACAAAGTGCCAGACTGGAGGAATCGCAAGCTGGAATCAAGATTGCTGGGAGAAATAACCACCTCACATATACGGATGATACCACTCTAATTGCAGAAAGTGAAAAGGAGCTAAAGAGCCTTTTGATGGAGGTGAAAGAGGAGACTGAAAAAGCTGGCTTGAAACTCAGCATTCAAAAAACTGAGATCATGGCCTCTAATCCCATCACTTCATGGCAAATAGAAGGGGGGGGAATGGGAGCAGCGACAGATTTTGTTTTCTTGGGCCCCAAAATCATTGTGAGCAATGACTGCAGCCATGAAATGAAAAGACTCTTGCTCTCTGGAAAGAAAGCTTTAACAAACCTAAAGCGTATTAAAAAGTGGAAACATCACTTTGCCGAAATAATTGGTGTGGTGTTAAAATTGAAAGATGATCTTGAGGTCTCACAATTATAGACCTTGCTTTAAAACTAGGTGTTTATTTAGTGGAGGTTGGGATGTTATTACAGAGTTTTTTACAGTGGAATGACAATCAGAAAAATAACAACATATGTATATATGTGTGTGTGTGTACATATGTATACATATGAATATATGTATATACAGATATTTTTGAGCAAAGACTTTACAAAAACTTTTCCCACTTTACATTAGAATTTCACCTTCAGTTCTCTAGCTGGGTTCACCTGGTAACCTGAGAGAAATTGTTACTTTGTTTCTAGACTTGTGATAAAAATGACCTTGATTAGTTAAAATGCATGTGCACTGGGACAAGGAATAAATAAACCCTAGAGACCTGATGGGGATGCCATGCTTTGGGCTTGGCTGGGTGTAGTGACTCTTGTAATTGGTGTAACTGGGCATGTCCCAGTGACTGGAAGCAATGACTGTGGAGTTGTTAGTCTTTCCCAGCATCGGGGTCTTTTCCAGTGAGTCAGTTCTTTGCATCAGGTGGCCAAAGTATTGGAGTTTCAGCTTCAGCATCAGTCCTTCTAATGAATAGTCAGGGCTGATTTCCTTTAGGATGGACTGGTTGGATCTCCTTGAAGTCCAAAGGGATTCTCAAGAGTCTTCTCCAACACCACAGTTCAAAAACATGTGATTATTAATGACAATTGTGTGAATGCCCAGAAATTGGCAATGGTTGAATAAAAGAGGACACCTTTTTTTCCTATGTACTATTCATCAGCCTTTAAAAATGATTCGCATCTCTGCCGGTTGACTTGGTGGTATGGCCTTTGAACTGTTACCATGTGGAGAGTCAGGAGACAGAAAAGTGTGTAAATAGAATACTGTATATGCAGGTAATTATATAAGCACATGTATATCAGGTTAATAATGTAGGTTCCTTTTGATGGGTGGTTGGGCAGTTGACAGTGGGGAGATAAAGAGTAAGATGGAAAAAAGACACTGCAAAAATATTATATAATTCCATTTATATATATCCATTTATATATTCCATTTATATCCATTTATATCCATATATCCATGTATGTGTAGGTGTAGACATAAAGAGATGTGGTAGGATTATTTAATGAAAATGTTAAATGATGCTTATCTGAAGACTGAGTTTTAGGTAATTTTTGGTGTTCTTTATACTTTTGTACATTTGAAAATATACTTGTCTTTAATATTATAAGCAATTTATGTTACTATAATAAATATATATAAATATTTATAAATATATATTTAACTACAGGAAAAACAAAATAACTTTTCTATCAGGGAGAAAACAGTTTGCTAACTGCCTTCTGTTTCTGAGAAGCAGCATAGCATGGTGCTGAAAAGCAGGCGGGCTCCGGAACCAAGGTGTCTTGGTTTCCTGTTGTGTAAACCTGAGCAATTACTTCACCTCTCTTTGCCTCCAGTTCCTTATCAGTAAAACGGAAATGATAATAAAATTACCCACCTGAGGTGTGTGAGGATCAAATACATTACTACATGTAAAGTCTTAGAACAGTGCCTAGCCCTGAATAGGGACTCAAGATAATAATTACTACTATAAGAAAGTGAAGATTAGTCACTCAGTCATGTCCAACTCTTTGTGACTCCATGGACTATAGCCCACCAGGCTCCTCTGTCCACGGAATTCTCCAGACAAGAATACTGGAGTGGGTTGCCACTTCTTTCTCCAGGGGATTTTCCTGACCCAGGGATTGAACCCAGGTCTCCCACACTGCAGGCAGATTCTTAACCAACTGAGACACCAGGGAAGCTACTACTACTACATGTATTGTTAGTAATCATTATGAGCATTTCTTGTTACTCCTTTTGCAGTTGAATGCTAAAAGAACTGGTGCTAAAAGAACTGGGCTTCCCTGAAGGCTCAGATGGTAAAGAATCTGCCTGCAATGCGGGATACCTGGGTTCAATCCCTGGGTCGGGAAGATCCCCTGGAAAAGGGAATGGCAACCCCACTCCAGTATTCTTGCCCGCAGAATCCCACGGACAGAGGAGCCTGGCGGGCTACAGTCTGTGGGTTCGCAAAGAGTCGGACACGAATGAGCGACTAACACTAACATTATGAACATTTCTTGTTACTCCTTTTGCAGTTCTTTGCTAGATATGGGCTTCCTGGTGGCTCAGATGGGAAAGAATCTGCCTGCAATGCGGGAAATCTGGGTTTGATCCCTGGGTTGGGAAGATCCCCCGGAGAAGGGAACAACTACCTACTCCATTATTCTTGCCTGGAGAATTCCATGGACAGAGGAGGCTGACAGGCCACAGTCCATGGGGTCACAGCGTCGGACACGACTGAGCGACTAAGCACATCACACATGCTAGATATGTTACTAAATTATCACAGTTGATCTTTTTTTTTCCTTCTAGTTTCATTGAGATACAGTCAGCATACAGTACTGTATAAGTTTAAGTTGTAGCATTTCATCTTAACAACCACTTTGTAAGGTAGGGGTAGTAAACTTTCTCCTGTATTCTGTTAGGGCTTCTGACAGTGACTGACGTAAGACAGAGCTACAGGAATAAAGCATACACGTGTTTTTTCTCTTGGCCTTGACTCCCTGTCCCTGGTGATAAGAATATTCTTTCCTCTTATAGGGAGGGTATCTTTCACACGGGAGTTCATCTCCTGCTTTCAGGAAGAAAAAGATAGGTCAGATGCCCTTCCCACATCTGCTGTTATTCAAGTGCTTTTAACTCAATCAATATGCCAAAACAGCATATTTTGCAGTGGAGTGTTCTAAACTCCTTCACTATTATAGTTCCCATTTTACAGATAAGGAAAGTGAGACTGTGTAGGAGAGCTGAGTCAGTTTTCTGGAGTCTCACAATTCTTAATTTGAGCCTATGCCTTTCTTATCATAAAGCCAGTTACACTTTACATGCTTTTTTCCACATGCCACAGACCTTCCTTTATTTAAAATCAAGGTGTTCTGACCTGGAAGGAACTTTATATATCATTTACTCTTAAGAGCTTTAGGAGAGAACTGTGTCTAAGGTATTGGTTGTATAGTATATCTTTAGGAATCTCTAATTCTCTAAAGGTTTTTACCTTCAGAATTAAATTTGAATGAATAAATGGTGAGAGCTTCTGAGAGGCTCTGTAGGCGTGACTATGGTAAATGTTTTATGAAGTGTTTGCGAGTGTACTCAAGTCTTTAAACATAGACAATCATAATGTTTACCTCTCAGCCCTGTTCCTGTGTAATTGTAATGAACCAGTGTATTTCTGAAATTTATTTGATCAAAAGTGGAAATTTAACAATTCTATTGTGTTCATTTAAAAAAATTTTTTTTAATCCTTTATATTTAGGTTATCTTCATTGTAATGAATACGATAGTCTGAGATTGAGGTGGCTGAGGCAGACGTTAGAATCTTTCATCCCACAGCCTTTGGTAAATGTAATTAAAGTGTCTGAATTGGATGGCAGAGAAATGGGAGATGCCCAGCCTGAAACCTTTGACAAGGTACTTTTATTACATTGTGACAGATTGATAGACTCCCAGTGATCCTACTGTTATGTTGCTTTGTTGTGGTTATTTTCCATCTGCTTCCAGACATAGCTGGATACAATTTCTCAGTACCCTGGGAAATTCTGATAAAGTGAACATGGGAGCAGTTTTTATTTGATGGTCAGCATGTTCAAAAGAAGCGGTAACATTGGGATTGGGGATTATAGAATGCTTTTTATTTCCAGGTACCTCAAAGATACTCAGGAAGAGATCAGATATTATCTGAGTCGGTACACAAACATGTGCACTGTATTGCTTTAATTCGGTAACATTTCGTATCAGAGTATGACAGTTGAAGAAAAAGACAGCCTTTCAGTAAACTGAAATTGAATTATTAGTTCTTAAATATAAATGCTGAGAATTCAGGAATATAGTAACATCTGTTTAAAATGAGTAACTTTAAAAAAATAAAATGAGTAACTTTTGTAAAAGTTTTTGCTGTAGTTAACAAGAATATGAAATATTAGTAGACATTAGTAGACTTTTAGTCCTCTTATTCCCCTTCTCCACTGAAAAAGACCTAAATGCTGAAAGTCACAGGAAATTCTTTTGTAAGGTGTTAGTGAAGAAGCGTTGTAAACAATTTACCATGGTGTATTTTCAGTTATTAAAATAAATTTACTTATTTATTTGCTAATTTTTGCCACATTTTACATAGCTTCCCTGTATCCTTTGTGTCTGAGGAGGTTTTCAGTGCATACTTGCCTTCTCTGTCATTTTTTCCTATAGATATTAGTTGATGCTCCATGTTCAAATGATCGAAGTTGGTTGTTCTCTTCTGATTCTCAGAAGGCTGCCTGTAGGATAAGCCAAAGGAGAAATTTGCCTCTTCTACAGATAGAACTCTTGAGGTGAGAGCTATTAATACAAAAGTTTATTTTGGTTTCTAATATAATTTCAGTAGGCATGACAGCACATGACCCAGGGCAGCGTTGAAATGGAGAGTTTCCCGTGTAGGTGTCAGTCATTAATCCTCTGACGTCTGCACCCAGAAAATTCTCAGTCTCTTCCTTTTGAGGCTCATGTTGTAATGTCACCTCTGCCCTCCCACTCACCACCCCCTTCATGAAATCCAGTGTTGCTATGCATTGTCTTTTAAAGGACACAAATGATTTTATTGTGATTTGAAGTTGTTTGCTTATCAGGACCATCCAAAGCATGGGGTTCATCACCGTATTCTCTCACCAGGATGTGAACAGCCCCTCTGTAAGAGTAGCTTTGGACCAGGATTTTTTTTTTTTTTTTTTCAGTAAGGACACATTGTTCTCGGTGAGTAAGAAGTTTTAGTTTGTTGTTAGCATTTATCTCCCCTCTAAGACTTTTCCAGAAAGGCATGACCACGGAGAGAGACTTGGTTTCTTTAGAACAGAGCCATTTGGGGACATCCTGCTTTGGTTTCAGAAGAGATTTATATTTATACCCTAATCCTAAGCAATTCCTACTGTTTAATGCTGAACCAAAATTCTTGGACCATGTTAAATATGCTTAAAGGATGCTTTATCACTCATCACTTCTTACATGTTGAAGGAGAATGAGTGGCAGTTGATATGCCCTGCTGACAACATGCTTTACTTCCAACTTCTGATTGAGTCACAGCAATGAACATACACCATTTCCTAAGTGTTACAACCAATACTAATACATAGTCGTGTTCTTGTACCAGATTATGTCTCAGCTCATTCTGGTCATTCCAGGTAGCACCAACCAGCCGGTCCTTAAAGCATTTCTCATCTTGCAATTAGACTATTTATTTGTATTCTTCCAATGTCAGCCATTCATTTGCTATAACCCTAAGATATTTTGAGAATTCTTTTCCACCTTTCTCTTCTCTTTGGTTATTAGTTTGTGGATGTTGCATAGATCCAACCATAATAAATCTTTTTTTCTCACCTGAACTTCCTTGATCTGGCTCTTTAGCAAGTCACTCCTGTTATTCCAGACTTTGCCATTGTCATGCCTGGCACTGTAACAGGCCCCGGGTCTTTTGGTGTCTTATTAGCTTCATTATCTCTGATGTTTTTTAAACCTGTCAGCAGCGAGGCTTCCTGAGAATATCATTTTTCTTCCTTCTCATAAAAAATCCTTCTTGCACTCCTTTTTCTTTCTGTACCATACCATACTTTCTGTTTTATATTCTGTTTACTGCTTTTCCTTCTGTTTTATCTCAATTCATTATAATCTAACTTCTATTCCCTTTATTCTTCCAGATCTATGCTTATTAAAGTTACTAAACAACCATTAAATTAATTGTTATTTCTCAGTTTTAATTTTGTTTGATCCCTTGATAGCATTTTTAAAATGTATTTTATTATGCAACTGTTTCATGGAAACATTTTCACTGTAAAAATTAAGAAAAAATACACATGAGGCAAAAGGTCTCCTTGACCAGAGACCCAACTAAATACTAGCTTTCTTCACAAAATTGATTATTGGACTTTGGTGTATACTCTTCCAACTCTTTCTGTAGCTTTTCTTATATATGCATAGAGAAATATGTTAAAAAAATAACTGCTGTTATTATGTATGCATTGTTCTGAAACTGGCTTCTTCTTGTATTTAACATTCAAGTCTTTTTCTCATAAATCTATTTAGTTCTTGTCAAGTTCTGTGACATATTCAACAAGGTTAGTCTATAATATTTGAGTTAATTCTCTGTTTTTAGATATTTACATTCTTTCTTTTTTACTTTTATAAACTATTCTTTGTCTCATTGGACACACAGGATAACATTTTTATTGATTAAGTATCAAGAAATGGAATTAAGAATCAGACATTTTAATAGGTACAGATTACTGAATTGTAATTGGCTATACCAGTCTACATTTTCTTTTGTACTTGACTTTGTTGACTACTTGTTCCTTCTTAAAATATTCCTTTCCCTGATTTTTGTGATCATGTGCTTTACTGGCTTTCTTCCTACTTATTTTCCTTATTGGCTCTTACTCAGGTCGTCCCATAAATTCTGGGTTTCTCTGAGCTGCTGATGTTGGCCCCCGTCTCTGTTTATCTGATGGCTTCTGCTGATATAAGATGCCGTCTCCCAAATATGTGTCTAAGCTTAGATCTTTCTTAGCCTCACACCTACATATCCAATCACCTATCAGAGATCTCCAAGCTCCTCAGACACATAGAACTGAATTTGTCTAGAGGAACTCATAATTTCGAATGCTTTCCTATGCCCCTCCTTTGTCAAAATCAACAAAAATCAAATAGAAATCCCATCAACCTGCCTCTTTTCCTCTCCTCTCTATCTCAGTAATAGATCACTTTGCTGAGATACCATAGCATCATCCGTTTGCATAAGTCAGAAATCCATCCCCAAATCCTCTTTCTCTTATACCTAATCAATCACTAAGACGTTTCAGTTGTACCTGTTACATATTTCTCAAGCCCATTCACTTCTTTCTGTTCTTAATAGCCTAACCTGAACCCCTGGCAACTGTCACCTAAATCACTGCAACTGGCTTCTTCTGACTGCCCTGCTCACCTCCAGGTATGAGCTCTATTACTTCACTCCCTACAGTAAAGCCACATCTGGTGTGAAATGTAAATCTGATCATGTCATTCTCCTTTTTGAAGTCTGCAGTGGTTCCTCATTACTGTTAAGATTTCAGATTCCTTAGTATGATATTGAAGTCCTCTTATTTCACTAACGTTACTGTCTCAGGACTCTTCTTGCACTGGGTTCCAGCTGAGAAGTTTCTCAAACTCACCTTGCAGGGTCTCATTTCTGAGGCCTGTGAGTTTCCTGTTTCTTTCGTTGGATTACTAACTCACTCTCCCCTCTCTTTTGGCTAACTCTGCTGGGTCTTCAGGGATCAGCTCTGAGGGACTGAAGCCTTACCTGATACCCTCGGACTGGGATTGATATTCCCTTCATGTCCTTACCTTCATTTAAAAATACATTGATTGTCAGTTCTTCTGTATGACATTTGCCTTGTACTTGTTTTTTCTTCAACAAGACTGTAAGCGCCATAAGAGGAAGGATTGTCTTATTGTTTTTATTCCCAGGTATGCAGTTTGGTATCTGGCATGTAGAAGAGGGAGTGGAGTCACTAAATAATTGTTTAAAAACACTAAATTATGAGGGCTGAATATTTAGAATTTACACATGTAATTAAATTTATAGCAAAATTAATCTGACAAAAATAATCACATAATCATTGTTGTACTACATGGTAATTAGGCATAAATGTAAAGCAATTCACACGATTTATTTTGATTAGTATTAGTTTTACATAACCAAAGCGTGGTTTTAGTTTGTTTAGAAATGTTTAATACATTTCCCTTGACATCATGTAACGTTTTGATCATCATCACAAAGATCATGCATCTGTGTAAACCTTACATCCACACAGCCTTGTTCCCCAACAGCTGAGGCCCTTCTTTATTGTCTGCCCCTCTCTCCCATCGTCTTCCTCCCTAAAATAAATGGCTTCAGTAACACATCACTTTAGTAGCATATTAATAGGCTGCAGAACTGACATAGCAGTCGCAGTGAATGTTGGTTTTCATGTAATTATACGTGATTGGGAAAGGCCATCACACCAGCCCCCTCCCATTCTTTTCCTTGATCTGCTAGCCTGCATTCAATGCCTCTGATGCTGGTCTGCCTGAGAGGTATCGGAGCCACTTGAGGCAGTTGAAACTCTGAGCCCCTTGGCTTCGTGATTATGATGATAAACGGGAAAGAGCATGATACCAATGCTATAGTCACAGATAATGGTTCTTGTTCCCTGACATCTACAAATTTGCAGCTTAAAAAGATAAAGGAAAAAAAGTGATAATGCCAGCCACAATCTCTCTTTTATTTCCTGCCCTTGCCTCCAAAAAATGAAAAAAAAAAAAAAACTCTAGTAATTTTCTCATCAAAGATAGTCTTTTACTACTATGTCACATACAAAGAAATTTTTCTCCCAAGTCTTCCTCATCTAGTTATTGCTTTACCATCTTTTAATGGAAGGCAATCCTTTTATTCCAGTAAGGAATAGAAGGTTTAAATGCAAGCACATGCAAGAGAGTGAATACATTGATGTGTATGAGTTTTAGTCAGAGGTATGAAGGATTGATACAGATCCTTATTTGCATTTGCAAAGAACAATTAGAAAGCAAGCAAGCAAACACTGCCTAGCCTGATACTGGAGATGGAAGATGGCACTCAAGAGAGAAAAGAAGTGAGAAGGACAGTTAAGCGGCAAATAAGGAAAGCTTTTTGTTTGTACTATTTTGTCAGATTGGATTTGTACGTTTCTGCATTTGTCTGCTGACAGATACGGTGCTCAAAGATATTTTATGCCTTCCATGGTTATTAGTCACATACCAGAAATCATTCATATTTACATTAAATAGGCAACATGTATAATATTCAGAATTTTAGCTTTTGAAAACCCAGTACTCTATTACTGATTATTCTATAGCCAAACATTAATCTTGCACCTATTGTTTATGAATGTGATACTTCAGTGAAAATCAATACCTTAGTTAAAAGAAGTTTCTTGATGTTATAATTTTTAAAAGGAGTTAATATTAGTAGATATGTAATATTAACAGTTTTTTAGAAATTCTTTTTAAAAATTAATGCATGTATATAATTATACATAATCAAGAAAATAGTAATCTGATTTTTTTTGGCGTCAAAAGCTTATTGGAAGGCATAGTGATGACAGGAAATCCCAAACCATATGAATTCATTGTACACTTATTGAGGACTCTTCAGTTTATCCATACAGAGGTAGAAAATTTAGAATCTTCTATTAAATTTATACAACATGAATATATAAGATATATACAACTCTGGTACATGTTTCAGATCATGAGAATGTGGGATGAAGATATAAGGAATGATTGAGTATAAGCCAGTTCTAGTCGTGAAGTGCCATTTGAAAGTATACCTTTATTATCATTTCTCAAAATAATTTCTGAGACTAGTCATTTCAGTAACATACTATGTATGTGCACACTACATAATAAGATTCTCTTGCCTCATTTTTATTTAACTACGTTAAGAAAACAAAATATGCTGAAAGTGATATAGACATAGTCTTTTTAGAAAGTGCCACATTTGTGCAAGAGAAGTTTACATAATTTTTAGTTGCAAAAGCGTGAACTGAAGAGTTTGATTTATAACAAAAATATAAGTGTCTTATTGCAGTAATGTATCATGTCACCCATTTCCTCAGAGGAAATCAATCATGTTTGAAATAGTGACCCCTTCTGGTTTTCTTTCTCACTATTTGACAAATAAAATCGGATTTGTGAAGTCATTGAAAAAGGAAGCTTAAATTATTTGATAATGTTTTGCAAATTTGTATAAATCATTCAGATAATAGTCCTTAAAAAGTGTTACTCTTATAGTAAGAGATATGTTTTAAAAGAAACATTAAAAAATCAATAACATCTCTTCTGTCATGCCCTTGAGCTGAGATGTGGGATACCTTGGACTGTGGAGCATGGTCTTCATCATTTATCAACACAGTGACCAAAAATTGATATGTATATATTAGAAGCATAATCTTTGGGCATATTGTTCTAACAGAATGGAAGATTTCCAATGCTGCTTCAGCAGTGTGTATATTTTCTCTTTAAAGTTTAACTTAGTTAACTTTGCATACTATCCCTTATATGCTTAGTCATATGTTTGGAATCCAGAAAACAAAAGCTATTTTTAATATTATTGCTACTATCGCTACTACTGCTAATTCTCCTTTTCCTTTCCTCTCTTCCTCTTTGTTTTCGCCCTCTTTCTTTTTTTTCTTTAAGTGAGGTGGCAGGAGTCAGAAATTCTGAGATTAAAAATCTGTAACTTGGGCAAAGTATGTGTTTCTTTTTAATAAGAGTTTATAGATCAAAATATTCAGCATTGACTGAAATTGTAAAGGGTTGAGGAAATATCCATAGCTATACTTTCTAGCCATTGTACTTTGAATCATAAAAATATGTTTCCAGGGCAGATTGACAGCGTAAAAGACAATCTTGAAAATAAGATTTTTGTCAGCGTTTATTAAATACCTACTTTGTGTCAGGAACTTTGCTAGACATGAAGATACTGAAATACATATGAAATGATTCTTGTCTTAAAGATCCTCAGGGAAGTTATCATCAAATATGGTATAAATTTAGTCATAGAGGGACTAGTTAGGGTGCAGAGGGTACAAAAGGAGGGATACCTAATTTGCTCAGGTTAAAGATGGGGTGTGGGCAAAAGAAGATGCATTTTACAAAATAATCAACAGGTAAATATCAATATTTAAACTGAAGATATTTTTCTAATAATTTTTCCTAATAATGAAAGTAATCAAGCCACATAAAGCATTTAGAATGTACAAAGAAATACAAAGAAGAAAATAAGCCATCCATTGAAAGAAGCTATTATTATTTGGATTTACTTCCTTTGAATACATACAGTACTTACAATAATGGAAATCATAGTGATATATAACATGATATCTTTTTCACTTATTTCGTTAGGAGTATTTTATTTATTTTTAGTAACATTTTATTATTAGGTAGTCTTTGAAAACATACTCTTCAAATGACTACATCATATAAAATCTCTTCATTCATTTATCCATTCATGTTGTTAAGAGTATCAAAGACAGCTCTTTCTAATGATAGAATCTCATTAATGCAAGAAATAGTTACAAAAACATATCCCAGTGGAGAAGAAAACTTCAGTTTCTTTTAAAAAATGATCTAGGCAAGAGTTTGATAATTCTTTGAGGAAGGAGTTAGCAGCTGGCCTGTGATCCATTTCTCTTTTGATCCAGGGAGATACTTCCACAGAAAGAAGAAGGGAGGTGACCCAGTTAAACATGTTGGTAACTGACCTCCTTGGTAAATAGACTAATGAATTTTGCTAAGAGGAGAACTCTTACTTATGGCATACTTTGAACAAAATGTCCCTAGTTAGGATTGCCTGTGGTAAACACAACCTGGAGTCTATAGATTTGTGAGGCATGTTTTCCTGGAGAATGTTGTGTAAGCTATTCAGCTCCCTAAGGTATACTGGAGACGTGTGACGTAACCTAAATGCTCCCCATGTGTGAAGTGGCCCATCAATTTTGCTTCTAGAAATCATCTGTTATTCTCAGCTAGAAAACATTCTGAGGCAGAAGTAAGACTTAAGCCACACTGGATGTCTCTGCTGCTTTTGTGCCGCTTGATTGCTTATATACTTGAAATTATTTTAGTAAAGCTTGAAGGTAAGCTCTCTGGTTCATGAGAATCTGATTAGACAAGAAAGTCCTTTGTATAGGCTCACCCCCAACCCCCAGCCAGTCATCTCTGATGAAACTAAATTGAGGAACATGATTTAGACCTGAGTCCCAAGTGCAAGGCTCTTATTCCAGTCCCACCTCTAAGTCTTGGAACTCAGTCAACTCACCCAGCCAACTGTTAGAAAGTAATAGCCCTCCCGCTTATGTCCTCTGCAGGGAAATACGATTAAGAGGATGAAGGGAATTAATTAAGAGATTTCTTACTGTGGAAAAATCCTTTATAAGTAGAATAAAAGTTCTTGGCTATAATCTTAAAAAGAGGATGAAGGGATAGGATCCAATGTGCCAGAGCTCAACTAGGTTCAAAAGAACAAGAGAGGTTGTGATGTTCAGGAATTGTGACTTTTTTCCATTGTGCCTTTATCCACTAGTAAAAATAATAAGTAGAGAAATGTCTACTTCTGCTTTATTGACTACACCAAAGCCTTTGACTATGTGGATCACAACAAACTGGAAAATTAAAATTCTTTAAGAGATGGGAATACCAGACCACCTTACCTGCCTCCTGAGAAATCTGTATGCAGGTCACGAAGCAACAGTTAGAACTGGACATAGAACAACAGACTGGTTCCAAATTGGGAAAGGAGTACATCAAGGCTGTATATTGTCACCCTGCTTATTTAACTGATATGCAGAGTACATCATGCAAAATGCTGGGCTGGATGAAGCACAAGCTGGAATCAAGATTGCTGGGAGAAATATCAATAACCTCAGATATGCAGATGACACCACCCTTATGGCAGAAAGTGAAGAAGAACTAAAGAGCCTCTTGATGAAAGTGAAAGAGGAGAGTGAAAAAATTGGCTTAAAACTCAGAAAACTTTCAGAAAACTAAGATCATGGCATCTGGTCCCATGACTTCATGGCAAATAGATGTGGAAACAATGGAAACAGTGACAGACTTTATTTTCTTGGGCTCCAAGAGTCACTGCAGATGGTGACTGCAGCCATAAAATCAAAAGACCCTTGCTCCTTGCAAGAGAAGCTATGACCAACCTAGACAGCATATTAAAAAGGAGAGACATTACTTTTCCATCAAAGGTCCATCTAGTCAAAGCTATGGTTTTTCCAGTAGTCATGTATGAACGTGAGAGTTGGACTATAAAGAAAGCTGAGTGCCGAAGAATTGATGCTTTGGAACTGTGGTGTTGGAGAAGACTCTTCAGAGTCCCTTGGACTGCGAGCAGATCCAACCTGCCCATCCAAAAGGAAATCAGTCCTGAATATTCATTGGAAGGATTAATGCTAAAACTGAAACTCCAGTACTTTGACCACCTGATGTGAAGAACTGACTCATTGGAAAAGACCCTGATGCTGGAAAAGATTGAAGGCAGGAGGAGAAGGGGATGACAGAGGATGAGATGGTTGGATGGAATCACCGACTCGATGGACATGAGTTTCAGCAAGCTCTGGGAGTTGATGATGGACAGGAAAACCTGGTGTGCTGTAGTCCGTGGGGTTGCAAAGAGTCGGACACGGCTGAATGACTGAACTGAGATGAAAAATAATAATAATAGATATCATTCATTGACTGTATTAGCTATTTTTCCTCTCCTTGTTTGAAGAGGCACGTAGAAGAAGAGAGTCTTGAATTGTTCGCTTCAGCAAACTTGGGGTTAGGTTAGGGGGGGCATCTCCTCCTTTATATAAACTTGAGGCGAGGATGGTGATAATTCTTCCCTAACCATTTATTCTTTCTTTAACTATTCATTGAGTACCACAAGGTACCAGTGGTCAACAGGGAAAATTCAAACCTTGTTTGACTTGGCTACAGTTATTGTTGTGAGTAATTAACTGTCCATCATTTCTAATTCGGGAGTCTCATGTCTTCTGCCAACAGCCATGAAACTTGCTGGGCTTACTTTTTAGCTTGCACGCAGGGTGAGATATCAGCCCCTTCATAGTTTTTGACGTTGCAGCACAAATGTCTTCTCCCATGCTGTGGCTTGCCCTTTTACTCTTTTGGAGTTTTATGTTTTTGTCTTTTACAGAAAGATGTTATTACTTTTTATGTAATATATTATATCTGTGTCTCAAGTTTCTATAAGAGGAGATTCCCCCCAACCTACCCACAAGGTAGCAGGTAGTCTGTTTTCTGGGTGAACAGTTCAAGACTGTCTCCATGTATGTACTTGAGCCTCTTCAAACAAGGAGAGAAGCAGCTAATGCAGTCAATGAATGGTATCTATTTTCTTTATGATGGGGTATGATTTGTACCTACATATTATGATACTATGGTAATTAAGTTAATGTGGCACTAGCTTGAGGATCAGTAAAACAATTAAGTAGAATAAAGTCAGATCCATGTTAATGTGGACATTTGATTTATGACAGAGGTCAAAGTCAGAGTGCTAGAAAAAGGACAGACTTACTAACCAGGACACAAAGACAGCATTAATCATAGGGAAGAACTGTCACCATCCTTGCCTCAAGTTTCTATAAAGACTGCGTTGGCTATTCGGGGTCTTTTGTGTTCCCATATACCTTTCATATATATTTTTGAACCAGCTTGTCAAGTTTCCTGAAAAACTTGTTGAGATTTTGATTGGGATTACATTGTGTTGCGTGTTGGTTGCTCAGTCATGTCCAACTCTTTGCGACTCCCGAGGAGCCTGCTAGACTCTGTAGCCTGCCAGACTTCTCTGTTCATGGAATTCTCCGGGTGAGAATCCTGGAATGGGTGGCTATTTCCTTCTCCAGCGGGTCTTCCTGACCCAGGGATAGAACCTGGGTCTCCTGCCTCACAGGCACGTTCTTCTCTGTCCGAGCCACCATCTGTGAGATTCCACAGTGCCTTGTTTTCATATTTTCATGGTCTGTTGTTTCATTTCTCTGGAATTTCATACTCTGTATGTTCCTTAGAAACATACATATTTTTTATATTTGTAGGCCTTATTTTACCATCATTGGCTTTAATTTGGGGATTACATTAAGTCTATCAATTTGTAGAGTTTAGACATTTCCTATTATTTCACGATATTGGTAAATTTTTTAAGTCTAAAAATTTGTCCTTAGATCCTTTAGGATTTTCAACAAAACTTTCACCATTATGTATTATGTAGAAATATATATATATGTAATTTTTCTAGACTCTATATGATAATATTTTGCTTAGGATTTTTCTATTTATTTCATAAGTGAGACTACCTATAATTTTTTTTTTTTTTTTTTTTTTAACAGCAGCTAGTATTTTAATCAGACAATGTACTGCGGGTTTTACATGCATGAGCCATATTCCTTGGTCAGTATTATTTTCTTCGTTATAAGATAAGGAAATAGGCTCAAGGAAGTTAAGTAATTTGCCCACACAACATTTGAACTCAAGATTATCTTAACGAAAGACTATGATGATCTTTTTACCCCGACAGGTGGGTTTAGATTTCACAAGTGTTGTGT
Source organism: Cervus canadensis (assembly GCF_019320065.1). Classification (NCBI taxonomy): domain Eukaryota; kingdom Metazoa; phylum Chordata; class Mammalia; order Artiodactyla; family Cervidae; genus Cervus; species Cervus canadensis. The sequence continues at coordinate 34,979,057 of NC_057412.1, forward strand.
GCGCTCAGTCGCGTCTGACTCCTTTGCAACCCCATAGGCTGTAGCAGGCCAGGCTCCTCTGTCCATGGGATTTCTCAGGTAAGAATACTGGAGTGGGTTACCATTTCCTTCTCCATCTATAATTTTTTATTCTTAAAATACTATTGGAGTTTGGAATCAAGGGTTAACTAGCCTCATAAAACGAACAGAATAGTGGGCTCACTTATATACTCTGGAATTGTTTATGTAACGTTACAGTTACTATTTTTTTTCCATGTATGTTTGGGAGAATCTCCAGCTGAAGCCATATGGGCCTGGAGTTTCCTTTGTGGGGTGAATTTTGAATGTTGGTAGTTTCTTTAATGGTTATAAGACTCTTAAGTTTTTTCTTTCTTCCTGAATCAGTTCCGTGAGTTTGGGGGTTTTGTTTTTATTTGTGCTTTCAGTAATTTTCCCATTTCATCCAAGTGTACAAAGTTACTGACATAGAACTGTGCACAATATCTCCTTGTTATCTTTTTAGTATTTGTAGGATTTATAATAATGTCTTCTTTTTATTTTGGTTAACCAGTCTTTCCTGAGGTTTGTCAAATTTTTATCAGGGTCCAGTACTCAAAACAGTGTTCATCTTTTTTATTATAAGTCTGTTTTCTAATCCCAAACATATGGAGATTTTCTGGCTGCCTTTCTTGTTATTTTCTTATTTTTATTATGATAAGGAAGCATATGTTATATCAGCTCTCTGAAATTTATTTTGACTTGCTTTGGGTCAATTTTTATGAATATTTTATGTTGCTTTGAGAAGAATGTGAATTTTATATTTCTTTATTAGTACAGTGTTGTATACTCTTCATTCAGTGACATGTTCATTTCAATAAAATGAATGTTCATTCAGTGAAATTTGTTAATTTTCTTATTCAAATCTTTTATGGTATTACTTAAAAACAAACAAACAAAAAAAAAACACCCTGATTCTTCAGTCAGTTATTGAATGAGATATGTGTAATTTGATTTTGTACATTTTTCCTTGTAGCTCAGTCAAATTGCACTTTATACCTTTGAAGGCCATGTTATTGTAGCATAGAAGTTTTGTTTTGCTAGTGGTTTTCCTACTAACTTTAGAACCCTTAGGGGTCCCTCTATTTTGGCTATTCGAAAGTGGGTTCTATTCTCCCTCCTTGGTCTTTAGTTAGTGCCTCCTCGGTTGTGTCCAGCTCTTTTGACCCCGTGGGCTGTAGCCCGCCAGGCTCCTCTGTCCGTGGGGTTTTCAGTCAGAAGTAGGGGGTGGGCTGCCATGCCCTCCTCCAAGTGAGTTAGACAGTACTGCTTCTATTTGTTTTAGTGGTTTGTGCTTCTGAATAATATTTAATTTGAATAGCTTATTCTATGACTTAACTGTTAAGTGTATAGTGGGGAGCTCCTGAAGGATTTTTAATAATAGAGTGACATGATTACATTTATGTTAGAATTATTAATTCCATATAGTAGATGGATACAAGGGTGCAAACACAAAGGAAAGCTAATTAGGAAGTTGTTGAAATTTTTAAGGTGGCTAATGATTATCAGTGGGTTAATGTTAGGACACAGAGGTATTCAAAATAAAGTGATATTTAAGCATTTCATTAACTCATCATAGTTGATTCAGTTTGTAAAATATCACGGTTAACAAGAATTTATTTTGTATTGATAACTTGAAAAGCCTCTAATGGATATCAAACAAAATGAAGCAGGCTGATTCATGTCAATGTATGACAAAACCCACTGAAATGTTGTGAAGTAAATAGCCTCCAACTAATAAAAAAAAAATAAAAATAAATAAAGAAGCTGAACAAATAAGTTTAGTATAAGTATATAACAAGTACTTGACAATGGGAGCACATAAATTTTTCTATTTAAAAAATGCAAGCTTTTTTTTCAAGATTTCTAAATAGTGATTGAAAAGTGTGGCTGAGGATGACCTGGCTATTTTTGACTTGGGAGGAAGCGCTTCTTTGTCATTTGAGTATTCCTGTCATTTGGTGGTCTGTGTTATTTTCGCCTCTGCTGAATCTTTTGCATCTTCTTTCTGCTGGGAACAATAATTTTTATAATCCAGAGGATTTGACCTGAGGGTGAAGAAGGAAGATTAGACCAGCGTATCCATCAAGAGTCCCTGTGACTCTTTTTCCTCCCATCAGAATGGTCTCAATTCTGACGGTTCCTTACAGGTATCTGAACTTGCCATGCCTTTGACCTAAATAGAGTCACTAAAATGCCTTTGGTAAACTTTATGGGCTTTTAATTCTTTTATAACTTGACCACTGCAGGAGTTAAATGATTTCGTTCTTTAGTAGGAGATAGCTGTTGTTTTCCTCCAGAGAATTGTTTAGAGAACAGTGGTTTTCAGACTTCATTCTGTAACTATATAGGGGTTCTGTAGCATTGTTTTTGGAGCATCTTGAGGGAAGAAGGGGGAATGACCAGGATAGTCTGTTAGTTCACCACAGCAAATCCAAGTAGAACCATGGTATTTCCATCTGATTAAACTGGTGTGATTTTATTTGAATAAGTTTCTTGTTACTAAAAAAAAAAATAAATTAAAAAAAAAGTCTGAAAAACTCTTTTTTAGTGATAAGCAATCTGTTTATTCATGGACCAAAGTCAAGTCAATTGTGGTTTTCTTGAAAGCTTTTTAGTTCTTTTTCTTTGTATGAGTAAACAGGCTATATCTGGTATTAGATCCAAGACCCTATCCTAAAAGTTTGGCAGGCCTAATATCTTCTGTTGTCACTCTTCTCTAATTTAAGCAACACAAAACTAAATTCCTCACGTTCAGTCTCAGCAGGTGGTGGTGGTGGTTTAGTCACTAAGTCGTGTCCGACTCTTGTGACCCCATGGACTGTAGCCTGCCAGGCTCCTCTGTACATGGGATTCTCCAGGCAAGAATACTGGAGTGGGTTGCCATTTCCTTCTCCAGGGAATCTTCCCGACCCAGGGATTGAACCCGGGTCTCATGCACTGCGGGAAGATTCTTTACCAACTGAGCTCAGTCTTAGCAGAGAGCTTTTAATACCTAACCCACCCTCCCATACCCATAATGAGGTAATTAACTGTTGGGAAGATATGCTAAACTTGTACATCTTGTACAAGTAGAAATTGATAATAAATATGTTAGAACTTGTCATTTATAATCTATTTCAGGAGTGTCTAGTGTCATTACTCTGCTCTACCAGTATTATATTAAAAATAACTCTTCTTTAAGGTAAAAACTTACTGTGAGTAGAGAGAAGATAATTATCAGCATTATCAGTTTTGTTTCTTAAGCTGACAAAGGAATAGCTTCTGGGTATGGTGTCTCTGAAAATAGCAAGCTCCATCACATTTCTTTATCTTGAATTTACAGAACTTCTTTGATAATAAACAGTTTGATATCTAGATATTTGATTATTTACTCTGAGCACAGTGAAGATTACCCTGAAGGCTTGTAAAATAATACTTCTGAAACTGATGATAGCACTGGGTAACTACCAACCTAGAAATATCTTTGTTTTAGGTAGTTACAGTACCTGAAACTTAATTTTGCATCTACATTTATATGATAGATTGTACATGAGCTTCAACTTTTCACCTTAATGCTTTCTTTCGCTGTAGAACATAATAATGGTAGGGATTTTTATATTTACTTTCTTGCTGGGGCTGCTGTTTGCCGGCAGAAGTAGTAAACTGATACAGAGTGATATGATAAGAAATAGGCAGTGGGAGAATGAAAGAAATGGGAATTGCTGAAAAGGAACAAAAATAGAAAAATTGGAAAGGAATATGAGGAGCCAGCAATGTGAGATAGGAAAAAATATATGAAATGATAAGGAAAAGTAAATGAAATGGAACTCCCCAGAAGAAAAGATATGAAATGTAGTGGAATTAAACATTATGGTAGAGGGCAGACAAAGGGAACAACCTAGAGGTACAGGCTTTATGGAGTTCGTAACAGTTGGTTAAAAGTGTGATTTTATCATTTGTTGAGCGTGTCAGTCACTCATTCGTGTCCGACTCTTTGCGACCTTGTGGACTGTAGCCTGCCAGGCTCCTCTGTCCTTGGGATTCTTTAGGCAAGAGTACTGGAGTGGGTTGCCATTCCCTTCTCCAGGACCATTTGTTAAATTTTGTAGTAATTAAAGTTTTTCTATTAGTACATCAAATAAGGTTAATATATTTTTTAAAGAGTAGATTTGTTTTCTTCTTTTTAAATCAGACTGCCTTTCCTCTCCCCCTGCCCCTACGTCCTTTGTTAATTTCCCTTACGATACTAGAAGGGGAGTGTCAGGGTCAACATTTGTTTTTAAGTAGATCTTAACTGCACTTTTGGTACCACATATCTCAGTTTTAAAATAATGACCATGGTTTTCTATCAAGACAAGTTCACGTACTCAACATTACCTAACTGTTCCACTCAATGAGAATTGAGAGCCCAACTACGAAGCAGTAACCTTCCTTAAGAGGCTGTTTTCCTCTCTGTAGGAATTTATTGTTGGCAAGAGGAACAATCTTTTTTTTACTAATTATAAAAAATGATGTAAACTTATAAATCACTTGTTAGCAAAGGTTTTATTATTATTATTTTTCCTAAATAAACCCTCTGGCCCCTGTTGTTTCCATCTGTTCTGTTCTATCAGAGTCGTAGATTGCTGAACTCTTCCCTACTCAGAATTTTTTAGTTAGATGTGTAGTTCAGTATATTCCTTTGTTTTGCACTGAAACGTTCTCTTGTTGACCCACCTCTTAATTAAGGTAACCTTCATTCTTTCACTTATTTCAAAAAATATGTTTTGAGAATATACTTTCTAGTTGTGCTATCAATAAAAACATACAAAATGAATATAGCATAAATCCTGTTTTCAAGGAGCTGAAAATTTATTGCTTAGGAAAAACATAAGAGGGAGGAATTACTTGGTTTCAGAGATTAAGTGAGCTTTGAAGTAGGTCTGGAAATACGAATCAGTGAAGGTTTCAGAGACTAAGCGAGCTTTGAAGTGGATCTGGAAATTTGAATTAAAGTTCACCTGCTCAAAAGCAAACTGAAAAATTATGTATCTAAGCATTAGGACTCACTAAGTATCTAGAGAGATGAGGCAGAGAATCATCAGGGATCTTTGCAGTCATCAGGGATCCCGGCCCTATCTATCTTCTATCTCGTGATCCAGAGGGACATTTCCAACTCTTACTGTTTATCTGCACTGCAGCTAGTAGGAAGGAGAAAAAGAGCACATCTCACCTTACTTCCTTCCATTCACATCTTATGGGTCAGAGTTAGACATATGACCACCTTTAGTGAAAGACAGTCTAGGAAATTAGCCTTCGCTGTGCCTAGTTCAAAATTTCATTAGTACAGAAGGAAGTGAGAACAAATGTTGAACAATTCGAAGTGTCTGTTGCAGGCTGGAAATTCCTTGATCAGATAACATTGCCGTATGCAAAAAAATTAACAAGGAAAGTCCTTCAGCAAGAAAACCAGTGTGAAGATTTTACAATAAGAAGTAGATGACAAGGCCTTAACTAAGTGAATGGGAAGGAAATATAGGTATGTGGTCAGATTTGCAAGATATTTTCAACGGAGAATTAATGGGAGTTGGTGATTGATTGGCTCTGGAGTGGGAAGAAAAGGAAGGTGTTGAGGGTCACTGTTTAAGAGCGTGAGCTGTACACCACTATTACATAGATTTGAATCCTGGTTTGGATACTTAGACTGGTTTCATACAAGTTGCTTAACTAACCCTCTTGCCTTAGTTACCTCATCTGCAAAGTGAGAATAGTAACTTAATTGAAAGATTGAATGAGATGATAACATGTAAAACATCTAACTCTAGGGGAAAATAAACCAAAGATAAAGTTATAGGGAAGACTGATATTTAAGGCATAGGAAGAAGGGGAAAGGTAGATAAGAAAGCTAAAAGGGAACCTCAGAGAAGTAGGAGATGAACAAAAAAACAGTATCCAGGAAGACAAAATGAGAGGAAATTTCTCGAAACTGAGGATGAATGACAGAATTAAGTACTATGGTGAGGTGATTGTGAAAATAAACTTCTTAACTTCAGTTCAGTTGCTCAGTTGTGTCCGACTCTGTGACCCCGTGGACTACAGATACCAGGCCTCCCTGTCCATCACCAACTCCTGGGGTTTACCCAAACTCATGCCCATTGAGTTGGTGATGCCATCCAAGCATCTCATCCTCTGTCATCCCCTTCTCCTCCTGCCCTCAATCTTTCCCAGCATCAGGGCCTTTTCAAATGAGTCAGCTCTTCACATCAGGTGGACAAAGTATTAAGAGTTTCAGCTTCAACATCAGTCCTTCCAATGAACACCCAGGACTGATCTCTTTTAGTATTGACTGGTTGGATCTCCTTGCAGTCCAAGGGACTCTCAAGAATCTTCTCCAACACCACAGTTCAAAAGCATCAATTCTTCGGTGCTCAGCTTTCTTTATAGTCCAACTCTCACATCCATACATGACCACTGGAAAAACCATAGCTTTGACTAGATGGACCTTTGTTGGAAAGGTAATGTCTGCTTTTTAATATGCTGTATAGGTTGGTCATAACTTTCCTTCCAGGGAGTAAGCATCTTTTAATTTTATGGCTGCATTCACCATCTGCAGTGGTTTTGGAGTCCAGAAAGATACTCTGCCACTGTTTTTCCACTGTTTCCCGATAATTTGCCATGAAGTGATGGGACCGGATGCCATGATCTTAGTTTTCTGAATGTTGAGCTTTAAGCCAACTTTTTCACTCTCCTCTTTCACTTTCATCAAGAGGCTCTTTAGTTCTTCTTTGCTTTCTGCCATAAGGGTGGTGTCACCTGCATATCTGAGGTTATTGATATGTCTTCTGGCAATCTTGATTCCAGCTTGGGCTTCATCCAGCCCAGTATTTCTCATGATGTACTCTGTATATAAGTTAAATAAACAGGGTGACAATATACAGATTTGATGTACTGCTTTTCCTATTTGGAACCAGTCTGTTCCATGTCCAGTTCTAACTGGTGCTTCCTGACCTGCATACAGAGTTCTCAAGAGGCAGATCAGGTGGTCTGGTATTCCCATCTCTTTAAGAATTTTCCACAATTTGTGGTGATTCACATAGTCCAAGGCTTTGGCATAGTCAATAAAGCAGAAATAGATCTTTTTCTGGAACTCTCTTGCTTTTTCAGTGGTGCCTTTTTACTCATTTTATCAGTAAACTTCTGAGGAAAACATATTTTAATCTACCATTTAGAGTTATGGAAACAAAATTTGGTTAAAGGAATTACCAGATTCTTTGGAACTTCGAACAATTACCAAATTATTCTTGGACTGCAAGAAGATCCAGTCAGTCAATCCTAAAGGAAATCAGTCCTGAATATTCATTGGAATGACTGATGCTGAAGCTGAAACTCCAAAACTTTGGCCACCTGATGCAAAGAACTGACTCATTGGAAAAGACCCTGATGCTGGGAAAGACTGAAGGCGGAAGGAGAAGGGGGTAACAGAGGATGAGATGGTTGGATGGCATTACCGACTCAATGGACATAAGTTTGAGTAAGCTCCAGGAGTTGGTGATGGACAGGGAAGCCTGGCATGCTGCAGTCCATGGGGTCACAAAGAGTTGGACAGGTCTGAGCGACTGAACTGAACTGAACTGATTGGGAATTTTAATGAAGGAGTAACTAACTGCCTTTCAGTTTCTAACCATTAAATCTAATTTGTTAAAATTCTTCAGGATGAGGATTTTGATGTAAATCTGAGATGAAGAGGTTCAAATTATGTCCCAGAGGGAGGTATTTGCTTTCACTGATCTCATCATAAATTCAGTTCAGTAACACTTTAATAGGGGAAGGTTGTATACTTTATAAAAGAAACAGGTAGCCAGGATTCTCAGGTTATCACTTCAGACCTACTAATTCTTATTTCCTTTTTATTAAAAGTGTCTAAAAGTCCATATTTATTCTTTACCTTCAATGAGTATTTGGGACATTGGGATGATAAAATGTATGCATGTGGCATCCTCTTTCTTACTGCTCCAGATTCCATATTTATTTTCGCAATCACTGTACTTTGCTTCAAGGTGTGTCGCAGTAGTAAAGCCTGCAGCCCTTCTCCTGGTACTAGATTGGGGAGGCACTTTGTGCCTGTGTTAATTAGTTGTGTAACTTTAGGCAAGTCCCTGAGTCTTCATGGCCCTCCACTTGATGCACTGGGTCAGACAGTTTACCCTGTACACTTCGTAAGGTTTTATTAAGACGCCATGTGTGAAGTGCTCTTTAAAGTTAAGCATCCAGTAAACATAAGGTAGCATTATTAATTGGGCTTGTCACTTGTGCTTCATTTGGTTAACATGGGAATCAGCATCTCATTTGATTTTTGGACCAAATCCATGTTCCCATTAATGAAGGAATATTCTATCCTGAAGAAAGGGTAAGAATTTCCTCATGGAGGAATACATGTACTCTGGAAGCATTTCACCTTTTTTAGTGTTGGCTTTAGTTTTTGTCATTTGGGCAGTAAGATACTAATACAATGACTGCCAGTAGTTTTTACATATTTTTCACATTACTAATTAGATAACTGCTTTTCTTTTTCACATAGGTTGCAAGTAGGCTCATAAAGTAGACCTTTGTAGGACTTCTGAAACATTACTTGAATATTAAATGCTTACAAGGGACCAGTTGCAAGATTGATGTTTTTTTTTTAAGTTTTTGAAATTACTGTATTCTAACTTGGTTAAAAAAAATGTTTAATGTTGAAGTTTCTAAGATAAAGGGAACAGTCTTGCTAATATTGTATCAGGTTAGGGATTTTTTAGGTCTGTTTCACTTGATTGCTTCTCCATTGCCTGATTCTTTAATGGTGATAGAAAGGACAGGAAGAAAGATGAGTAAATATGGGGCTGCCCAGGTGGCGATAGTGGTAAAGATTCTGCCCGCCAGTGCAGGAGACATAAGAGACCAGGTTGAATCCCAGAAAATCCCATGGACAGAGGAGCGTGCCGGGCTATAGTCCATAGGGTCTCAAAGAGTCAGACACGACTGAGCACATGTACATGTGAGGACTAAATATGTTAATCACAGTAGTGTTCAGCCGTAATCTGAATTTTAAAGAATGTAGAATCTATTATTGTTTTACTTCTGTACCGGCAGTTGTGGTAGGAGACGCTGTGCCTGTAACTTCAAACCCATTACAGGAAGATATAAAAATATGTTTATCCCTTGATGGTAAATCATAAGGAATTAGTATAAGGGGAGAAAAATCACTTTTCTGCTCTGGTCAAAAGATGGCAGTATTGCTGTGCTCATAGTTTTCTTCTGCAGTTTGGGCTTAGTTGTTTTTAATGCAAAAAACAGATTTAGTGATCTAATTAACAGTGACCCTTCCAGTGGAATGCCACATTTCTAATCAAGGCCCAGAAGAATAGATCAGAAAAGTGGAATTTATATTTTTAAAATGTTTTAGATTGTTTTAATAGCTCTTTGTTAAAATAACATTCTCTAATACTCAGATTCGCCAGAGGAAAAATAGAACACTCTGTGTCATGCTTTCAAGTTTGGGAGGCTTGAAATACCCGCCCTTTGAAACTTGGATGGCTGTCAGGGTTCCAACATGTCTTAACAGGGTTTTTTTGTTTGTTTTTAGTTTTTAAAGGTCATTGAACTTATCTTTTCATTAAGGCGATACTTTTTTCCTTCAAGATGTTAAAACCAGGTAATCATTTTTCTTTGTATTTCTTAGGTCATTATACTTAACTTGTTGGTAGTCTGGAAATATAAAGGTGGTCTCTCTCTCTCTTTTTTTTTTTTTTTTTTGCTGGGAAAGTGACATGTTTTCGCCTTGTTTCTAAGCCGGTATTATAAATGGCTCTCTGGGCTTGATGCTCTGTTTTTCTCTAAGCAGATCTTTCAAGGACAGAGAAATTCAGTGAAAATCATTGAAAAAAAAATTACAAAATGAACTCCTAAAAAAAGTGGCTTTATCATTGATTGTGTAAAGTGTTCTTTCAAAAATACAAACATGTAAATCACAACACATTTGGGAGGGGGGTGATGGGGAAGAACCGTTGGTGTATTGAGAGAACATAAAAATAATCCAGCTTTTTTCTTAATTTCTATTAGAATAAGAAAATGCTGTTGGATTCTGCATATAGATTGCAGATTTGCCTATTTGATGCCTTTTAAAGTTAGCATTTAAATGATTTACTTTAAAAAATAATTAAGCTTTCAACAAATAACTATGTGTCTAGTTTATCATATAGCTACAGTGTAGAAAATATTCTCATTAGCTTTGCATTGTGACTCACTTCAATCTAAACTACAAGCCCAAAAATCTTATTAAAAATCTTCGAGGCCAGATGTATTTCAGAATTCTGATTTTTTCCAAAAAAGTGATATAGTACATATTTGTTGCATCGCATCACCCACCTTCCTCGATAGGGTCTGGGGCAGCACCCTGTAATCAAACTTTGTATGTTTTCAGCAAAAAGTTTGAATTGTTATTCCACATGGGCTCAGTCTTGACCATAAATAGCCTTACTTCAATTTAGGTCAAATTTTGAGGCCAAATGAATCTGCCACCAACTTAAGAAAAAAGCTGTCATTTACAGAACTTTTTGGATTTCACCATGGAGTGTAAGAGATAGTGCATCTGAAGTGCCATTTCAGTCTACTCTCTGAACTGCCAAAAATCCATTAAGTTTTCTGTTTGTAAATGGGAAAAATTTAATTTAATGTTATGTTCTATTTAATGGTTTCTTTTTTTAAGAATATATTTTACTTTGACTAGGTGGTTTAACTCTAAATTGCATTTCAGCAAATACCATAAGACACTGAAAGAAAACCAAAGATGTGGAAAAATTTGTGCGGCCATTATCTGCCATGGAGCAACAGGGTATCTGATGTACATTCTGTGGCAAGAAAGCCATCATTCTTTTTCTCTTAGGGGTACTGTGGTAAAAGCATTTCCCACTATTTTATTCTATACTGTTAATCAAGATCAGCTTTATTTCCTGCAGTACAGTTGTGGGGTAGAATCTTATTTCATATTTCAAGTAGGATTAAGCCTGATCAGCACTTAGGTGGGAGACTTCTGAGGGGAGTATATGTGTTCCGGGGAAGCGATAGAGGGATTGTATTATGTGGCCATCCTGCTTCCTTTAGAAGTACTTCCTCCAGCTCTGCATTAGAGCTGGACATTGTGTACTGAATAATATATAAAACCCAGCATAATGTCTACTAGTTCCCACTTCAGTGTGAACTATTAGGTTAGCCTTTAACCTCCTCTGATTAAAATAATACTTGGCTTCATCTTCTGTAATTACTTATGACTTTTTTTTCTGCCTTCCACTGATAAGTATGAGTTGAAAGCACTGTTGACAGTTTCTCCACCATCAGTTATAAGTCAATAGTTAAGAAAGCCCGTGTTAATTTAACCTGTTATTTCATGTCATATAGTTAGTGTTATAGCACAAGTGAAAAATATCCCATTATTCAGATCTTGTTAAGCCATGAAACATGAGTCTTTGAGAGGTCAAGGTACATAGCTCATTCAGAAAAGGTTAGTTAGCAGAGGATACCATTATGCCACAATGGATGTTGCTTCGTTGTTTAGTTTTAATTCCTCTTATTAAAAAAAAAACCAACTACATGGCACAGAAATTTACACAAGCATAGAGCAACCTTTTGCCTTCTACCAGATCCCAGGTCCAACACTGCTTATTTTTCTTCTCTAGTCCTGACTTACGTTGTTATGTGGTCATTACCATGACTTTGCCAGTTTAATTTTAGTATTATTCAAATCTCTCTAACTTCTAAATGTTTTTTCCTTTTTAGAATTTAAAATTTCTTACTGGGCTTGTTAAGACCTACTAAGCCATATCTTCTGTTCTGATTGTCACATTTTCTCTCCTGAAGTAACACCTCTTTCACACCTGCTAACCGGATTTAAAAAAGGACAGTCTTTTTTTTTTTTTTTTAGGACAGTCTTTAAAAAGCCTTTTAAAAAGGTTTCTCTTTTTGATTTGGATGAAACCTATCCAAATTAATTAAATAGTATTATTACTTGGTTCTTATAGGCTATTTCAAAATACATGTGACTGATTATGGAAGTAAATGATTCATCCTAGACACTATGAAAGAAAATAATTCTCAGTATAGAAAAGTCTTGGCTATATGAACTCTATATGAACTTTTTTCATATTACCTGTTTTCCTTAATCTTTGAATACAGAATTATGGTATTTTTGAGGTCTGTAACTACTGTAAGCAAAAGGACAAAAATTGTATTTAAACAGCAGTTAGCAGCGGCAAAACAGCAACAGCCATTTGAAAGGAATTCCTAACATTTTGCTCTGAGACATTGAGATTAGCCCAATTCATAAAAAAACCTTTGTGCTACCACACACAGTTTTCTTGTTAAGAAATTAATGTGGCCAGTTAAGTTATACCAACCTAATTTTAGAAAGATAAATTATGAAAACTGGAACAAAAACAAAGCAGAAGAATCAGCCAATGTTGGCAACATTCTCGAAATTAATTTAAATTTGCATCAAGCCAGGAACATATTGTTTGTAAGTGATGAGGCTTCTACATGCTTTTGTACAACTGTAGTGAGAAAGAATCACACTTACTTGATTAGACATTGGCTTTGTTAACTGTGGAGCTAGGATCAAAATAAATCCTTGTAATGGGAATTTAAAGATACCTTCGTTCAAATTGTATATATCCCTTGTATAGTAATCTAGTTTTTTTAAAAAAAGTCTTACACCTAATGCTATGAAAATGAGTGTAGTTGTTGCCCAATTGTAGCAAAATCTACTGATGCCATGGGACTTCTCTGGTGGCTCAGACAGTAAAGAATCCACCTGGAATGTGGGAGATCCAGGTTCCATCCCTGGGTCAGGAAGAGGAGGAGGGCCTGGCAGCCCATTCCAGTATTCTTGCCTGGAGAATTCCATGGACAGAGGAGGCTGTTAAGCTACAGTCCACAGGATTACAGAGTCAACGTAACTGAGTGACTATACACTTTTTTCTTCCTATCACTGATGCCTTAGTATGTGACTATAAAAAAAAAAAAATTAAGTCATCAACAGGTGTGTTAGTTTCCTATTGCTACTGTTAACAAATTACCACAAATTTAGTGGCTTAAAATAGCACAAATTTTTTATCTTATACTTCTCAAGGTCATAGGTTCAAAATCAAGGTGTTAGCAGAGCTGCAGTTTCTTTTTGAGGTTCTAGGGGAGAGCTACAATGTTTGTGTCCCTCAGAATTCATATGTTGGAATCTTAATTCCGTGTATGATTGCATCAGGCCTTTAGGGGGTGATCAGGTTATGAAGGAGCACTCAAAAAATAGGGATCAGTGCCCTTGTAACAGGAAACCCAGAGTGCTCCCTACCGCCTTCCACCATCTGTGGACACAGAGGCCATCTATGAACCAGGAGGCAGGTCTCCTCACCAGATGCGGAACCCCTTAATCTTGGACTTCCCAGCTTCCAGAACTATGAGAAACAGCTGTTTACTGTTTAAACCACCTCGTCTCTGGTGGTTTGTTACAGCAACCCACAGACTGAGACAGGGAGAGTGATTTCCTCACCTTTTCAGTGTCTGGATTCAGCCCATATCCTTGGTCTCTGGCTAGCATTCCTGTCGCTCCAAACTTAGCTGCAGTTATCACCTCTCTCTCTCTGACTCACCTACTCCCCTTTTCTGAGGACCTTCATAATTATATTGGGTTCACTCAGATAATCCAGTGTAATCTTCCCGTTTTGAATGCTTAATTCCATCACATCTGCCTGTATCCATCTGCCATGTGATATGATATGTTTAAAGGTTCTGGGGATTAGGATATGGACATCCTGGGGGTCCATTATTCTTCCTCCCAGAGGCTGTTACCCCTTTAACAGTTCACATCTCTGATGTCTAGATCTGAGCCTTTTAAAAACATTTCTCTGGAGAATATTTAGGGGGCAATGACAAGAAGACAGATTAAAAAAAAAAAAGCTTTTTTTTGGAAACTCACAACAAACAGTGAAGATTAAGTAGTAAGCCTATAGTGGTAGTCACCTCCCAAACATTTTTTTTTAATCAATAAATGGGTCCATGAAAAGACTAGAAATACTAGATACCATACAATTTTAGTTATCTGTTCCTGAGAGAATGAGTTTTCCAGAGAGTTAATCCCTTAACAGTCAAAATTAAAAAAAACAAAAAGATAAGTGATCTCTATGGGAAAATCTCATATTTATCCTACTGTCATAGTTTCCCTTTAATTTGTATTGTTGTAGAAATACATGGCATGGGTAAAAATTAAAAATATAAATGAGCTTTTTACTTAAAAGTAACTTACCCCTAACACTCCCCTCCCTTCTAGCCTTATTCCTCAGAGGTGACTACTTCTAATTATTTGTTCTTTATTTTTCAAGTCACTACAAAACCTCTAAATAATGTTTATCCTTTATTATTTCACCTATCAGCTTTAGAGACCCACAGTATTTTATTTTATTGCTTCTCAGATACTCTGTTTTTACAAATTGGAAGTTTGTGGCACCATTTTTCCAACAGCCTTTGTTCACTTTATGTGTCTCTGTCACTTTTTGGAAATTCTCACAATATTTCAAACTTTTCATCATTATTATATTTGTTACTGTGATCTGTGATCAGTAATCTTTGATGTTATTATTACAAAAATATTATGACTTGCTGAAGGCTCAGATGATGGTTAGCATTTCTTAGCAGTATTTTTTAACTAAGGTATATACATTGTTTTTTAGACATAATGTTATTGCAGACTTAATAGACTATGTATGTGCATTCTCACTCAGTCATGTCCAACTCTGCGACCCCATGGACTGTAGCCTGCCAGGCTCCTTTGTCCATAGGGATTCTCCAGGCAAGAATACTGGAATGGGTTGCCATGTCCTCCTCTAGGGCATCTCCCTGACCCAGGGATCAGCCCAAATCTCCTGCATCTCCTGCACTGGCAGACAGATTCTTGAGCCATCTGCCAGGCCAGAGTAATTGACTACAGTCTAGCTTTCGTAGCTTTCATATGTACCGGGAAACCAAAAAACTTGTGATTTGCTTTGTTGCGACATTTGCCTTCTTGTGGTCTGGAACCAAACCTGCAGTGTCTCCAGGGTGTACCTGCAGTGACTTCTTGCTGGGGCTTTTCTCACTTACACCTCCCTCCCCTCTTCACAGCACTCCGCAACCTGTATTCTCACCCTATCACACTTTCTCCCTCGGTGAGCTCAGAAACCTGGTGCTGCACACTTGGATCTGCATTTCTTGTTCTACTGGTGGTGGAAAGTATCTTTAAACACACTCTGAGCTTTAATTCCTTTCTGAAATAATCAGGGCATTATCTCCTGGTTTCTCTTTGTAATATAGGAACATGTACACCCCCACCGTGTCTTTCATTTCTCCCTTCTACTTCCCAGTGTCTTACACGTACACCTTTATGTTTAAGTTGTCAAGGTTGACAGTAGTCTTTCTGAGATTCTGTAATCTATTTTGAAACGTTACCAGGATCAGTCTATGGAGTGATTCTGAACATCGAGGGCCAGTGATATAAATTGCTTAATATTGTAAGTATTGTTCACCACAGAATGGACTAATATGTTAGACTTAAATTTCCTTCTCTGTTGGTTTAATGTTGTCATCAGCGTGACACTGAGAGGAAAATTTCCTTAGTCGGGTTAGGCGAATAGACTCTCTGTCTTTCCCTTCATCTCCTTCTCCCCCACTTCCCTCTTTCTCTTCTTCCCCCTCCCTCTCTCTCTTCCTACCCCATCCCCACCACCCCAGGTACATGTACCAGATCTTATTTCATTTCCTCTCTCCCTTCTCCCTGGAGCCTCCCTCTCCTTTAATCTGGAACAGTTACTCTCTGAGGGCTCCCATGCAGTTACCGTTCTGGGACTTCACTCCCTTCACTGTTCTCTCCCGTGGTGTTCACTGATTTCTGTGTCACCTTCCTCCTCTTTCTTGATTTACCTCCTCATTTTGCTAGAGGTAAAATTTCTGAGTCATCAGATAGCTGAAAGCTTCTTTCTCCCTCGTGTGTATTTATTTGACAGTATAGCAGAAAATAGCACCCACTTTAAACTGCTTTTTCCCCAGGATTTGGAGTGTGCTACTCCACAGATGCCAGCATGATTCCTGGACCACTAGAGGTAACCAGTTTTTCTCTCTGTAGGTAGTTAGCATTTTTCCTTTGTTCTCAAAGTTCTAAAATTTAACAGTAATGCATCTGAGTGTGTATGTTTTTCATTCATAAGTTTGGCGTTTTGACTGTGTTATGTAAAACCCTCCGCACCCTCTCCTCTTAGCTCTCTCTGATCTCATCTTTCCTCCTCTTTCCTCCCTGTGTTACAACCACTCTGGCCTTCTCCTTCCCCACACATGTCTAAGGGTCTCTGCACTGGATATTCCAATTGTGCAGAATGCTCTTCCTTCAAATATCTACATGGCCCACTTCCTTATCGCCTCAGGTCTGTTCAGATGTTGCTTCCTGAAGTATCACCCTTTTCTAATTATCCTACTTAAAATTGCAATCTCTGATGCCATCTAAGTACTCCTAATCCTCTTGAAAAAAGAAAGTGAAGCCTCTCATTCAGACTCTTTGCAACCCCATGGGCTATATAGCCTACCAGATTCCTCCATCCATGGGCTTTTCCAGGCAGGATTACTGAAGTGGGTTGCCATTTCCTTCTCCTGGAGATCTTCCCAATCCAGGGATTGAACCCTGGTCTCCCACAATGTAGGCAGACGCTTTACCATCTGAGCCACCAGGGAAGTCTATCCTCTTACCTTTAAAATTAAATCTTATCTTGATTTAATTTTCATCATAGAACCTATCACTAAGTTAAAAATATATGCAAACTGTGATATTGTGAATATATATTTCACCTTTGTTCCTGGTTTCAAACCAGAGCTCCTAAAACCCTTGTAATTTTCTAAGTGATGAGAGTGATAGAACGTCTTGTTATAATACCTGACTTTGGTAAGGGTGAAAGGAGCAATGTTTGTTATCCATAACAAGCCCATTTCAACCATACCTTAGTTTACATTAATGAGGTGGCTTTTGTGCAGCCCCCAAGGATAGGGGACCGGTTGCCAGGGAAACTGACTATGTGATTAGAGGCTGGAACTTTCAGTGCCACCCCTCACCCCTCTTAAAGAGGGAGAGGGGGCTGGAGATTGAGTTCAATCAGAGTGGCCAATGATTTAATCAACTGTGCATGTTTAATGAAGCCTCTATAAGAGCCCATCACTGGAGAGATTTGGAGGGCTTTCAGGATGGAGAGGAGGTGCTGGGAGGGTAGTGTGCCTGGAGAGGGCATGGAGGCCTCTCCCAGACTTTGCCCTGTGCATCTCTTCCATCTGGCTGTTCCTAAATTGTATCTTAATAATAAATCAGTAACATAGTGAGAGCCATTCTAGGAAATTATTTAAGGTAAGGAGGGCATTGTGGGATCCCCCATTTTATAGCCAGTGGGTCAGAAGTGCCAGAGACTTGAACTTACAGTTGGCATTCGAAGGAGTTTTATGGGACCAGGTGTATAGTGTTAGAATTGAATTAAATTGTAGGACATGAAGTCAGTGTTTGCCGAGAACTGGAGGATTGCTTGGCAAGGGAAAAACACACATGCAAACAAACACACACACATACATACATAAGTATGTGAGTATGTGTATATATAATTATGTGTGTATATGTTGATACATATGTGCATATATATGTAAATCCTTTATATTAGTTTGCTAGGACTACCAAAACACAGTACCGCAGACTGCGTGGCTTTAAACAACAGAGATTTCTCACAGTTCTGAGGCTAGAAGTCTGAGTTCAGAGTCCTTAGGGCTGGTTTCTTCTGAGGTCTCTCTGCTTGGATAACAGTCTTCTCCCTGGGTCTTCACTTGGTCTTCCTTCTGTAATTTTGTGTCCAAATTTCCTCTTATAAGGACACTGGGCACGTTGGGTTAGAGCCTGCCCTAATGACCTTATTTTAACTCAGTTACATCTTTAAAGATATTATCTCCAAATACAGTCACATTGTAAGACACTGGGGGCTAGGGTTTCAACACTGAATTTTAACAATTTCAACAATGAATTTTAATGGGAAACAATTCAGTCCATGAGAGACTTATTTTTTTATAGTCTGTCTCCTCCAGTTGGAATGTAAGCTTCATGAAAGTTAGGGTTTTTGTTGTTTTTGTTGTGTTTTAATGTATATCCAACATCTAGAACAATGCCCGGCACCATAATAGATGCTGAATAAATAATAATGAATATTCTAGCCTTTTGATGGGTTAGTTGAATCTGAACACTTATTTTCATCTCTAGAGACTGCACTAATTCAAGTCCCCCTCCCCCAGTTCTCTGCTGTCTTTCCAGTACTCCTATTAATTGAAATTCGGACCTACTTGATTTGTCTTTCCTGTCTCATTTGCAGTCAATCCATTGTTACACTTTTTTGGAAGATTTTTCAGCCATAACTTCCAAATACTCCTGCAGAACATCCTTTACTTTGATAATGTGTATTTCATTCCTAAGAGCTCTCTTCTTCATCAGTTTCATGACATTCTCTTATTGTTTTTGTGGGTGCTGTATTTTTGCTGACCTTTCTGCATTTACTAGGTCTTGTTATTAATATGTCTCTTTTGTTCCCTCAATCTTCTGTTTCTTTATAGGCCATTTTTTGTTTGTTTCTTTCATTCTTTTCTTCTTAATTCATTTATTTTTAGTTGAAGGATAATTACAGTATTGTGTTGATTTCTGCCATGCATCAACCTGGATCAGCCAGAGGTATACATATGTCCCCTCCTCCTCCCTCCCACATCCCACCCCACCCCACTATTTGTTTTATTCTTTATCTCACATATTGCATAAGCATTTCTCTTAATTATCTATCATTGTACATTTTTATTTAATAATGGGACAATAAAGAATGTGGAGGTTTTTAAGGGGTGATATTTTGGCCTGGTGATGTGACTTTATGATTTGCTGATGCAGAGGTCTTTGGTTTATGGGGTGCCTTCAGTTCAGTTCGGTCGCTCAGTCCTGTTTGACTCTTTGCGACCCTGTGGACTGCAGCATGCCAGGCTTCCCTGTCCATCATCAACTCCCAGAGCTTGCTGAAACTCATGTCCATCATTTGGTGATGCCATCCAACCATCTCATCCTCTGTCGTCCCCTTCTCTTCCTGCCTCAATCTTTCCCAGCATCAAGGTCTTTTCTAGTGTGTCAGTTCTTCACATCAGGTGGCCAAAGTGTTGGAGCTTGAGCTTCAGCATCAGTCCTTCTATTGAATATTCAAGACTGATTTCCTTTAGGATGGACTGGTTTGATCTCCTTGCTATTGAAGGGACTCTCAGGAGTCTTCTCCAACATCACAGTTCAAAAATATCTTTGGTGCTCAGCTTTCTTTATGGTCCAATTCTCACATCTATACATGACTACTGGAAAAACCATAGCTTTGACTAGATGGACCTTTGTTGGCAAAGTAATGTCTCTGCTTTTTAATATGCTATCTAGGTTGGTCATAGCTTTTCTTCCAAGGAGCAAGCATCTTTTAATTTCATGGCTGCAGTCACCATCTGCAGTGATTTTGGAGCCCAAGAAAATAAAGTATGTCACTGTGTCCATTGTTTTCCCATCTATTTGCCGTGAAGTGATGGGACCGGATGCCATGATCTTAGTTTTTTGAATGTTGAGTTTCAAGCCAACTTTTTCACTCTCCTCTTTTACTTTCATCAAAAGGCTCTTTAGTTCCTCTTCACTTTCTGCCATAAGGGTGATGTCATCTGCATATCTGAACTTATTGATATTTCTTGCAGCAATCTTGATTCCAGCTTGTGCTTCATCCAGTCTGGCATTTCTCATGATGTACTCTGCATATAAGTTAAATAAGCAGGGTGACAATACACAGCCTTGATGTACTTCTTTCCCAGTTTGGAACCAGTCCATTTGTCCATGTCTGGTTAACTGTTGCTTCTTGACCTGCATGCACGTTTTTCAGGAGGCACATAAGGTGGGCTGGTATTCCCATCTCTTTCAGAATTTTCCACAGTTTGTTTTGATCCACACAGTCAAAGGCTTTGGCAGAGTTAATAAAGCAGAAGTAGATGTTTTCCTGGAACTCTCTTGCTTTTTTGATGATCCAGCAGAATTTGGCAATTCGATCTCTGGTTCCTCTGTCTTTTCTAAATCCAGCTTGAACATCTGGAAGTTCTTAGTTCACATATTCTTGAAACCTAGCTTGGAGAATTTTGAGCATGTTTTTCCTAGCATGTGAGATGAGTGCAATTGTGTGGTAGTTTGAGCATTCTTTCGCATTGCCTTTCTTTGGGATTGGAATGAAAACTGACCTTTTCCAGTCCTGTGGCCGCTGCTGAGGGAGTGCCTTAGGTCTTCCTATATAATTATTCAACTTTCTTAGATTAAACGTCTTCCAGCTTTTAGGGAAAGGTAAAATTGTCATCATATGCAGATAGCATGATACTATATGTAGAATCCCTAAAGATTCCACACAAAAATTACTAGTACTGATAAATGACTTCAGCAGTGTAGCAGGAGACAAGATCAACATACATAATTTAGTTGCATTTATTTATAGTGACAATGAAATGTCAGAAAGGAAAGGTAAAAAAAAAAAAAAAACCTTGTAAAATCATACTGCTTGCAAAATACTTAGGAATAAACCTAAAGAAATGAAACACTTATATGCTAAGAACTATATAAAACATTACATAAGGAAATGGGAGATGATTCAAAGAAATGGAAAGATATCCCATGCTCTTGGATTGGAAGAATTAATATTGTTAAATTGGCCATACCACCCAAAGCCATGTGTAGTTTTAATACAATCCCTATCAAATTATCTGTGACATTTTTCACAGAAATAGAAAAAATGATCCAAAAATTTATATGGAACCATAGAAGACCCAGAATTACGAAAGGAATCTGGAGGAACGAAAACAAAGCAAGCATAGCCCTCCAAGACCTCAGACAACACTGTGGAGTTTCAGTAATCAAAACGGTGTGGTGGCACAGAAACAGACATGGGTCAAGGGAACAGAACTGAGAGCCAGAAATAAACCCACACACCTATGGACAATTAATCTTCATCAAAGAAGGTGAGAATATATAATGGAAAAAATACAGTCTCTTCAGCAGGTGGTGTAGGGAAAGTTGGACAGTTGCATGTAAATCAATGAAGTTAGAACACTCCCTCACACCATACACAAAAATAAATTTAAAATTCTTAAAGACTGAAATGTGAGACATGACACCATTCAGTTCAGTTCAGTTCAGTCGCTCAGTCGTGTCCGACTCTTTGCGATCCCATAGACCACAGCACACCAGGCCTCTCTGTCCATCACCAACTCCCGGAGTTTACCCAAACTCATGTCCAAAGAATGTAATCAACCTGATTTCGGTATTGACCATCTGGTGATGTCCATGTGTAGAGTCTTCTCTTGTGTTGTTGGAAGAGGGTGTTTGCTATGACCAGTGCGTTCTCTTGGCAAAATTCTGTTAGCCTTTGCCCTGCTTCATTCTGCATTCTTTTGGCAAAACATTATTAGCCTTAAGACACCATAAAACTCCTAGAAGAAAACATGGGCAAAACATTCTCTGACATAAATTGAACCAATATTTTCTTAGGCCAGTCTCCCAAGGCAATAGAAATAAAAGCAAAAATAAACAAATGGGACCTAATCAACTTAAAAGTTTTTGCACAGCAAAGGAAACCATAAACAAAACAAAAGACAACCTATGGAATGGGAGAAAATGTTTTCAAACAATGCAAGTGGCAAGGGTTTAATATCCAAAATAAACAAATATACAACTGCTCATGCAGTTCAACAACAACAACAGAAAAATGGACAGCTCAGTCAGAAAATGGGCAGAAGACCTAAATAGACATTTCTCCAAAGAAGGCTTACAAATGGCCAATAGGCACATGAAAAGATGCTCAACATCACTCATTATTAGAGAAATGCAAATCAAAAATACAGTGAGGTGGCACCTCACACCAGTCAGAATGCCCATCAATAAGAAGTCTACAAATACCAAATGTTGGCGAGGATGTGGAAAAAAGGAAACTGCCACAGTGTTGGTGGGAATGAAAGTTGGTGTAGTCACTATGGAAAACAGTATGGAGGTTCCTCAAAAAAACTAAAAATAGAGTTGCCATATGATTCAGCAGTCCCACTCCTGGGCATATATCCTGAGAAAACTGTAATTGTAAGCGATACATGCACTCCCATGTTCATAGCAGCGCTATTCACAATAGCCAAGACATGGAAACAACATAAATGTCCATTGACAGATGAATGGATAAAGAAGATGTGGTATATATATATATATATATATATAATAGAATGCTACTCAGCCATGAAAAGGAATGGAATGATGCCTTTTGTGGCAACATGGATGAAGCTAGAGATTATCATACTAAGTGAA
Organism: Cervus canadensis; assembly: GCF_019320065.1. Lineage (NCBI taxonomy): Eukaryota > Metazoa > Chordata > Mammalia > Artiodactyla > Cervidae > Cervus > Cervus canadensis. The sequence continues at coordinate 35,001,504 of NC_057412.1, forward strand.
GTAAGTCAGAAAGAGAAAGACAAATACCATGATATCACATATATGGAATCTAAAATATGACACAAATCAAATTATCTGTAAAACAGAAACACACTCACAAACATAGAGAAAAAATTTGTGATTGCAAGGGGGGTGGGAAGGTGGGGGAGGGGTAGATTGGGAGTTTGGGGTTAGTGGGTGCAAGCTATTATACATAGAATGGATAAACAACAAAGTCTTACTGTATAGCACAGGGAACTATATTCAATATCCTATGATAAACCATAATGGAAAGGAATGTGTAACTGAATCACTTCACTATACAGCAGAAATGAACACGGCCGTTGTAAATCATATACTTCAATTAAAAAAAAACCTTCCAACTTTTTACCTGGCTGTCCGACTTGCCATAAATAGGAGTCTGAAATCTGTAGTTCATTATATGTGCTTTGAATTAATATCTTTGTTTTCACTTCTTACTCCGGTAACATTTTGTGTGCTTTTTCTTTGTAGTTCGACAGGTCACGTTATGCCCTCTGTGGCTGTGGTTCTCTTTCTACTCTCTTCATTCACTACTACTCCTCTATCTACATATCATATTTCAGAAAAGTGTTGAAATTCACTGTTAGTTAATGAGTTTATCAGTCTTTTTTACTTTATTGTTTTGAGTTAGTACATTTTTCAATGCATTATATTTAAGGATGTCTAAAGGAGAGAGAGGGGAAAAAATCTTGTCATCAGTTTGCTTGTCTTGAGTTAGAATTTTTCAATCCTTTAATAATTAAATATAGAAAACAGAATTTGAACTTACTTTCATAATGTGGATCTTCATTAGAAACCCCAATTATTGGGATGTGCTCTGTGAGAGTGAGGGCTTCCCTGGTGGCTCAGATGGTAAAGAATTCACCTGCAGGGCGGGAGACCTAGGTTCGATCCCTGGATTGGGAAGATCCCCTGGAGGAGGACCTGGCAATCCACTCCAGCACCCTTGCCTGGAGAATCCCCATGGACAGAGGAACCTGGAGGGCTGCAGTCCAGGGGTTGCAAAGTGTCAGACACGACTGAGCGACAAAGCACTGTGAAAGTGAAAGTTGCTCAATTGTGTCCGACTCTTTGCGACCCCATGACTATACAGTCCATGGAATCCTCCAGGCCAGAATACCAGACTGGGTAGCCATTCCCTTCTCCAGGGTGTCTTCCCAGCCCAGGGATTGAACCCAGGTCTCCTGCATTGCAAGCATAATGTGGGTCATCATTAGAAGCCTCAATTATTGTGATGTGCTCTAGTTGTTTAAATATAGGTATGAGATGGGTCTGTCTGTGCTCTTGAATCCAGTAGACAGAAGTTCTTGATTAGTAACTTCTCTGGGGTTATAACCACAGCAGCAGGGCTATAACTTTTCTAGTTTTCTCTCTCAGTAGGTGACCTTGCTTCCTACTCCACTCTTATCAAAATGGTCTATCATGAACTTCCATTTATCTTAGGACGTCCCAGTTCCCCGTTCATTCTCCCTTGTTGTTTCAGATGAAGAGCTGGAATCCATCTTTTCTGAAGCTATCTCCTCCATTTGCAGCCTGAAGTCCTGGGACTATTCTCCTGGATATGCATCTGCAGATATGTTCAAATCTTCCCCTTGGTGTGGGGGAAAAACCTTCCTTCCCATCTTTTCCCTGAAGCTACATATTCAGTTGGAGAAGCCTTCTAAATTTTTTTCTAAGCTCTGATTTCTTTGCATATAGGTATTCTCTTGATGTCTGTCTTTAGTCCACTTTTTTCTCTTGTCCTTTTTCTGGGAAATCCTGTTTGTTCCCATAACTTCATCTATTACTGAGCCCTAACCACTTTCCTGACATTCAGATGCTCCATTCCACCTACGCATTAGTTCAGTTCAGTTCAGCTCAGTTCAGTCACTCAGTTGTGTCCAACTCTTTGCGACCCCATGGACCGCAGCACACCAGGCCTCCCTGTCCATCACCAACTCCTGGAACCTCCTCAAACTCATGTCCATCGAGTCGGTGATGCCATCCAACCATCTCATCCTCTGTCATCCCCTTCTCTTCCTGCCTCATTCTTTCCCAGCATCAGGGTCTTTTCTGGTGTGTCACTTCTTTGCATCAGGTGGCCAAAGTATTGGAGCTTCAGCTTCAACATCAGTCGTTCCATTGAATATTCAGGACTGATCTCCTTTAGGATGGACTGGTTGGATCTCCTTGCAGTCCAAGGGACTCTCAAGAGTCTTCTCCAACACCACAGTTCAAAAGCATCAATTCTTCTGCACTCAGCTTTCTTTATAGTCCAGCTCTCACATCCATACATGACTACTGGAAAAGCCATAGCTTTGACTAGATGGACCTTTGTTAGCAAAGTAATATCTCTGCTTTTTAATATGCTGTCTAGGTTGGTCATAACTTTCCTTCCAAGGAGTAAGTGTCTTTTAATGTCATGGCTGCAATCACCATCTGCAGTGATTTTGGAGCCCCCAAAAATAAAGTCATACACTGTTTTCACTGTTTCCCCATCTATTTGCCATGAAGTGATGGGACCAGATGCCATGATCTTAGTTTTCTGAATGTTGAGCTTTATTTTATTTATTTATTTTTTTGAATGTTGAGCTTTAAACCAACTTTTTCAGTCTCCTCTTTCACTTTCATCAAGAGGCTCTTTAGTTCTTCTTCACTTTCTGCCATAAGGGTGGTGTCAGCTGCATATCTGAGCTTATTGATAAAATTCTCCATTAGTACCAGTCAGTGTATTCCAAGAAAACGAGTTACTCCATACTCCACCTCCATCCTCCTGTCCTTAGAAGTACAAAACAAGAAAGTACTCTAAACACTCTCTCTGTCTTCCCCATGTGGATTGGTCTGATTATCATTTTTCTAGTCACTCAGGGATATATTAGAAAAGAATAGTTGTAAGGCTATTTGTAAGGCTATACACCCAAAGTTATTACAGTCAGAGTCAGAGTGCGATTAATTTCAAGTACATAAGCTTTCTTGCCCTCAGCCTCTGTGGTTCTATGTTAATATACCTAATCAGTCTGCATTTTCCTGATTACACACAGGTCTGCAATTAAGGCCCTACGTCCTGGGGGGCTGCTTGTATACTCTACGTGCACACTTTCCAAGGCAGAAAATCAAGATGTGATCAGTGAAGTTTTAAACTCCTACAGTGACATCGTGCCTGTGGACATTAAGGAAATGGCAAGGACTTGCTCCCAAGACTTCACATTTGCTCCCACTGGCCAGGAATGTGGGCTCTTGGTGATTCCAGATAAGGGTAAAGCCTGGGGCCCAATGTATGTTGCGAAACTGAAAAAATCATGGACAACTTGAAATTGGAGATATGCCTTTTGGGAACCGTTACATTGATAACACATGCATGTATTATTATATTTCTTTTTCTAGTCTCTCTGCATGTTAATATTTAAATAATAATGAATTCGCTGGATCTGATTGGAATCCTATTTAGTTAATGTGGCATTTCAGAACTTTTCAGATGTATTTTTTTCCTAGAAGTGTTTCTATAGTAATGATTTAAGATGCTGCAGATGGTGTTTGTGCTATATAATAAATCTCTACTGTCTTTTACTTGGCCTTTTGTAGTTAAATTAATAGTAATATATGGTTTAGGCATAAAATGTTTAGAGATACATTCTATCCATAATGTTGGCGCTTTGAACCTTTAAAAATGCACATTTCCTGGCCCTCTTATCATTTTTCTCCTTATCAAATATACAGATTCTCTGAGGTTTTTTTCCCCTTTTCTGTAAGAACTGATTGGTATTCTGAGACTAACTTCTTAGGCAGCAGTATTTCTAGTTCTAGCAAAATAAGTTTCTTATTTGCCAAGTTGTTTTTCGTTAAGAACTATCTTCTGTTTACTGCAAAGGTCAGTGACTCTATTGACACCAGCTTTATTTCTCCCCTGTTTTGTTTTTTTTTTTGTATTCACAAATACAAATTGAAAGGGTAAATTATGTTGAAAGGCCGTTAGAACAGCAGATTCACATGCACATGTTTGACTTTCGACATTCAGCTTGTAGAATAATGGAGTCTATCCAGCAGGCTATAAAGCAAGTACTTGAAACAAAACCAGAATGATTAATAACCGCAATAACTGAACTATATTTGGAGAGTTTTGCTACATAATTGCAGTCATAATGAGCACTACAGAATCTGATTATCTTACAGTTGCAATCTGGAGGGGCTTTTTATTTCGCTCCGTTATGAAATGTTATCTGAGAGTATGATGTCACATATTAATGCACAAGAGGGAAATGCCTAATGAAAGTGGATTATACTGTTACCAAAACCCAATACCGTTTACGAAGTGGCTCTCCTTGTTTACACATATCCTGGGAATATTGTGCACTTTTCTGTATATGTACTTAGAGTTTAACCTCAGGTTTGGATCATCTGTTTTCTGTAGAAATTGCTTCACTCAGAGTCCAAACATATTTTTCCCACTATTCACAAAAATTAGGTAGCGTATTTTGAAAGATTCCATCTATTTAAAAACAGCTTAAAAAAAACTGTAGAAATACAAAATTCTGTTAAATCTGAATCTTTTTGAATTATTATAGTCTGTGCATTTACACTGGAGACTGTTTACTCATTTACTGTTTTGTTGTTGTTTGATTTGCAAACCTATGTAACTGGGTTGCTATAACTGGGGCGTCCTAGAAAGAATTATTTTTGTACCTTCATTGCATTAAACATTTTGTTTCCTCTTTATCTAACCAATATATTTGAAGAAAAGCTGGATCTTTTGGACTCAATCAGATATACCAGGTAAATACAGAAGAGTAGTAATAATGGAAAAGATTTTTTTGCGTGTGTGTGTGTGTGTGTGTGTGTGTGTGTGTGTTTAGTTTGTCCTTATTGTCCTTATTGGTTTGTTTTTTCAATTTGGAATCCTGTCTTCACTTCCTGTGATGTTTAAGAAGTCCATTTTGTGTAGATTAATCGCAAAGTAAGTTGTCACAGTGCACTTTGTTGGATGTCATTGTTTTCCCAACACAATGCCTAATCTGAATACTTGGTATGCCATTGGATTAGGCCTTTCTGTGATTCCTGAAAAATGCAAATTTGGATATACCTATAGCTCAGTATTGTTAGCAATAATTATAGTGAAACATCTGACAATTCATTGAGCATTAAATATTTTTCTTTATATGTTACTTTTTTGAACTTTAAGATAACTCCAAGAGTGAGTATCATGACTACCTTTTCTGAACGAGAAAACCCAAGTTTAGTGCTGTTCCTAGCTGGCCAAGTCTATGCTGGTAAATAAAGAATGGAACCAAGATTAAAATTAGCTTCAGAGTCCAGCTCCTTCTCACTATTCTGCTCTGTTTCATGGGATATAGTTTATAGGAACCCTAAAGATTATCAACTGGCTTTATCCTTATTCTTAATTGCTCAGCTTTCCCCTTACATGCAATTCCCTATTTTCAGGGCATGAAAGGGTTAAGTAATACTTGGGGGAAGAACCCCAACCTTGGTTTTTTTTTTCCCATTTAGTTTTATTAGTTGGAGGCTAATTACTTTACAATATTGTAGTGGTTTTTGCCATACATTGACATGAATCAGCCATGGATTTACATGTGTTCCCCATCCTGAACCTCCCTCCCACCTCCCTCCCCATCCCGTCCCTCTGGGTCTTCCCAGTGCACCGGCCCCGAGCACTTGTCTCATGCATCTAACCTGGACTGGTGATCTGTTTCACACTTGATAATCTGCATGTTTCAATGCTATTCTCTCAGATCATCCCACCCTCACCTTCTCCCATAGAGTCCAAAAGTCTGTTCTATACATCTGTGTCTCTTTTTCTGTCCTGCATATAGGAGAACCCCAACTTTGAAGTGTTTCAGGCCATGTTTGAAATTTCAGAAGTACCTCTTGTGATTGCAATACCCAGAAATCTCCCATAGAGGTATTCTGTGCCTTCCTTTTCTTTGCAGGTGCTAGAATTGAAGAGTAGGAATTTGGAGCAGCCTTGCAGTGTCAATTGAAAAGCAAGGAGTAATTGATATTACTTTCTGTGGCATTGAGTTACTTTCAGAATAGCTTTATAAAAATTTAGGTTGCTTACCAACACATTAACTTCTCTGCCATCAGCACGCTGAACAGCCCATAGTTTCAGAAATAGACTGTGAATAAGTGTAATGCATTTAAATGGTTTGTACTGAATTTTTAAAGCATCAGATATTATCTGTGGCTTGGAATCAAGGCAGCCTACGGTTCTTTATACTATTACATATCCATATAGCCTTATACTGAAGATTGCATGTTACTCCCTTAACAGTATTATGAAAAAATATCCTTTTATACAATGTCAGTAGGCATAAAATAATAGATACCACAACACTTGCTACATGAAGTAATCACAAATCTAATAAGCTCTTATCCAAGAAAGACTTTATGTCTGGAGATAAGCATCAGATAATCTGCATAGGCTAATGCAACTCATCTGAAATACAAAGAGAAAATTGGAACCAGTAGCAACAATTTTATTAGATGCCAAGAAGTCCTTTGATGCAGTTGAATGGGAATACTTGTGTTATATGTTAGGTAAATTTTGCATCGGGGACGAATATAACAGATAGCACAATTTATGTTCATCTCATTTATATGGTTCAAATCAATGGTTTACTGTCTTCTTTTCCGTGCCTTATTGCTGCACTGGGGAGGGAAGTAAGGACGATGCCCATTACTGATGTTACTTTTCAGGCTGACATTGAAGCTCTAATATCACCCAGATCCCCTGAGGATCTGAGGGATATTCAGATGAAGGTTCACAAGTTAACTAATGTCTGCTGATTATCTACTACTTGTGCTGAAAGCCCTAACAGCATCTGTCCTGAAAACATTAAAAGTGATGTCAGAATTTGGAATGCCTTCAGGCTGCAAAGTCAGTGGGAAAGAATCATAGATGCTATATTGACAAGAGTTATTTCTATTAATATTACTTCTGTGACATTTAAAATAGAATGGAAATTTTAAAAGAATTGATTTGGGATTCTCACTAGGGAATGATTAAACTATAGAGTGGAAAAACAAACTTAAAAAATTGACCTGTTAATTCAGTGGTAAGATTTTGTTAAAAGAGTTTTTACTAAATCTAAGGGGGAAAAAAGCCTCGTGGAGCATATTCTTCTTTAAAATTTAATTAGCTCAATCAAATATTAACTCCATACCTTTCTGTAACGTTTCACAAATGAAGAAAGTAATTTCCTTGGTCGTGTGAGATCATATAGCCATGTTGAAACTGGGTGAAAGTGTATGCTACCTTAGGAAAAAGACCATTTGCCTCACTGGAAGCTGTTTGATGGCATACGTCATGACTCAATTAAGCTTGCTATGGCTTGTCAAAAGGAATTTTCTGCTGCATATTGCTGTGGAAGAGCCCATTGCACACGAATAACTATATAACCTAGCAGAATCAACAGACTAAAACTGTATAGCCTATTGAAAAATAAGAAACATCCAGCTTCTTAAAAACATCCTAGTTCTTAAAAACAAGTGAAAGTAAACTTGCAGATATTAACAAGAATGGGCAAATTAAGAGGGATTAGCAATAGTGATAGGAGAAAAGAGGGATTGGGCTTATTTTAGTTTATAATTGCTAAGTGATGTGATTGTTCATTTACTCATTCCGAGTGTTACTAACCTTTGCAAAATGGTAAACTTTACCCTCATTCTGGTACTACAGTAATTTCTGGGGTGAGGGGCTGAGGAATGAGAGGACCGGAGTACTTGTGCTGACTCGTTAGTTGATGTTAGTAGGGCAGGATTGCTGGGCTTGTAGCTCATAGCTGTCAGTGCTTAAGAAAAGGGAAGGCTGGTGGCACCTAGCCCATATGCCACTGGAAATTGTTTTGTGTGATATTTTTAGCCATGAAGAGCCAGCATAACTAGTTTCATTGATAGCCACCCCTCTTGATCATAAAAAGTCTTAAGTGTAAATCCTAGATTATAACAAATGTGTTTAAACAAACACAATGTGTGTGCATGCTAAGTTGCTTCAGTTGTGTCCAACTCTTTGCGACCCTATGGACTGTAGCCCACCAGGCTCCTCTGTCCCTGGGATTCTTCAGGCAAGAATACTGGAGTATTGCCATGGCAATACTGGATTGCCATGCTCTTCTCCAGAGGATCTTCCCCACCCAGGGATATAACCCGTGTCTCTTGCATCTTCTGCATTGGGAGGCAGATTCTTTACCACTAGTGCCACCTGAGAAGGCCAATAATCACAACTGACACACCCAAACTACCTATCTTCTTCCAAGTGATGACTTTTTGTCATATATCCTGGCACAAATAGTTTCTGTTAAATCTTGCATGTGAAGCTATGCCATAGATGCATTATTTTCAGCTGCTTAGTTAACCTGCCAACATAGTTAACTCAACAGGTTCTTTTTTCACCCCACAGTATTCAGTTGGCTAAAGCTACTGTTGATGCAGTTTCAACAGAGGTGATTTTTGAACCAGGAGAATGGTTCAGAAGAGGTTTAAGTGGGGTTTGGAACATCACTTGGGTTGGGTCTAGATTCAGTCCGTCTAGCATGTTTCAGGAGCAAAGGACACTATTTCAGTCCTGAAGGGTTTCGGATACACTATTAAGAAAAACATTACACCTCTCAGCAAAGTTTACACATTCATCTATCTGGTCACCCTCCCAACATTTGATGAGGACTTCAGCATCTAGCTCATATCTTCCTCATTGGAACTCCTACCACAGGCTGAATTCAGCATCACTGTGGGAAACCAATCAAATATTCCACCTTCCTGATTCCTTTACTGCCTCTTGCCCAATGGCTATTGTCTCCAATTGTCTTCAACTTACACTCCTGGAAATTTCCTAGAGTTTGGCATTTTCTAGAGCCACAATCTCCAGTGGACTTTTCTGTATGATGGAGATGTTTTATCCACCCTGGCCAAAACAGACAATATGGTAGCCCTGCATGGTTATTGAACACTTGAAATGTGGCTAGTGTGACTACCATATTGGACAAAACAAATCTAGAATTTTTCCATTTAGGAAAATTTAATCTCATTACCTTCTGTTCTTCCAGCTTTCTAATTCTCTCATTCTCAGTAAAACTGCAGTCCAATTTTCTTGACACCCCTGTTCTTAAATCCTTACTGTCTTTTCTCTCCTGGTCTCCTTTCCTTACCCATCCTCAACCCTATGGTTGATAACTTAAAATTTTTCTCACAGTGCTTTTGCACTTTTTCTCCTTCATGCTTTTGCATTCTGTTATGTCTGGTATTTAAACTTGCAACTCTAGATAAGTCCAGTGGCCCATGCTTTTACTGATATATGGAGATGGTTGATCATTATTTGGGAAAAAAAGAAAATCATATAGTAGTGCAGATTGATGTTTTTTGTAACTTCACACACCTGTGCAGATTGATTTCACTACAAATGCATGCTCACTTGCCTCACATGCTCACTTGCCTCACTTGCTTAATAACTTTGGCTGTTCTTTGACCAGCTTCCTTTTCCATTCTCATTAATGACTTTCCCCACCTTCCACTGTTCTCCACGACTAATCTGTATAAACACTCTGCTCTTTTCTCTCGGAAGGTGCTCCCACCTCTTAGTTCCCTGAGAAAAATTACGGCCATCAGAGTGAATGTCCTGAATCTTTCCTAGTGCATGCTCCTTCTCATTCTGTTTAGAAGCTCCACCATCCTTCTGTCCTCACAAGTTAGAAACCTGGAAGTTAATCTTTTCTCTTTCCTCTTCCTCACTCTCTCCTCTGGATAATAACCAAATCTTACCTTTTTTATTGTTCTCTGTTGGTATCTTTGGCATTGCCTCAGTTAAGGTCACTTGAACTATTGAATTTTCTTCACAATTCACCTTTCCACCTGCTGCCTCACACCACACCATCCATGCTCTCTATTGCAGCTGGAGCAACAAAAACCCTACAATAAAACCCCTGCTTAAAATTTTCCAGTGACTCCCCATTGCCTTCAGGATGTCCTTGTAGCTTCAGAGTCCTTTTAGCATTTAATACTAGGTTCTCCTTTTAGCATTTAATACTAGGTTCTCTTGCTTTGAGATCTCTCACACACAGATATACATACACACAATTGCATCCTCTTTAACCTCATAAAAATATGAATAATCCTACTGAGGAAGTCTGTAGGACTTAGCACAGTGTATAAAGTGTTCCAGCTTATTGATTGGATATTTATTTTTATTTATTTATTTTTTTTTAGTGGAGTGCAGTTTATTACACCGGCGGGCCCAAGGCAGAGTCTCCTCTTAGCCAAGGACCCCGACCAGCATTTGTGAAAATCTTTTATACCCCATGTGTCCAAACCCACTACCCCAATTCCCTTGAGACTTACATAAACAAAGGAAGAGTAAATACAACTACAATAACCCCATCATTCACGTGTTATGTGTTCAAACAGTCAATAATCAATAAGCCCGCAGTTACATTCCAAATAGTTAATAACTGATAAGCCTGTGCTTACATTCTGATAGATAGTGTCCGGAGGCAGGGGTGATTAGTGTCTGTTCTTCAAGATTCCCCTGCCCAGAGGGGGGTCTTATCCTTCCATTGTCATTCCCACAGGCGCTAAGCACAGAGTTCAGAGTCCACTGGAGAGGTGGCCGCGCACAATCAGCACAGACAGGCCTGAGATGGAGTCCAGGCCCCATGAATTCCTTCTTCATTCCCCCCTCTTGATGCTTAGTTTCCATAACGAGCATCATTTATTGAGATATATTGTACCTTAGCCCTCCTGCCACCCACATGAGAGAATGCTATCAACCTCTGGGTTACAAAATTCACAAGGCATTGTAGGAAGCAGGGTCCACAAAGCAGTATGATCAAGGTTACTATAACAACAGTTCATTAGACATGGCTTTCACTTGATTTTGCATATCCTCCAAGGCAGCAGATACATCTTCAGACAGGTCAGGGATGTACACACCATTCGCCAAAGTCCCTCCTTGGGCTGCTGTGAGTATGTCTAATGCCATCCTATTTTGAATTACTGCCTTCCTCATCTGAATCTGTTCTTTGTTCAAAGCTTGAATGGCTTTAGTACTGTCTAAGAGGGCGTGTTTAATGAAATTAGTTAAGGCCTCTACCTTAACCATGATATCCGTTGTCCCTACAGAAGGTATAAACAAGGCAGCAAGATAGTCATACCATTGGAACACAGATCGTGTCCATCTTGCATGCAGATAAGGCAGGTTTACTGGAGGCTGGTGTAGGCTAGGCTTAATTCTGCCATGGGTGAAAGCAAATCCTAATGTGCAACGCCCAACCCAGCCAACTGGTAACCATGGCCATAAGTTAAGCCCACAGAGCCACTGGGTCCCATTGGGGGCTACCCAGCGGATTCCAGGATTATATTTCCAGTCGGAACTGGGCCACTGAGCAGACTGATTGGGGTGATAGGTAACTTCCAAGATTTGTTTACTTTGTTCAGGGGACAAATAACAATTCTTTTGGGTCTAGGGGATGGTCTCCAAATCCAACTTTCTGTTCTTTTTGTTCCCAGCAAATAGTAGCAGGGGCAATCAACTGTCCTTTCTCAGGAGTCATCCAGAAATATTCATCCCAGACCTGGTAGTATTGCTCAAGGCACCGGGAGGCCTGTCCCCCTTTTGTAAGGGAGCCCTTTTCCTCTTTAATTCTCATATATGAGGTATAAGCCTTTGTTATCTCCGTAAGGCTGGTATTCATGTTAAATGTAACCCTATGTCCCTGGCCCATTGATGGCTTCTTCTAACACCAGAGGGCAAAGAAAGGTTATGGTTGGTGAGAGAGAGGAAAGTTCCTTTCTGTTGTTAAAGTCCCCATAACGGAGTGACGATACCCACCAGGGGAGTCTGTCTATTACTGACAGGGGCATAGCCCCACATACCCAAGTTCAAAATTGCATTGGTGAGGCCGAGCAGCAGGAGTCGTTTACCCAGCTCCATCCTGTAGAGGGCTCGTCTGGGACCTAGTTTTCTTCTTCCTCCTCAGAATGATCTTGGTTTCCCGTGGGTTGGTGGGGTCCTTCTGGGTGGTCCACTCGGCGTCCTCCGGGTCAGCGTGGTATGCCTTCTTTGCTCTGGTGTGATGGATCAAGGGACAATACCTGCAACTTTAACTGCAGTAGGGGTAGTTAGAATAACATAAGGGCCCTTTCACCAAAGGGCTAGCAAATCATGTTTCCAATCTTTGACCCATACTTGGTCACCAAGTGTAAACTCATGAATCTGTTCCCCAAGGGGGAACGGCACCCTTTCTTGTACAAACTTAGTTACCCGATTTATTACCTTACCCAGTTCCATCTGCTGTGAAATCCTATCCCCCCTTACCTGAGGCAAATTTGTTGACACCTGTTTTCTTATGGGAGAAGGCCTCCCATACACAATTTCGTGTAGAGAATAGCCTTGGGACTGTGGGGTCATCCTGAGTCTGAGCAGAGCCATTGGGAGCAAGTCCACTCAGGAGCAGTCAGTCTCTCTGATCCACTTGGAGAGTCTCTTTAAGTGTCCGGTTGGTTCATTCCACCATCTCAGAACTCTGGGCCTCCTCTTTGTAGATCTGTGCCTTCTTCTTCGACACCCGGTAACCTGCTTCCATCAACAGCTGGAGCAGTGCATTTGTCCCTTTCCAGCATTTTTCCTTGGTCTCAAGGCAGCCAGCAGCAGGTCATCCCCCTATTGTAGGAGCTGACATCCATACTCTTCCGGATAGAATGAGTCCAGATCAGAAGCCAAGGCTTCCCCAAAGATGGCTGGGAAGTTTTTAAACCCTTGTGGGGGAGTCCAGATGAGCTGTTGTTTGGTGCTCCCCACTGGATCTTCCCATTCAAAGACAAAGATGGGCTGTGACGCTGGGGCAAGGCATATGCAGAAGAAGGCATCCTTGAGATCTAGGCAAGTGTAAACTTTAGTCCTCGGTGGGAGGAGGCTAAGTAAGGTATAGGGGTTTGGAAACAGTGGCGTGTAAAGTCACAGTAGCCTGGTTGACTAGCCTGAGATCTTGTACAGGCCTACAGTCCTGTCCTCCTTCCCTTTTGACTGGCAGGATTGGCATATTCCAAGCCGACTGGCACTCTACTAGAATGCCTGCTTGTTTCAATATATTGATGTGGGGCAATATGCCGGCTCAGGCCTCCATCCATAGCGGGTACTGGCACCCTCTAACCGGGATGGTGCCTGGTTTGAGTTCCATTATCACTGGGGCGTGATGTTTAGCCAGCCTGGAGGGAGGGGGGGTTATCTTCCGCCCAGACCTCAGGGAATAATTGATTTAGCTCCCTCATGCTCTTCTGGCCCACCTGGTTCTGCCTTCAGAGGCTCATGCAACCTCCACTCATCTTGGGTTGGTATTGAGAGAGAGGGCAAATAAGTCATAGAGTCCGTCCAGAAGGTGGGCCTCTCTCAGGGGAGAAAGTCACTTGTGCTCCTAGTTTGGAGAGCAAGTCTCTTCCCAACAGGGGTACTGGGCACTCAGGAATGTAGAGGAATTCATGAATCACTTGGTGCCCCCGCCCCCCATCTGACATTTTCTGGGCTGGCAAAACGATTTAGTCATCTCTTCTCCCGATACCCCAGTTACAGCGGTAGTCTTTGTGGACAGAAGTGCCACAGGTTTTGTTACTACCGACAGTTCTGCTCCTGTATCCACCATGAAGTCAATGTTTTGGTCCCCCACTTTTACGGTTACCATGGGCTCTCAGGGACCTGATATCTCTGAGCCCTAGCAGCCCTAGTTAATTTCCAGGTCAGCAAGCCCCACAACTGCGGGAGCTTCCTCTTCCTTCCTTGCCTTAGGGCATTCATTCTTCCAGTGGCCAAAAGCTCAGCGCCAGGCACACTGGTTTGGCTGTAATGGGCCCAGGGCCTCCCTTGGGACCAGCTGAAGGACTGTCCTGTCCCTGGGGTAGATGAGGTTTTCCGGAGGGCCCGAGATAGACTTTCCCAGAGCAGCAGCTAGCACTGTAAGTCTCTTGTCTGTTCTCTTTTATTCCCTCCGGCTCTCTGGCACAGCGTGGTCTCTGCTTAATTCCAACATCTCCCTTCCCCTCTTGTCAGTACTCACCGGGAGAGGCAGGTATAGCTTGGGCGGTTCGGTTGGAGCCGGATTCTGGAAGTGTTGGCCAGAGGCTTCTGTCACCGGGATCGGAGCCTGCCCAAACGGCGGCTCTACGAACTCCGGGAAAGCTGGCTGTTGCAGAAACTTCACCTGGCCCTGGATCGGGCATTAAGGCAGCCTCCGGTCCTGGTGAAGCACTGGGAGGCAGGCGTGTCATTATCCAGTATGCGGGAGGGGTCAGGTCATCCCCGTCCAAATCCTGTAGAATTTCCTTTTTTATCATCAGTCAATTTTTGTGCCATTAATATTTTTCCCTTTCCCTTCTGGATACAGAAACTTGTCCAAGTAGGAGGGTCTCGAGCTAACCCTAGCCATGAGTCAATAGATGGATATTGATCCAGGTGTCCTGGCTCTCCTGTGACTTTAAGTTCACGGTGTTCTCTGGTGGCCATCCTGCTCCCATAGGGGTCCATTCGACCTCACAGAGTATGTGGAGGCAGTTAGGCTTCATCTTCACCCCACAGTCTCCTCCTAATCCCTTCTTTAAATTTTTAATCATGCACTCCAATACAGTTGCCTTAGATTCACTTTCCCCCATCTTGCTTACCTTCTCGGACCTTCTTCTACTTTTCCTTTTCGTTCTGTCTACGAAGTTCTCAGTACCCTATGTACTCCTGATATTTCCACTCAGTGACACTTAAATTGCCATTCTGCCTCCTTCCTGATTGGGGCGAGAAGAGCCTTACCTGCCAGACCCCAGAGGGAGAAGGGGGATCGGCGTGTCTTCACCTGCCAGTCAGCATAGCTGAACCAGAACATCACATGGTCCAAGACTGTTTCTCCCTTAAAGTCCATTCTGCCTTGGTGGGCTTGATCAGAAACACAGAGGGTTAAATATCCCATGTCCCAGGCCATCTCCGGAAAAGCCAATTCATACTCACTTCTGTATCCCCCTCCTTCTAGCCTAACAATTCCGAGGGGGTCAAGAATTTCACAGCAGACAGGACACCTCCTGGGGGAGGGCAGAATACGAGCATACAAGGACCAGTTTCCTATCCTAAAAATCCCCTGGCGATCGCTTGGTAATAATTTTCCCCGAGACGGCGTGGAAACACCTCCTAAATGACCTTCACAAATTTCCTTCCTAAACCCTAGCACGCTCGTCGACCTGTGTACCAAGCAATCACTGCTGCCTGCCTATTCCAGGCTCCTGTGGGTCCCCGCTCCTTCTAGTCCCTCCCAGGGGGGTGATCAGGCCCCCTCTTCCACCCTGCCGGGTGGGCTCCTCCTCACCTGAGCGCTCAGTTCCCCTGCTGCCGTCCACTACCTGCTGACATGAAAGGTCCGGGCGTTGAGAAGCAGAATCCTTCCAGAGGGGCGAGGCGCCTTCCCCCCTCTAGGAGATTCAAGCCACAAAGCCTTGGGGTGGCCTCAAATGAGACCTGTCTCCTCAAAGTGAGGAGTTTCCCGGCCAATGCACCAAATGTTATAGCCACGCTTTCCGGGAAACAAACTCACTCAGAAGGACAATGCAGATAGTGGAGTGCAGTTTATTACACCGGCGGGCCCAAGGCAGAGTCTCCTCTTAGCCAAGGACTTGATTGGATATTTAAAGGATACCCTTTAAATAACTTGTATTTCCCATTCTATAATTAGCTAGAGTTCTTCTAGAAGATATGATGTAATTTTTTTCAAAGTGATCTAGACATTTTAAAATAGTTTTTTTTTTTTTTTTTTCCCTTCTGCTCTTATACTCCTATCTGAAAGCTGTATAAATATATTTTGGGCTGCAATACTTAGTTTTTTTTTTTTTTTAACAGCAAATGGAAAGAATAGTCAAACCATTTTCAAAAGCTTGTGCATTCGACTGAGAGATGTAAATTAAATAGAGAATCCACTATATTATGGGCATGCTTAGGCATGCATACGGTATGGGAAAACCTCAAAATGAAATAGGCTCAGTAATAAGGTTGGAATGCCAATGGATAAATCCATAATTGTCTTCGGGAGGATACTTCAAACCTACAAGGAATATCCAAGGGCAAAACAGTAGATGAGAATGTCTTAAAATAGAAGGAGATTGTACTTCAGCACATCAAGGACAGTAAGAAAAACAGATTATTAAAGTAGCACTTGCAGAATGATAGAAAAATCTTATTCTCTATAAACTTACCAGTTACTCCAGGGTTTTTTTCTTTTTTCTTTTTGAAATGTGAAAATTAATGTTATTTGGAACTACTTTTGCCTTTAAATTGATCTGTGACAGTAAATAGGTCTTAAACTTTCTAAACCTTGGTTACCTAAGTTTTCAAGTAAAATAGATTATCTCTATGGGAGGTGAAAATGTTTTGAGTTATTACTATATCACAGACATTGTTCTAAGTATTTATATAAGTATTCTTTTATTTAATCCAATCTCTTCTTTTTAAAAAAATTTCTCTGACCTATAGTTGAGATCGAAGTTTAAGACTAATATTGGGTACAAAAGTCATGGGCAGAAAGAGACAGACAGTAGTAGAGAACTAACATAAATCTAAGAGAAGTTGATAAACAGAAGAGGAAGATCTGAGTAGGCAATGGAACCATCCCAGGCAGAAGCAGGCAGGAGAGTCCAGTTGACAACTATAGCTGCCCATGTCAGCTCACACTCTTTGGAGTTATATTCTGTTTTGCTCACATATCGATGTACCAGAGAGTCTGGTTGTTTCTCTTGCTTTTTTGCAGAAATCCAGTCTATTTCCAAGCATGATATTTTTCACTCTTATTGGTCTCAAACTTTGATAATATAAGTATCCCTTTAAAGAGAAAAAATTCTCTGCGGCCCCAATGCTTTTATTAAATATTTATTTAGCTACAGACAAACAGACCTGTGTGTGATATTCTGTATACTTATAGTTTTATATAATTTTAAAATCTACAACACCCTATAAAAATTTTAAAAGTTGAAAATAAGTAGCATTCATTAAAAGTAGCATTCATTTAAATTTCAAATGATGCTGTTCTGTTGAAAAACTACATTGCCACTTAAAATCTGGGTATGATATCTATTATTAAGGTATAGGGCTCTGTAGTTCAGTGTCTTGGCTATCATGCATCCCATCATTTTTCCATCTTCCACCAGTTTTCTCTATTTGGACTTCAGAAAAATCTTTATTTTTGTGGTGTGTTAGGATGCCATTTTATCTCCAACTGTCCATGAATCCAGATTTGTTTATTAAGAACACTTTGAGGTTTGTTAGGTTATTTTTCCACAAATATTTAAAATAGTACTACTTGGTTTTCACTTAATGATAACAGAAACACCATAAGCACCGGAGTGGTCAAGAATCTGCCTGCCAATGTAGGAAATGCAAGAGATGCAAGATTGATCCCTGGGTCGGGAAGATTCCCCTGGAGAAGGAAATGGCAACTCACTCCGGTATTCATCCCTGGAAAATACTGTGGACAGAGGAGCCTGGTGGGTTGCAGTCCGTGGGATCGCAAAGAGTTGGACATGACTGAGCATGCACACACACACACATGCATCTTATTGTGACTATCAAGATGATGCACGGTATGCCTATGTATGTTTTTTATTGAAGTTTAGAATAGTCTCAAATGAAATATAAAATTAACCAAATTCTCATAGGTGTTCAGTCAACTATGAATCATGAGGTTTGATGTAACACTTCTCTAGTCTTTACTGATATTCTTGAGTAGGAAAATGTGGAGCATCCTCTGACAAATGTGGCTCAGAGAGTTTGCCAGGAGAGAGAGTAGCATGTGGAAATCATAATTTAAATAAAAGGATAACATGTCTTTGGTCTATAGCCCTTCCCTACAAATATTAATTTGCAGATCAGGGACTTGCTTGCTGAAAGGATGGTCATGTAATGTATCATCCAACCAGGCCATGTTTGAGAGTGGAAAGGTAAGCTATTAATAATTACACAAGGACAACTGATATAACTAGGACTGTCACAGACACACCAGTCACATGGTCATCCTGTGGATGGGGCAGGGTCAGGGCAGACACTCAAGCATTTGGATAGAGCAAATAGATCTCCAGCTTCATGTGAAATACTTCTGTCCCTTCACTACCCATTCCTGCCGTCCCCACTGTCTGCAGAAATGAGATTCTCCTCCATCTAAGCGCAAATAAAAACCTCTTTGCTAACAAAATGACTTCACGTCCACTTTTTTGCCTGAAATATAAAGCATGAGGATATCCTTTTAATCAACAACTCAAGCTACACTCCAAACACTCTCTAGTGACTTCAGTATGGTACAGTTTTTTATGAAGCTTTGACAAGATCCCAACTGAGATAACTAATAGTCAGGATGAAGCTAAGCTAAGGCAGTGGCTTTCAAATTTTGTAAAGAAACATGAATCCCATATATAAGATGACACACACATATAAACCCATAGACACAGAAACTTTTATTACAAAATATTTACCTCTAAACTTGAGATGTGCCCCCCTGACATATACAATTTAAAAAAAAAAAGAAAAACAAACTGATTCTGACTTAGTTGCTTTCATTACCCACTAATGGTTTGTGACCTACAGTTTGACAACAATGCTAACCAGCCATTCCCTTCTTCATCAAGTAAAAAGGTACATATCATATTATGTTAATTCATTTTCATATGCTTTCCCAGAACTTACTGTCTTGTTCTTGATTCAAATAACAATCAGTTTTGGGACATTTAAATAAATCTCATATAAGACATTGTATACTGTATCATTCAAAGTCATTCCCATGTAAGGCCTTAATCATGAATTTCTCTTAGTTTTTAGTGAATATTTTCAGATTAGGAAGTCTATGTAAACCAAGTTATTTCCCATTTTGCCTTGGGTATAGAGAAACATATTTAAATTTCATGTTCAACTGCAGCAAATCTCTATCTCCCTTCACATACCCCGTTTTCCACATGGCTTTTATTCACCCTTTATCCTCTTTTTTTGTTTAATAAAATGGTTATAGAAGATGTACTGGTTAAGTGTATATGTATCAGAGTCAAACTGCAGAGTTTGTGATGTTAGGCAAATTATTAACCTCTTTGGATCATAGTTTCTTTATGTTATCAGTAAAATGATAATCATAACCATAATAATATCCACAGTTATAGATTTTTGTGAAAGGTAAATAAAATGGTACTTTTAAGTACTTGGAGCAACGCTTAGCCTATATTAAGAGGACAATAAGTTAAATTTTAGGAGCAAATGTAAAATTAGTTAAGGATTCCTTTATTTCTCAATCTCAGGGACCAGGAAACTCCCGTAAATTTAATGTCATCCGAAGTGAGTATGTAAATGTGTTTCTGCATCTTATTCCATAACATTACTCCTTTGTGATATGTATGAGTTTGTTTTCCCACTAGTATGCAAGAAACTTGAGGGTCAAGGGCTGTCTTATCAATCTTTGAATTCCCCCATCTCTTCATTCAGTGCCTTCCTAGCATAAGTGTTTCATAAATGTTTAATGAAATGCATTAAACAGGACTTTTCAGTATTAATGAAGTAAGGAAGTTCTCAGTAGAAAGGAGTAAAAATCCACAGAGTTTGATGAAAACACGGAGTTTGATTTTCAGAACATGAGATGAGGCAGTGAGAGGCCAAAGCAGAATGCCCAGCTTTCCTGTCAGTGGTGGTTCAGAACATGGGCATTGTTAGTAAATCTGGATGTCAAATCCTGTCTCAGTTACTTCGTACAAAACTTGGGCAAGTTATGTAACCTCTTTAAACTTCAGATCCCTCAGCTCTAGAACAGCATAATTGATAGGTTGTGAATTTAAAGTACTTTGCACAGTGTCTGATATATGGAAAGCAGATATATTAGGTTTTCTTCTGCTGTATCACAATTCACCACAAATTTTTTAAATTAATTTATTTTAATTGGAGGCTAGTTACTTTACAATATTGTAGTGGTTTTTGCCATGCATTGACATGAATCAGCCATGGCTGTACATGAGTCCCCCATCCTGAACCCCCCTCCCACCTCCCTCCCCATCCCATCCCTCAAAGCTGGTCCCAGAGCACCGGCTTTGAGTGCCCTGTTTCATGCGTCGAACTTGGACGGGTCATCTCTTTCACATATGGTAATATACATGTTTTAATGCTATTCTCGCAAATCATCCCACCCTCACCTTCTCCCACAGAGTCCAAAAGTCTGTTCTTTATATCTGTGTCTCTTTTGCTGTCTTGCATATAGGGTCATCATTACCATCTTTCTAAATTCCATATATATGTGTTAATATACTGTTGGTGTTTTTCTTTCTGACTTACTTCACTCTGTATAATAGGCTCCAGTTTCAATCACCTCATTAGAACTGATTCAAAGGTGTTGTTTTTAATAGCTGAGTAATACCACAGCTTTCTTATCCAGTCATCTGCTGATGGGCATCTAGGTTGCTTCCATGTCCTGGCAATTATAAACAGTGCTGCAATGAACATGGGGTACATGTGTCTTTTCCAATTCTGGTTTCTTTGGTATGTATGCCCGGCGGTGGGATTGCTGGATCGTATGGCAGTTCTCTTTCCATGATTCACCACAAATTTAACAGCTTAAAAAGAGCACAAACTTCTCTCAGAGCTATCATGAATCATCTTAATGGGGCCCTCTGATTATAGTTGCATCGAGAGGTTAAAAATCAAGATGTAAGCCAGGTGTGCCCTCCTCTAGAGCTCTGACGAGGGGCAGATGTGTTTCCAAGCTTGCTCAGCTCATTTTCACACTAGCTCTCAACAACTAGAAGGCACTGGCGGGTCCTGTCCCATGGCTCCCTGTAGAGGCCCTCTCGCTTTGTGAATCTTTTGATCTCTTCCTTCAGGAAAAGCCCTACGCCCTTTAACCAGGGGTCCCCAAACTGGCCCATGGCCTGTTAGGAACCGGGCCACACAGCAGGAGGTGTGTGACGGGGGAAACCCAAACCATTCCCCCACCCCTCCCCCAGTGGAAAAATTGTCTTCAGTAAACCTGGTCCCTGGTGCTGAAACAGTTGAGCACCACTGTCTTTAACTGTTCACTTTATCAGGTCAGGCCCACCTAGGGTAACCTCCCGTTTGATGAACTCAAAGTTAACTGATAAATAATAATCAATACTAATCCAAACATGGGGGTGATATTCCACTATATTCACAGGCCTGGCTCTATAATTCATAGAGCTAGGGAATTGTACAAGGGTTTGAGTTACAGAGGGTAGGATTCTTAGGGGCCATCTTAGAATTCTGCCTAACAAGAGGTAATTTCAGATCCCCTCTGAACAAGCATTTAAGTTTTGGGAACCTGGTGACTAAAGAAGAGAGTCACAATTCATTCCATATTCAGTGAGTGTGTGCATCGCAATGAGTATAAGATGAGATTTGTGGCTGACGTACCCTCACTGCGTGCCTCTGTTGCTGTGAGCATCATCTGACTCTGAGTATGATCATACTCAGAGGAATGCTGGGCAGAGTAAATATTGAATAAGTATCTGTAAAAAGAATGAATGAATGCATAAAAATATACTAAGGAGAGTAATAGTTTGAGGAAGGTTAAACTGGTGGAAAAATAATATTGGTCTAGTCCATAAAACAGAGAAGGCAGTGGCACCCCACTCCAGTACTCTTGCCTGGGAAATCCCATGGACGGAGGAGCCTGGTAGGCTGCAGTCCATGGGGTCACTAAGAGTCGGACACGACTGAGCGACTTCACTTTCAATTTTCACTTTCATGCACTGGAGAAGGAAATGGCAACCCACTCCAGTGTTCTTGCCTGGAGAATCCCAGGGACGGGGGAGCCTGGTGGGCTGCCGTCTCTGGGGTCGCACAGAGTCAGACACGACTGACGCAACTTAGTAGCAGCAGCAGTTCATAAAATACTGAACAATAAAGATCTGAGACAAGCTTATGTAGTCACAGGATCAGGGTTAGATTATATCATAAAAGTGGGACTTCAAAGGGAGGGATGGATGGGAAGGACGAATTAATAGAATTTCAAGACTAATTAGATATGGGGGGAAGAAAGATAGGGGAATTAAAAATGATTGGTATTTTTTAAAATGATGATAACATTTTAGTCTTCCGACATATGAAAGTTGCCCAGTCGTGTCCAACTCTTTGTGACTCAGTCACAATTCTTTGTGACACAGTCCATGGAATTCTCCAGGCCAGAATACTGGAGTAGGTAACTGTTCCCTTCTCGAGAGGATCTTTGCAACCCAGGTATTGAACCCAGGTCTTCCGCATTGCAGGCGGATTCTTTACCAGCTGAGCCACAAGAAAAGCCCAAGAATACTGGAGTGGGTAGCCTATCCCTTCTCCAGCAGATCTTCCCAACCCAGGAATTGAACCAGGGTCTCCTGCATTAGAGGTGGATTCTTTACCAACTGAGCTATCAGGGAAGCTCCTATATATAAAATGAGGCAAATAAAAATATATACTTCAAATACTCTCTTATTTCTATTGTTAGTGCCTAACATAATGCTTGAATGATGGTTGATTTTCAATAAATAGTTGGTATTTAAATATTGCTATTTTCTTGATTAATAGTCTTTAATTCATGACCCCCCAATTCAAAATGCTCCGAAAAAAATATTTTTTATAATTTGTTCAGTAACCTGGCCTGAAGTCTTTTAGGAGCAAAACTTTACCTGAACTGAGAAGTTATTTGTATCTTTATTTACTATGTAAATAACCATATTTTTGCTCCCTAAATATTCATATATTTACGGTGAGAACAGACACTTGGTTCAACCTTATAACCCAGCTTTTCCTGTTTCCCTGACTCAGCTCCTCAGCAGATGTGTAAATATGACAGTAGCCTTCGTATTGTTATCTAGTTCAATCAAAGAGCTACCAACAGATACTCCTGGAAGCCTTAAAAAATATATAGCATATGTAACACATTACTCTCTTAATAACTGAAAATATCTAATTTCAAATTATATCCAGCTCAAGGATTTTGGGTATAGAAGAGTGAATGTGTACTTTCGTTGATGGAAACAGAAAAATAGAGAAAGCTACTTTGAGGGAGAAAAAATTGCTTTAAATATGTTGGGCTTAATTTGTTTTGTTTTGTTTTTCACATCTAAGTGAAACTATTTTCCAGGCAATTGGAGATACCTGATTGGGATTTCAGCCAAACAAATGGGAGTTTTATATATATATATAAAAGTGAAATTTTAAGCCATGGGAAGGATGAAATCTCCTAGAAAGGTTTTGGGGAGGATGGGAAAAAGCAGTGGATTATTGATACTTGGGATATGCACACAATACACGTGATGAAAGGCCCTGGTGGAGCAATCACAGTGGAGATGGTCAGTCAGGGCTGAAGTCAGTGGGAATAGTTTGAGATGGACGAGAAGCAGGACAGTTCAAGAGTTGCCAAGGAAAGACTTAATTTTAAGAAGGTGCAATTGATCACCAGAGTCACGGGCTACAAAAAGATCAGAGAAAAGGAGAACAGAACAACAAACATTGGATTTGGTAATTTGGTGAGTTCAAAGATGATGACTGGGTAAACTGAGTTTCCAGCAGGGAGGAAACAGAAACCTTGTGGGAATGGCAGTGGCCATACCTGGATTTTACTACCTCTTGATTGTGCTCATTCCCAGCTGATCTAGGAACACAAGATTCAAAGAATCAGAGAATGTCGTAGCTAAATCTGAGCATATATTCTATCCCTCTTGCTTTGCAGGTAAGGATGCCGATATTCTTAAAGTGATAATAAGGCTCATCACTTCAGATAAAGGTTCTGATAATAGTTGGTTGCAGAGTTAAGACTAGAACATGAGTACTGAGACTCCCAGTTTAGTGCAGCACCTAAGGGTGCTGTTTGAATGACACCTTTAGTCCTTTAGCCCCCAGAGTCCTGCAACAAACCCACTTAATACAGAAGAAAGGTATTCCTCCACCAAACAGCTCAAGTATAAAAAAAAACAATATCTCTTACATACATGTTCATGTACTTTTGTTATAAAGCATTTTTCTTTACACTAATTTGCCTCTCACACAATTAGTATTTTATGAGAAATTGAAAATCTTAACACTTGGATATATTATCGCTTTCAGTGAGCCCAATGAACTTTCCTTTGCATCAGTATCCATTACAGAAGATTAGTCACGCTGTTCTTAAATTTTGAGTAGTTTCATTTTTCTTAGGCTTAATGTCTGTAACTTGCAGAATTCCAAATGTTTAAGAGGTTTAAGAGGAAGGACCACCACCGGAGAGTAAGCTCCTTCAAGGCAGGGACTTTATCTTATCTTTTATCTCTGACACCCTGGAACAATGTCTGGAGCAGAGTTTTGTTTGCCAACACTTAGAAGTCAGTCCTTCTGCGCCATGTTGCTTGAGCCCATCAATAATTGAAGGAGACAAGTGGGTTCAGAAGGAAAGGAATGGAAACTCGCGAACACCTGCTCTAGATCACGCGCAGCGCACGCTCTCCCCACGTGCCTTGGGCGGGGCTGCTGTAGGGATACCCGGGGTCTCCAGCAGGTGGGGCAGGGCTCTCGCGTGAGCTCCGCTGCGCAGCTCACGCCCCAGACGGCGCGCCGGGTGCGGCGTCTCTCTACACCACCGGCCGCCATCTTCAGATGCGCATCCTGCATGGCTTTTATGGACACAATACCAGAGCTGAGGGGTTGACATAGTCCTTTCGAACAAGGAACGCTGGTGTGAAGGGCTCGGTGTGAGGCCTCAGCTGCCGCACTCTAGGAGCAAGTGAAACGAGGAAACACCAAGGAGAAAAAGGTTAGATTTATTTCATTACGCAGCTTCTATGTTTATTGCCCGGGAATTGTCAGTGGGCTTTGCCTGTGACAGTATGTGTTCAATAAATGTAAATAGGTAAAGGAATGAACGAATGCAATGTTCAGTAAACCTCATCCAGGAACAGTGGTGAGAAAAGGTATTTATCTTTGGCTCAACCTCCTGACCTAATGTGGGCCTGTTTTTCTGACTGAACTCCGATAAGAAATAGCCCTCAGCATATTTGTAAATCAAGTGGTAGCCTGCAATCAAAGGAATAAATTCGAATTCTCTCAGAAATATCCTTAGCAGATTTTACTCCGTGGTCGCCAGTAGTAACCCCAAATAAAGATTTGGGACTTGGGAAGGAGGTCATGGGGCTGGTGGTGGAATGCACTGATCCTGGCCTCTAATATTGTTATAATTTTCTTTTGCTACCCTGTTACATGTTTCTTTGTCTCCTTTGGACTTTTTTTGTTTCTTCTGAAATGCAATCTAGACGGCAAAAGGATATACCAGAAAGTCCAGTTTTACTTGGAAAGTCTCTGTTGAAAATGGCTTATCAATACTTACCACTTTTTCAGATAGACTGTACAAACATGCCTTATTTCAAGAAATGTGCAAAGTACTAATCATATTTTCCGCCCTGTGCTATAAGAATTTTTTCTTTCTTCGCTGAGTATGATATGCTGTCAACCCATAGCATTCTAACGTCACATATTTCTAGCACAGCGAGATTAAAATACCTCAAAGGCCTAATGACTCCCACATGTCTCACCAAAAGCCCGATATTGCTAAGCAAAGGCCCATGCTTTGCTAGGGAACCATGCATTATGCTGGCAGGCCGCCTCACTGGTGAGTTACCTTGGAAGAAAAGCCTTGACAACAATGGAACACTTTTTTTTTGGCCTTAAAACCCTTTATTTGCTCACCACCCCAGCGCCTAAGTAAACCTGTATTTCTAAAACAGCAATCACAAAGTACCTAGCTATTTCTAGATAAATTAGCTTAAACAACTGCATTGGTGAAAATATATCTTCTTGACTTCTCTGCCAGTCTACCCGGAGGATGTTCTAACTTAATTCCTATCTTTAACAAGACCAAGAACACAGTCTTTTGCGTCTCCGTGGGCATAGTATTTACATATTCAGGAATCAGCTTGGCAAACCAGAGCTTAAGCCTATGGGGAGGAAATATTGTCTTCGTTTTTTTCCCCTCCACTGTCTGCCCCCCAACTTCAAAGTTGAGAATTTAATTCTTGAATATGATAAGAGCCAAAAGTTGCCAAAGGGAAGATGACAATGGAGAGACAATGTCTGTCAAAAAACTTGTGTTGGTCAGCGAGGCCTCTCTGCCTCCCCTGTGCACCCTTGGGCTCCCATGGTCTTGACAAGTGTTTCCCTTCTTCCCCTTTCCATCCCCTGGAATGGCTTCCTTGGGCCCGACAGGGGCAGAGGCAAGCAGTCCTCAGCTCTGTATCCTGATTTAAAATGCATGGTGGGTAGAAATTAAAATGAGTTCTTTTTAAAGCAAAAATGTCACCATTCTCTTTCAGAGATGAAAATCTGAGTAGCGACTCTCAAGAGGAAAGATTGGTGTCAAATTAGGAGGCTGTGCTTAGTGAGCTTGTGATTTATGTGTAGGAATATATAATTTTTTGACAAAAAGCAAGATGAGGTTGCACTTGTATTTATTGGCAAACTAATATTGACTTCTTTTACTTTCAAGCCATTGGCATGCATTTTTGTATGTCATGTACCCTTATTTAATACCACACAGCAAGGACATGCGTGTTCCTGAACAAAGTTAGGGCAGGTGCTCGTCTACTGCAGGAAGTCTCCAAGGATTTCCTGGGATGAGGGCTGCCCCTCCATGTTGTTATGCATATTCGATGCCATTCATTTTGTTCCTAGGGGCCTGATTTCTTTAGCTGTGTCTCTACCTCTTGACTTTTTTAAACAAATTTAATTGATTAATTTTTTTTCTTTTGACTCTCCTGAGTCTTCATTGCTATGCAAGAGGCTTTCTCTAGTTGCAGTGCGTGGGCTTTCCCTTGCGGTGGCTTCTCTTGTTGTGAAACACAGGCTCCAGGGCGCGTGGGCTTCACTAGTTGCAGCACGTGGCTCTAGAGTGCTGACTCAGTAGTTGGGGCTCACCGGGTTAATTGCCTTGCTGCATGTGGAATCTTCCCGGAGCAGGGATTGAACCTGTGTTCCCAGCATTAGCAAGTGGATTCTTAACCACTGTACTACCAGGGAAGTCCTCCCTCTTGTCTATTAATGCTACAAACAGTAATCTTTACCTCTGACAAGTAGAAAAATTGATATAAGGATCACTGATCTCTAGAAATTCCTTAGAAATATATATTCAGGCTCTCTTTATCTCTTTCCCCATTATGGCATGCTATTTTAGCAAGCTACTTGTCACAAATAGGAATTCTGAATCACATGATCTACCTTTATTAACTGATAATCATGAGTATGATAGCATATGAAAATTTTCAATGGAGTATTAAGGACTAGTTTTATTCTGATTACTTGTCAAAAGAACTAAGAATCATTTGCTCCAAATTTGTGGTGATGGGGTTCAGAACATGATACCCCAAAATATGGCACCTTCGCATGTATTTTAAGGTGAAGGAGCTTGACAAAGAGAAGGTGCAGGAAAGAGTCTCAGGACTCCATCTTCTCCACCACCCCCTCCTGTGACCGGTCCCCTGCCTAATCCCCAAGGAAAGCCTCCTTATCTATTGAGCTTAAAGAAGAACCTGATGAAGGCCTCTGTTTCCCTCAGTTTACTACTCTTAGCCCCTGCCCTTTTGTCCTATGACATTTCCCCATCATTTCCTGCCCTTTGTCAAACATAATATAAAAATTTGCAAGGTAAATAATTTCTTCAGGTCTTCTCTTACTTATGAAGCCTTCCGTGTCATGTAAAACATATTAAATAAATTCATATGCTTTCTCATGTTAATCTGTCTTTGTCACTTTACTTTTCAGCCCATCCAGGGGTCCTCACAGAGCAGAGGAAAAGTTTTTCTCCCTGATATCAGCTCCTGCTTCCATGCTGAGTTCAGGTTGTTCTAGGGAGTGTGGCCCTCCCTGTATACATGAAGGGAAGTCTTGAAGTTTCATCTGTGCAGAGTAATCTCTGTGTTTTGCTGATTGTCATTTCTATTATATTTCCAGACCCTTCGGGAGAAGACAGCAGTTCTGAGTCATGTCTAGCATGGTGCCTCATGAGGCTTGAGAAATCTAGTTCGAGATGTTAAAGGGAGATCAACACAGACACTGCCATATTGTACTCATAAAATTTAAGTTTGTGGTTCCTTCTTGAGTCCCATGTTCTGAATCACAAGTGTCTTTGTTCATTCAGGTCCTTTACTGATGCTGTTCATCTCTCATCACATGTTCACATATGTCCAAGAAGCTCTTGGAGACGAGCTACCCTAATAAAAAGGAACACTCTCTTTGAAATGAGTCAGTTGTTTAGTAAAGCCATTTGACTTCTGAATGCTGGTTTCATCTTCTGTGAAATGGAGATGGTAATGCTGTCTTTACAGGTTACTACATGGTCTAGAAGTTGGAGTCCTTTAAGCAGGTAGACTCTTCCCAGTCCTTCACCCTTTCTCTTGGCTGGACTTCATTCACAGTGGTCTGACTCCCCTGGATAATTGCTGGTGGCCACACACACAGTGTCTGGCGCTTTGGCCTTTGTGTGCAGTCCCAAATGTGTCCAGTTTAACAGCTACTCCCATTTGTGTTCTGAGGCCAGGCATCCCCAGACACTGTGTTTTCTTTTTTTATTTATTTTTATTTTTTTAAGACCCTGTGTTTTCAATTAGTGTTTTAAGCTATGTTGCATCAGTATATATAACTTGAAGTTCTCTCTACCAGAGACTCCAGAAGTAGACCTATAACTTGTCATTCATTCATTTAACAAAGATTTAGACTTACAGTTTGCCCCCTACTCCTTACCAACATTACAACCCCATTCCACGCTGTGCACTTTTTCTCGCTTATTCTCAGCATACCACATAATTGGTTAATTTTTATTTCTTCATCATCTTATTTTCATTTTTTCCAGGCTTTTCGTAAATTGGAGGATAATTGCTTTACAATAATACATTGGTGTCTGCCATGCATCAGCACGAATCAGCCAGAGGTATATACATGTCCTCTCACTACTGAACTCCCCTAACATCTCCCACCCACCCCACCCCTTCGGTTGTCACAGAGCATTGGGTTGTTCTCCCTCTGTCAAATTCCCACCTGCTATCTATTTTACATATGGTAATCCTTCTCCATTGGAGGGCAGACAGACTGGAAATGACAATCACAGAAAACTAACCAATCTGATCACATGGACCGCAGCCTTGTCTAACTCAGTGAAACTATGAGTCATGCCGTGTAGGGCCACCCAAGATGGACAGGCCATGGTGGAGAGTTCTGACAAAATGTGGTCCACTGGAGAAGGGAATGGCAAACCACTTCAGTATTCCTGCCTTGAGAACCCGTGAACAGTATGAAAAGACAAAAAGATAGGACACTGAAAGATGAATTCCTCAGGTTGGTAGGTGCCCAATATGCTACTGGAGATCAGTGGAGAAATAACTGCAGAAAGAATGAAGGGATGGAGCCAAAGCAAAAGCAATACCCAGGTGTGGATGTGACTGGTGATGGTAGCCAGGTCTGATGCTGTAAAGAGCAATATTGCATAGGAACCTGGAATGTCAGGTCCATGAATCAAGGCAAATTGGAAGTGGTCAAACAGGAGATGGCAAGAGTGAATGTTGACATTTTAGGACTCAGTGAACTAAGACGGACTGGAGTGGGTGAATTTAACTCAGATGACCATTATATCTACTACTGTGGGCAAGAATCCCTTAGAAGAAATGGAGTAGCCATCATGGTCAGCAAAAGAGTCCAAAACGCAGACTTGGATGTAATCTAAAAAATGACAGAATGATCTCTGTTCATTTCCAAGGCAAACCATTCAATATCATGGTAATTCAAGTCTATGCGCCAACCAGTAATGCTGAAGAAGCTGAAGTTGAATGGTTCTATGAAGACCTACAGGGCCTTTTAGAACTAACACCCAAAAAAGACATCCTTTTTATTATAGGGGACTGGAGTGCAAAAGTAGGAAGTCAAGAAATACCTGGAGTAACAGGCAAATTTGGCCTTGGAGTAAAGAATGAAGCAGGGCAAAGGCTAATAGAGTTTTGCCAAGAGAACGTACTGGTCATAGGAAATACCCTTTTCCAAAAACACAAGAGAAGACTCCACACATGGACATCATCAGATAGTCAATACCAAAATCAGATTGATTATATTCTTCCCAGCCAAAGATGGAGAAGCTCTATACAGTCAGCAAAAACAAGATGGGGAGCTGACTGTGGCTCAGATCATGAACTCCTTATTGCCAAATTCAGACTTAAATGGAAGAAACTAGGGAAACCCATTAGACCACTCAGGATGATCTAAATCAAATCCTTTATGATTATATAGTGGAAGTGAAAAATAGATTCAAGGGGTTAGATCTGATAGAGTGCCTGAAGAACTATGGACAGAGGTTCATGACACTGTACAGGACACAGGGTTCAAGAGCATCCCCAAGAAAAAGAAATGCAAAAAAAAAGGCAAAATGGCTGTCTGAGGAGGCCTTACAAATAGCTGTGAAACGAAGAGAAGTGAAAAGCAAAGGAGAAAAGGAAAGATACACCCATTTGAATGCTGAGTTCCAAAGAATAGCAAGGAGAGACAAGAAAGCCTTTCTCAGCGATCAGTGCAAAGAAATAGAGCAAAACAACAGAATGGGAAAGACTAGAGATCTCTTCAAGAAAATGAGAGATACCAAGGGAACATTTCATGCAAAGATGGGCTCAATAAAGGACAGAAATGGTATGGACCTAACAGAAGCAGAAGATATTAAGAAGAGATGGCAAGAATACACAGAAGAACTGTACAAGAAAGATCTTCCTGACCCAGATAATCACGATGGTGTGATCACTCACCTAGAGCCAGACATCCTGGAATGTGAAGTCAAGTGGGCCTTAGGAAGCATCACTATGAACAAAGCAAGTGGAGGTGATGAAATTCCAGTTGAGCTATTTCAAATTCTGAAAGATGATGCTGTGAAAGTGCTGCACTCAATATGCCAGCAAATTTGGAAAACTCGGCAGTGGCTACAGGACTGGAAAAGGTCAGGTTTCATTCCAATGCCAAAGAAAGGCAATGCCAAAGAATGTTCAAACTACCACACAATTGCTCTCATCTCACACACTTAGTAAAGTAACGCTCAAAATTATCTAAGCCAGGCTTCAGCAATATGTGAACCGTGAACTTCCAGATGTTCAAGCTGTTTTTAGAAAAGGCAGAACCAGAGATCAAATTGCCAACATCTGTTGGATCATCGAAAAAGCAAGAGTGTTCCAGAAAAACACATGTTTCTGCTTTATTGACCATGCCAAAGCCTTTGACTGTGTAGATCACAACAAACTGTGGAAAATTCTTCAAGAGATGGGAATACCAGACCACCTGACCTGCCTCTTGAGAAACCTATATGCAGGTCAGGAAGCAACAGTTAGAATTAGACATGGAACACCAGACTGGTTCTGAATTGGGAAAGGGGTACATCAAGGCTGTATATTGTCACCCTACTTATTTAACTTATATGCAGAGTACCTCATGAGAAATGCTGGGCTGTATGAAGCGCAAGCTGGTATCAAGATTGCTGGGAGAAATATCAATAACCTCAGATATGCAGATGACACCACCCTTATGGCAGAAAGTGAAGAAGGACTGAAGGGCATCTTGATGAAAGAATAGAGTGAAAAAGTTGGCTTAAAACTCAATATTCAGAAAACTAAGATCGTGGCATCTGGTCCCATAACTTCATGGCAAATAGATGGGGAAACAGTGACAGACTTTATTTTTTTTGGGCTCCAAAATCGCTGCAGATGGTGACTGCAGCCATGAAATTAAAAGACGCTTACTCCTTGGAAGGAAAGTTATGACCAACCTAGACAGCATATTAAAAAACAGAGACGTTACTTTGCCAACAAAGGTCTGTCTAGTCAAGGCTATGGTTTTTCCAGTAGTCATGTATGAGCGTGAGAGTTGGACTTTGCTGAGTGCCAAAGTATTGATGCTTTTGAACTGTGGTGTTGAAAAACTCTCGAGTGTCCCTTGGGCTGCAAGGAGATCCAGCCAATCCATCC
Source organism: Cervus canadensis (assembly GCF_019320065.1). NCBI lineage: Eukaryota > Metazoa > Chordata > Mammalia > Artiodactyla > Cervidae > Cervus > Cervus canadensis. Next base: position 35,033,484 of record NC_057412.1, read on the forward strand.
AAAGGGAAATCAGTCCTGAATATTCATTGGAAGGACTGATGCTGAGGCTGAAACTCCAATACTTTGGCCATCTGATGCAAAAAACTGACTCTTCTGAAAAGACCCTGATACTGGGAAAGATTGAAGGCAGGAGGAGAAGGGGATGACAGAGGATGAGATGGTTGGATGGCATCACTGACTCAATGGACATGAGTTTGTGTAAACTCCAGGAGTTGGTGATGGACAGGGAGGCCTGGGGTGCTGCAGTCCATGGGGTTTTGCAAAGAGTTGGACACGACTGAGCGACTGACCGGAACTGATCTGAATGTATGTGTTTCCATACTATTCTCCCAATTCGTCCCACCCTTTCCTTCCCTCACTGTGTTCACAAGTGTGTTCTCTAGGTCTGTGTCTCTCTTCATCATAATAGAAACTGCACTAAGGCTGGGGTCTTTGTTTTGTTCACTGACATATATCAAACTAATAGAACAGTTCCTAACACTACTTATTTCAATTATTTCAATATTTGTTGAAAGAGCTTACAATATATTTTATGAACATGGGAACTAGTAAATTATATAGTTCTTCCAATGAATAGTTCACTTAAGACTTTCTTGGCTCTCCTTAAAATGATCAGAGTATCACATTGAATATTCAACTTCTTTCTTCTGTACTCTGAGGCAGATGGAGTGTTGCTCACTTCCTCTGGGTTCTCTGTGAGCTCTTGATCTCCTGGGATCTATTTCATCATTACCATCACCATCACCACCATTGTCACCATTATCATCATGGTAGCTAGTCTCCAAGATGGCTCTTCCTGATCCTTTTCTCATGGGAGTCACACTCTTGTATAGTCCTCTTCCATGTTAAATAGGGATGACATAGACAACCCATAGGACACTGTGAAAATAATTATGTGTAATTTCTGAGGCTACGTTGCAAAAGACACCGCAACTTTAGTCTTTCTCTCTTGGATCATTTGCTTTGGGGAAAGCCAGGTGTCAGTCTATGAGGACAAGCCCAGGAGGCAAGGAAGGGAGAAGTTCTGACAACATGCCTGTGAGTGAACCATCCAGGAAGTGCATGCTTCCTCCGGAGTCTAGCCTTTTGATGACTGCAACATTTTGTCTACACTTTCATGAGAGACCCTGTGCTGGAACCATCTGGTTATACTACTCCCAAACTCTTGATCCATAGGAACTATGAGACAAAGAAGATTTCTGTTGTTTTGTGCTATTACATCTTGAAGTAATTTGTTACACGGTAGTGGCTGCTGCTGCTGCTAAGTCGTGTCAGTCGTGTCCGACTCTGTGTGACCCCATAGACGGCAGCCCACCAGGCTCCCCTGTCCCTGGGATTCTCCAGGCAAGAACACTGGAGTGGATTGCCATCTCCTTCTCCAATCCATGAAAGTGTAAAGGGAAAGTGAAGTCGCTCAATCATGTCCGACTCTTCATGACCCCATGGACTGCAGCCTACGAGGCTCCTCCGTCCATGGGATTTTCCAGGCAAGAGTACTGGAGTGGGGTGCCATTGCCTTCTCCACACAGTAGTGGAGAGCTTATATAATCATGACTACACTTCTTGAATGCCTTCCATGTACGAGAAAGTCTATGATTGCACTCTTATATGAATGAGTTGGTAGCCATACCCTCACACAGAGGAGAAAATGGAGGTCCAGTGAGGTTAAGTCATACCTCTAGTGAGTGAAAGAGTTAGGATTTGAACAAAGGCTTTAATTTTTAACTACAATGCTGTTTTGAGTAATATTATCTTTTTAGTATAAAGCAGTTGCTAGCAGTGTCTGAACATGGTGCCTGGGAAACTTGGCAACCACAGACCACTTTCTATAATGTTCCTTTTAAGGCAAAAGGCAAAAGCATCCAGGTACTCTGAGTTTCAGGGATTATACAAAGCTTCCCAGAGTCCCCTAAGATAATGCATAGATTCTCTGTAATAACAATTCTTAGGTATTTAATTAGCTAGTCAGCTAACTGGTTCCCAGTGTAATGGGAACAGAAGGTAGGGAAGTTTGGATGCTAGAAGTAGATCAGGGATAATGAACGACCCTGAGAGAAGAAAGAGATACACTGAAGTCATGATTTTAAAATGTGATAAATATTCTATCATTTCACAAATTCTCCACATGGTCTGGCCTTCAAAGAAAATTGTGTCTCTTTAAAATTAAGTGTAGCCTCTTACAGTAGCTTCCATTGTTTTCCTGGATTTGCTTCTCTAATATTTCATTTTAAAAATGGTTATATCTTGAAATTCCCTGTCAACCTAGTGGTTAGAACTCGGTGCTTTCACTGCTGACGGTCTGGGTTCAAAACCTGGTTGCGGAATTAAGATCCTGCATGCTAGTGGAGTGAAGAACATTAAAAGATCCCTGACCTGAACTTTCTCCACATGTGGTCTCCCTGTTACAATGCCTATCAGTCCAAAATAGGATTAAATGTAATTAAAGTAATTCTCCCAGTGGAGAATCTGGATACATATTCTAATTGTTTAATATATTTACATGAGATTTAGACACAAAACTATGTCTGTGAAACAGGTGCAAGCTTAAAATCTAACCAATGAGCACTTAAAAATGACAGTCTAATTTCCCCAAATATATGAACCACCCCTTACTGCCATTTTTTGTGCTCAATACTCCCATTGTCCTTTGTGTTTTAAATTCTTTTGCTGACTTATTTCCTCTGTCAGTTTTCCACAGTCAGCATCCTTTAAAATTGGCTTAGAATTTTGCTACAGAAAATGCTGAAAAATCCCTTGCTGATTGTGTATGGCACGTACCCTACATAAACTATACCATATCCATTTTCTTTTTGAACAGTGCCTCTTACAAACATGAGATTAAAATAGAATTGGGGAAACCATCTAGAAATAAGCAAATGGTTGTAATAGAATGTATAATAGACTGCTTTCTATGGCCACTAACACTGTATAAGGCGTTGAACCTAACTCCAAAAATACAAGGACATAAGGATGGAGAAGAGGAGGTTGGGTGTTTGCACAAATAACCAAATGGGGTGGGAGGAAGTGTTCAGCAGGAAACTTAATGAACCAGCAGGGTGTTGTGGCAGCCAATAAAGCTAATGGGCATTAACAGAAAAATTCTGTCTGGAGTGAGGGAGGTGATAGTGTGCTCTGCTCAGACCGTTATTAGGATATTACATTGTATTTTGAAGAGCGAATTATTAAAGGAATAGAAGCAAATGAAGTCAGTACTCAGATAAGAAAATTCAAGATGTTGGAGTATTTAAAATTTATGTCATATGAGACGTGTATTCAAACATTTAATGATCTCTGTGGATTCAGGGTTTATATTTTCAGTTAAGTTTTCAAAATATGGACCTGGAACCTATGCATGGAAGAAAATAGGCTGAATCAAAAGAATAAGAAGGTAATTAGCTGCTTCAGGAGGTTTGTATTTGCAATTACTGAAGGTGCTCAAACATAGAAAACTGCTTGAGAGAGAATGCACACAGATTTATATAGCACTTATAATATTTCAGGCACTATTCTAAGCATTTCCAAATATTATATTAATATCATGAGTCTTTTTTTTCATTTATTTTTATTAGTTGGAGGCTAATTACTTTACAGTATTGTAGTGGGTTTTGTCATACAATGACATGAATCAGCCATGGAGTTACATGTATTCCCCATCCCGATCCCCCCTCCCACCTCCCTCATGAGTCTTTATAATTTTGTTGTAAAGTAGGAGCTGTTCTGACCTCATGACTGGGGAAGATGCTAAATAATTATCTAAGGCCACTGGTCAGTACAAGCAGGGAATGGTTTTACTCTGATTCAGTGTCTTTTTTTTTTTTTTAATTATTTTTGGCTTCACTGGATCTTTGTTGCTTTGCATGACCTTTCTCTTGTTGCGTCTAGGAGGGGCTTCCTTGTGGTGGTGGCTTCCTCATTGTGGTGGCTTCTCTTGTTGCAGAGCACAGGCTATAGGTGCGTGCGCTTCAGTAGTTGCAGCACTGGGTTTCAGCAGTTGCAGCACTGGGGCTAGTAATTGCGGCTCTCGGAGTCTAGAGCGTAGGCTCAGTCGTTGTGGCACCTGAGCTTCGCTGCCCTGTGGCGTGTGGCATCTTCCTGGACCTGGGTCCCACCTGGGTCCTCTGTGTTTGCAGGTGCATTCTTATCCACTGTGCCAGCAGGGAAGTCTTAATTTTGCTTTCTTTCCTAGGCCCTGTTTGGGCACTGGAGAGGGAAAAAACACACGAATGGATGCCCAATAAAAGTTGGCAAAGACATATACCAGATATTGACATTGATTTTTCTGTGTAGGTAGAAATGTGCTGTGTGCTAAGTCACTTCGGTTGTGTCCGACCCTTTGCGACCCCATGGCCTGGAGCCCACCAAGCTCCTCTGTCCATGGAATTCTCCAGGCAAGAATATACTGGAGGGGGTTGCCATTTCCCTCTCCAGGGGAACCTTCTCATAGGTAGAAATGGATCATATTATTTTACATACATTTTCCAAATTTTCTATAGTAAAGACATATTTAAAATTGGAACTTTAATATTATATATTTGTAAGTAGTATAGTGTCTTTTACTGTACTTATAATAATAAAAGCACAAATCGTTAAAGCTTGAAGAAAGAACTAGAACAAGACTTTGGTCTCCCTTATTTTAGGGTCAGTTTTTCTGATACATAGTGTATTCAGCATGGTATGATAGAAAGACAGCTCTAGTGGAAGCCAGGCTCAGGTCCTACTTCTGACACTAACACAGTCTGCACCTCCAAATGAGTCCCTTAGCCATTTGGAGTTTTGGTTTATTTCTTTGTAAAATTCAAGAGTTGGATTCATTTCTATATAGTCCCTTCTGACTTTCCATGATTCTATGCAGTTTTACTGTCTTATCCTAAATGAAAGGCAAATGATTCTAGGGTAGACATGGGAGTACCAGTTTATTAGCCTGCAAAATAAGTAACATGTGGACAAATATCCTCACAATCTGTGTTATTAATTCATTTTCTTAATGTAGCCAAGCTATGAGAGTATTGTTTTGTAGATCAAAAAAAGGTCAAATATTAGCCCATTTGTAATGTTTAATGTAATACATGGAAAGACAATAATAATAACCACTCTACTGATTAGTATTAAAATTACCATCACCTGCACAGATATACTTGAGGTTCAAATAATTAGAAAATTCTACCATATAGCCTGACCAGCTTTGGAGTTGGAAATTTACATTTTGAATATGAAATCAGAATAAGTAAGGTATCAGAAAAATTAAGCTGTCTAATGATATCAGAATAAGGTAGCCTGCATTATCTGTGTACCTACCTGGAGATTCAAACTCTGTTGCTTTTAACCTCTATATACCACCTCCACCCAACCTTACCAGTTGGACTAGGACTCCCTGAAATCTGTTAATGTGTTGAAGGCTCCCTTTTCTTGCATATTGCACAGTTACTGCTGCTGCTGCTAAGTCGCTTCAGTCGTGTCCGACTCTGTGCGACCCCATAGACGGCAGCCCACCAGGCTCCCCTGTCCCTGGGATTCTCCAGGCAAGAATACTGGAATGGGTTGCTATTTCCTTCTGCAATGCGTGAAAGTGAAGTCGCTCAGTCGTGTCCGACTCTTTGCGACCCCATGGACTGTAGCCTATTAGGCTCCTCTGTCCATGGGATTTTCCAGGCAAGAGCACTGGTGTGGGTTGCCATTTCCTTCTCCTATTGCACAGTTAGGTTCTGCCAAAATTGAAAACCCTGTGCCTTTCCTTTATCTTTGCTTCCAGACTGGATCCAAATCCCTTTCTCTAGAGCATTGGCTTATTTGAGTGTCTTTGCTTATCTATGTCCTCATCCAGCTTACAGTGAAAAGTCCAAGGACTTTTTTGTTTTACTAATTTCCTGATAGTTCAGTTGGTAAAGAATCTGCCTGCAATGCAGGAGACACTGGTTAGATTCCTGGTTCGGAAAGATCCTCTGGAGAAGGGATAGGCTATCCACTCCAGTATTCTTGGGCTTTCCTGGTGGCTCAGCTGGCAAAGAATCCACCTGCAATGTGGGAGACCTGGGTTCAGATCCTAGGGTTGGGAAGATCCCCTGGAGAAGGAAAAAGCTACCCACTCCAGTTTTCTGGCCTGGAGAATTCCATGGACTGTATAGTCCATGGGGATCGCAAAGAGTTGGACACAACTGAGTGACTTTCACTCCCTCACTCACTCAAGAAGGGGATAAATTCACAATAACCCCCAAGTATTGATAGCACTCTTTGCTTCTTCAGTGCAGCATGGGATTCTCTTGGGCTAGAAGAAGCTGCTTTAGAAAAAGAAAAAAAAAAATTCCAGGCTGAGAATAAACTAAAGTTACCTGTGAAACCAGGCACCTCTACAAAGTTGTTACTAGCAACTCTGCTGCCCAAGAAAAGAAGCAATGCACCCGCAAATCAGCTTTGTAATTCACAGATGGGCGTTATTAACAATGTGCGCCATCTGGCAGCTTCCCTTTTTTGACTAATTTGTCTTGCTAACTAGGCTCAGTTATGCTTGATGCTGCTGAGGAAGTGCATGTGCTGTCAACATGTATATATAACAAATTTTAAGATTTCACAACCTTAAAATCATTATTTTAAAAGTTTTTTTCTCTAAGTTTTGACTACTCAGCCCTAGATACTGCTTTGCTTTCAGGTGCTGTGTATCTTCAGTTTTTATATATCCTACATTGACAGGGAACTTCTCAGAGATTTTCCTTTTAATCAATATGGAGAAATGTCTATTGGGCATTGCAATGGTAAACACTAGAAAGTTACAAAAGCCCCAAATTCTGAAAATTTAGAAAAATTATTATATCAGTTATTGTCTGTTTTATAGTTTCAAACTCATCTTCTATGAATTCTGTAAAATTGTAAGGTTGTCTGTATATCTAATATTATTCTATGGTGTTTCTATTCTGAAGATAGCTATCATTAATCTTCCCTTTCTTCCCATTCAATATCTTTTTTATTTTAACTAGGAAAGTGCACATTATGCCATTCTCTGTATACAGTTGCTGTGGAATTGATTAAATACAATTTCAATAACTTTCTCATTATAGCTAGATCTTGCACTCTTTATGAGAGAATATCTTACCTATTGATTATAAGGGAGAGAAACCCAACTCAAACCAACCCAGACAAAACAGTGGACGTTATTGATTCACCACCAGGTAGAGAAATAAAAAGGAAATGGCAATCAGGTATGACCAGATCGAGGACACAGATGTTATTTTCAGGTCTCTCTCTCTTTTACTACTCAGCTTTTCCTCTCTCCGTGTGTGAGCCTCAGTCTCTCCTATTGTTTTGAAGTTTTCTTCTGCTGGCACCCTCATACCTGTAGGATGCCAGCTTAGCATCTTTAAAGAAAGGAGAACCAACCCTTTCCCCTCAGTTTCCACACTGCAAAGCCAGGAAGGGACTCTGTTGGGATTTGCTTATTCACCTACCTATGAATGAATCACAAGGCCAGATGGTACTGTGCTCCTGTGACTGATCCTCAGCCATTCTTTTGGTTAGAGGATGGGCAATCAGGCAATATTTATCAATTGAAAATGAGGAAGGCATGGTTGCAGATTAAGCAGATAAATATGGCAGCTACAATGGTTTACCACACTATCCAAGAATAAAGGAGCGTGCAATATAATACTTAACTTTTCATTATGGTAACCAAACATCCTGGATTTTCTAGAACAATCCTGACTTCAAACAGTGTATCCCACTGAGTAACCCCGCGTTCAAAGTTTGGGATTGGAAAATTATATATCATTCCACTCTTAGGCATACAGTGATTGGTTCTCACAAAAGGGAACATTTTGTACTCTTACATGACAATCTAGGTACTTTTTTTAAAAAAGCTTTAATTAAAATGTGCTAGAATATAAACTCAAGGGGAACATGGTCAATAATAGGTGGTAAAGAATATAACAAAATACTTTCACAAAAGAAAAAATAGCTTGAAGTTTTGGGTAAGCCTCCAAATCTTGCCAGCTAATATCTCTTGCCATATATAAACTTGTGTAACTCTCAACACTGACATTTAGGCTACTGTTTTCCTGGCACTTTTCACAAGCTTATTAACTATGCTTTGAAATTTTGCTTTACAAACTATTACTTTTTAATGAGAGAGCTCATTATTTTTCATTGGAAGTACTTCACTGCCAACTGCTACCATTTTGTAGAACGTAGGCAGACTTCAATTTAAGCAGCAGCACAAGGCTCCATTATGCTTTTCTGTTCATATTGGCCCCAATCCGCCGTCCTTTCCCCTCCCTGCCAAAACAAACATTTCTCCCCACCAGGCATACATTTTTAACCCTTGGAACTTGAAGCAGCTATCAGGAGTCTACAGATTAATCTGTTCCACCTTTGCTAACAGATGCCACACCGGTGCTAGGCACACACAGGCTGAACTCAGGGGATTCGCAACATTAAGAGTAACTGCGAAAACTATAAGCATTCAAAAGGCACTTATTTAATTCACTAGACTGTGGCATTTTATTTAAAAAAAAAAAGCATGAACCCCTTCCTCATTACTCTTCTCATGTGATTTCTCCTTTGTTGAAAACAGTGCTCATTTTAATAAACCCCCAAAGGAGCACAACAAACAAATGTGAGCAGAAAAGCTGCAAGAGGTCATGAACACTAATTATCATCAAATGCCACCAAAATCTTCTGGACCCAAGGGACTTTCTTAAGTCACTGCCCACAGCACTGCTGCAATATGTGCCTTGTGTGACGAGTGGGAGAACCAACGGTCGGATGAGCATAAGATGCAGATGATGGTGTGCCTGTTGGTCCCAGCTACGCAAGAGGCACTGCCAGTGAGGCTGTTTATAAGTGGCAGCATGTTTTGGAAGGGGAACTTAAAGCACAAGAATCCTTTTTGCCATCTTAACACCATAAAAGGGAGAGAGTACACCATAGGCTTTTAGGAGTCCTGAGAAAGTTGGGGCATGCCGTGTTCTGATTTAAAATCCTTTTAAAGACTGCCCATTTTTTCTCACTCTTTTTCATTCCCTGACGACAGAATAGAAAGCACTTGGTGGTATGCAAGTGACACATCATTTTATGCATCCAAGTGCTTTATTCGCTTAACCATTTTTTCCAGCAATTTAAATAAATCACAGAGATGGAATTAGATTTTCCTGAAGAGCTAGGGAAAGGCAGGGAGAGGCTGAGTCGCAGTTAATTTCTACTGAGCTGATAGGAATTTTACTCCCTCCATTTAGGTGATCCTCATGTAGTTTGGAGAGGAATGTCTGGCATCTTATCAGCCTACTATAGAGGCTGCTTAAGCTCCTGACTAATGAGTCCCTGAAATATTTTTAATGAATGATAGAGGGAGGAGTATGAAATGGCCTCATGTTTATTCATTTCCTCCTTGTAATGCTGGCAGATAGATGGACTAAAAGATTGAGCACTTAAATAATTAACTCATTTAAAATGTGAATTATATGCATGATTTGCCTGACATGCTACTTGTGAAGTGGAACACACACTAAAACCTCTCCACACAGCAGTAGAGGTGGGGAGGAGAACAAGGTATTTTAGGTATGGTTAATCTGGGAAAATTTAGAAAAAAGTATGAGACATTAATGGGAATGGAGAAACAGAGGATCATACTCAATTTTCTTGCTCCAAAACAGGGATTTGGTGATAATTTTTGATAAAGGGCCAAGTAGTAAATATTTGAGGCTTTGCAAGCCATATGGTCTCTATTACATCTACTGAGCTCTGCCAGTGTGGTCCCCAGAGCAGCCGTAGACACTTGGTAAAGGAATGGATGTGGTTGTACCACACTAGAGCATGATGTATTGGCGTTGAATTTTGAATTTCATATACTTCTGAAGTGTAACAAAATTTTCTTCTTTTCTTTTTTGACTTTTGCAACCACTAAAAACGTAGAAAACATTCTTACTCACAGGCAGGACAAAAATAGTCAGTGGACCCACGGATGGTTGTTTGTGATCCCACTCTAGAAGGCTGTATATGTTTCTCCATTTAGTTATGGAATGAGTGTGTAGGGCTTGAGTAGGACAGAGTGTTATATAATTGTGGGATGCTTGATTGAAATGGTCTTTCAATATTGCCTAGTCCAGCACTCTTACTTTAATAATTATCCTTAGCATTTCTAGTTTACTATTAAGTATGCTAGGACATATATGTCATAGTACAGTACAAAGAGTGGCATATCCCTGGTGATTTCACTTGGTTTAGGATCTGCTTCTGGGCTCTGCAAGTCTAATAACATTTATCAGTGCTTTTGATTTTATTACAGCAGATGAAGCTGGCTCATGTTAACTCAAGATATTAACTTTTTTAAAGCCCTTTTTCACCTTGGCAATTTTATGAAACCTAAGGATCACTTTTTCAGAATAGTTGTTTAAAGGCTTAAAATAAAATACAATATCCAGTCATTGTTGATAACGAAAAAATATGTTAAAATACAGTTATAAAATTATAAATGTGCTATGGTAATATATAATTTTTTGTTAACTCAGTAAATAACAGGATCTAGTAAAGTAGTGATGAACATATAAATGCTATTTTATAAATAATACTTCATATCACAATGTGATATGAAAAGATCTGTGATTTGTTTTGGAAATAAAGTCTTAGATACTGTTAAAATCTCACAGGATACTGAAGTATATAAGCCAGAATGCTAATGTAGTAATATTCAAAGAAGAATTACATAAGTATTCAGCAGACCAAGTCTTCATATTGTCTTTACTGTGTTGTTCTCTCTATGGGCCAAATATATAAGAAGTTAAAACACAGGGAGTTTGCTTTATGAGCAGGAAAGTTGAGCAAAGATAGTTATGATTCAAATAACTTGGTACTTCCATCTCCACAGGTATTGATACAGGCAACAAGAGGATCTGCTTGCATTTTCTTGCTGACCTCTCCCCTAGGCAGTACTTAAATGGATACTGCCAGCATTTGCTCTAATGGCAGCTCTTCTGTTTCCTTTAGAAGCAGCTACCCTTAATGGCACACATTCTGTATAATGGGTTTTTCTCTGGTTCATCTACATCTTTAGCAAGCCTCCAAACAATTTCTGGGATCCTTCAGTGGGTACCTTGCAGATGCTTCCAAGCAAGAACCCCTCCTGTGTTGTACTGCAAAAATGGCTATAAATATCCAGCCACATAGCCTTCTAGCTATGTCCCGACACCCAACACCTCCCCCAACACTGCTTCTCAGCTTGACGGTGTGATTTTCTTTGATCCATGGGCCATGAGCAAAGTGACACAAGCAGGGCCTCGAAAAGCACTTGCACTTGGGAGTTTGCTCTCATGTTCTTATAGAAAACTGGAGAAACCCAATGGGAAAGTGGGGGCTCACCTGTTGGATGATGAAAGACGCATCCCAGACCATGCAGTTCCTGTCTAAACCACGCACGAGTGAACCAAGAGGAATCTGTCCCAGCTGAATCTGTCCCAAATCAGCAGAACCTCCTGCTCTGATGCATAGATTCTGGAGGATGATAAATGTTTACTGTTTTAAGTCGCCTTGTTGTATGGTGGTTTGCGTGTTTGCATGCATGCTAAGTCGCTTCAGTTGTGTTCAACTCTTTGTGACCCTGTGGATTGTAGCCCACTAGGCTCCTCTGTCCATGGAATTTCCCAGGCAAGAATCCTGGAGTGGGTTGCCATGCCCTCCTCCTCCAGGGGATCTTCCCAACCCAGGGATTGAACCCTGGTCTCCTGCACTGCAGGCAGATTCTTTACTACCGAGGCACCTGGGAAGCCCTGTATGATGGTTTGCACTGCAGTAAAAACTAACTGCTTACAATACCATGCCATTTACTTTCCTACTTCATCCCTTTCCAGTGATATTATCCTCAAAATTTGTGCAGATTACCATGGTGCTCTGAAAACACTCTGCTGAAGTACTACATTTCTTTCCAGCCTTTGCTTAGCATCTCTCAGTATTACATTTTTTCACCCAGATGTAGAGAACTTGCCTCAAGCATCCCTTGTCTAACGCAGATATTGAGTGCAAATAACTTGCTGGTTTGATTCCAAATCTCATCTCTTCTATTTCAAAGAAGGGATGTGATAGTGTAATAAACTCTCTCTTAAGTTGCATTTGAATGTAGAAAAATATACCACAGAGAGGAGACAAGGCTTTACTCAAAGAAATAAACTGTTAGTGATGGAATTTCAGGAATCAGTTGAGGTATTTATAGGCAAAACGGATTTCCTCACAATTAAATAAATGTATTTGTTGGGCTTATGCCATGTCCGCAGCTAGTGTCAGGACTGGGGTGAAACCAGCAAAGTTTCTAGGACACAGAAATTAACAGGGCATCTACTCTCAGGGTCGTGTTGGTACCGAGGGTGAAAGCCATCCTAAATTTTGTGCCCCAGACCTTTTTCAGCCCTGGTTTGCAGCATTATGCAGGCCATAGTACTTCCCGACATTTGTTGTGAGCGTGGCAGGACACTGTTGGTTGCAACCCCAACAACCATTTCTCTCCGTTTGGTCACGCTCATAACATATCAAGTGTTGTTCAGTTGCCGCCACAGATTTCTGTGTTCACAAAGGGTCCCTGCCCTCCCCTTGGGGGTGAGTCATTATCTTTCTGAGGCAGGGTATGTCTAAGGCAAGCATGCTGCCCACACCTCTTCTCAATGATTGGTTCCCATGAGCATGTGACCCAGTCCTGGAGAGTGGAACTTGGCAGAGTTCTTCTGGGGTGCTCCAGGAATGGTACTCTCCCTAATCAAAAGGGATATACAGGAGGGAAGCCTCTTTTCTTTTCTAAACATATTGGTAAATGATGCCTAGCCTTGTTACAACCGTTTGCAACCATGAGAAATAGATTGTGGACTTGCTAGAGATAACAGATGAAAGTAATGTCAAACACCTAGGTCCTATTAATGACAAGGCTGACCTGTTGAATTAACCACAAATGAGCTATACCTTGGAGAAGGAAATGGCAACCCACTCCAGTATTCTTGCCTGGAGAATCCCAGGGACAGAGGAGCCTGGTGGGCTGCCGTCTATGGGGTCTCACAGAGTCGGACATGACTGAAGCGATTTAGCAGCAGCAGTAGCAGAGCTATACCTCTGGACTTCAAATATATGAGATAATGTTTTAAGCCACTTTTAGTCAAGTTCCTGTTAATTGAAGCTGAAAGTATATTTGATGCAACCAAATATTCTGAATTTGCAGAGAGTTTTGCCTGTGGGGGAGACTACCACTTCCTTAATGCTTTAATTAAACAACATACAGAATATCTCCTTTCATTTCAAGCATGGTTAAAGAAACAATAACAACTTAGGAGACCTGCGATCTTATGAATCAACGTAATTTAATTTGTGAGGTAAGCCGAATAGCCACAGGCTTGGTATTAATAAATACAGCAAGAAAGCTGCAACTTTTTGTTACAGAGATGGAATCTCAGGACGCTGGGGTGAGAAACACAGGTAATAATAGAGTACCTTTGTTTAACACTATGAGCACAATAGGAGCAACATAGAAAATTGGTGGAGAAAAGGAATCTCACTTGTGTTTAATATACTGAGATACACATCAGCAGTGATTTAGAAAAAGTTTGCTAAGTACACACTTGATGGCCACTTTGCCACAGAAATAAAAAGAGAGACTTTATGTTCATGGAGACTTTATTTTTAAAAGAAATCAGAGATGTGAGAAGAAAACGAAGATATTATGACTAGTACATGTTTAAAAATCTGGGGTTTTCTCCATTGCTGGACTATCTGCACTGGGATAATGAAATCAGGAGTTACCAAAGGGAGAGAAGGGAGGCTAGAGACCTGGATGAGCAAAATAAAACCCTAGAAAATATGAAAGCAGAAGGACAAAATAGCATGCATTATGAAGAAGAGATGAGAGAAAATGAAAGAGACAGGGCAACTGGGAGCCTGGAATGTGATCCAGGCGGAGTTGTGGAGCCCACTGTCAGTGTGGGTATGGTGGCTGCACGTTCAGCTTCTGCAGGCGTGGCATGTGCACCAGCTGGTACCACAGGAACACGCAGCGGTGAGATGCTGAATGTTGGCAGTTAGGTCCGGGCGGGAGTACGTGGTGATTTGTTTCCCTGCAGGAATGCCCCAGCTCTGCCCGCTCCACACTACAGCTTAGCCCCAGGTCTGGGGCAGACAGGTCCTGGGAGAGCCAGGCTCACAGGTCCACAGAGCCGGGCACAGCCACCGTGGTTCCTGCAGCCTCAGTGCCCTGGCCCCCACCTCCAGTCTGCTCCATACTACAGCCTTGTTATCTGGGATGAACACAAGAGGAAGGGACGTGATTTGGACTGCTTTTGAGAATTGCCATGAACATATATACAGGTCCTCCATAGGTTCACTATGACCGCAAGGGTTTCACTTGCTTCAGCAATCACTGCCTTTAGGGCAGATCGCCCACTCAAGGACAATGGAACCTGATCAAATCTGACTCTTAAGGCTCATTCTGCAACAGCTAGGGAGAAGACCTGCCTCTGACAGCCACAAAGCAAAGAGAAGGCCCAACCTTAAATATTAATACAACACAGGCTTTGGACACCACACCAGTCACACCCCCTATCAAGGGGATAATGGCCAGAAGACTCTGAGGAAAGATGTGGATGGCATTCATACAAAAGACAGTCCTTGCTACAAAAATACTGGACACACACATGTTGCACAGAGATGCTCCCACATAAAATCACAGATTCATGACCACGGTAGATGTTACTTATAAATTCATAGAAAGAGAGAAAAGTAAAATGAAAAATCAGAGGAACTTCTCCCCATTAAAAGAACAAGAGAAATCCCCTGAAAGCACAAATAATAAAACAGACCTTACCTGTCCACTAGACCCCGAGTTCAAAAAGTAGGTTATAAAAATGCTAAAGAATTGAGAATATATTTTTGATAGAATTGCATATCAGTGTCACAAGGAACTAGAAGCTATGCAGGTGAGCCAATAAAAATTAGACAACTCAATTGCTGAGATAAAAACCAACGAGTAGAATACTAAATGACGCAGAAGAACAAATAAGTGATCTGGAAGACAGAATAACAGAAATCACCCAATAGAGGAGCAAACAGAAAGATGAATGAAAAAAGAAAGGAGCACAAGAGATTTATGGGATATTATAAAGTGTGCCAACCTACACATAAAAAGGACTCCAGGAGGAGAGAGAGAAAAGGGGATTGAAAATATATTTGAAGAAATTATAGTTGAAAACTTGCCAAACCTAAAGAAGGAAACAGATATCTAGGTACATAAAGGATAGAGACTCTGCCAAAATGCTGAACACAAACAGACACACATCAAGACATATCATAATTAAAATGACAAAAGTTAAAGAGTGGATTCTAAAGGAAGCAAGAGAAAAACAGTTTTTCAAAGAAAGGAATCCTGCCTTCTCTTTGCTATGTGGCTGTCAGAGGCAGGGTCTTCTCCCTGGTTGGTGAAGAATGAGCCTTAAGAGTCAGAAACAAAGGAAACAAGCCCCCCTCCCCCCCCAATAAGGCTATCAGCTGATTTTTCTGCAGAAATTGAAAGGGGAAACCCCACAACCTAGGACTACCCAGCGAGATTATAATTTCAAATAAAAGAAGAAATTAAGACAGACAAAAATTAAAAATTCAGCAATATTAAACCTACCCTATAAGAAATGTTGAAAAGACCTTATTTAAATAGAAAAGGAAGCAAGACTGTATAAGGGAAAATCATAGAAAGGCAGATGTGTAAAAGGATTGAAGATCACTTAAATCAGTAAACAGATTAGAAAACACTCAAAAAATTTTGTAAAAGTGACTATAGCACCAATTAACAGGAAAAGAAGCATCATGAAAATGTTAAATAAGACATCAAAATCACAAAATGTGGGGAAGGGGAGTATCAAGATGTATGTCTTTTAGAATGTTTGAACTTGTATTACTATCAGTTTATAGCAAGTAAATATAGTTATGGGACAACATACTTGAACTCCATGGTAACCACAGATCAAAAACATACAATAGGTTCACAAAAATCAAGAGAGAGAAAGGAGCTCAAGCATACTTTAGAAGAAAATCATTAAACTACAAACGGACAAACAGAAGCAATGAACAAAGAAGAACTGCAAAAACAACGGGAAAACAAGGTTTAAAATCACAATAAATACATACCTATTAACAGTCACTTTAAATGTCAATGGACTAACTGCCCCAATCAAAGGGGATGGCTACCCACTCCAGTATTCTTGCCTGGAGAATTCATTATGAGATATTATGGGATATGAGATATTACCCCACACTGGTCAGAATGACTGTCATCAAAAAGTCTAAAATTAATGCTGGACATGGTATAGAGAAAATGGAACTCTCCTACACTGTTGTGGGAATATAAATTGGTATAGCCCCTATGGAGAACAGTATGGTGGTTCCTTAAAAAGCTGAAAATAGGGATACCCTATAATCTAGCCATCCCATTCCTGGATATACATCCAGAAAAGGCAAAAATTCTAATTTTAAAAGTTACATGTATCCCAATATTTGTAGCAGCAGTATTTACAATAGCAAACACATGTAAACAACCCAACACACACACACACGCACACACGCAATGGAATATTACTCAGCCATAAAAAGAATGAAATATTGCCATTTGTCACAACATGGATAGACCTAGAGATTATTATACTTAGTGAAGTCAGACAGAGAAAGACATATTATATGATGTCACTTATCTGCGGAATCTAAAAAATACATGAATCTATATACAAAACAGATTAACAGACATAGAAAACAAATTTATAGTTACCAAAAGGGAAAGGGAGGGTGAGGAATAAACTAGGAGTATGGGATTAAAAGATATAGACCACTATACATAAAATAGGTAAGCAGCAAGGATTTACTGTATAGCACATTCAATATATTATAGTAACCCATAAAGGAAAATATAAAAAATATATATGTGTATGTATATATATATAACTGAATGACTTTGTTGTCCATGTGAAACTAACACAGTATTATAAATCAACTCTACTTCAATTAAAAAATATGGCAGGATGGGAAAGAATGTTTATTGTCTACCTACCAAATGCTAGGCCATTTAACATGCTTCCTCATTTAATTTTCATAGCAATCTTGGAAAGAAAGTGTTTTAGCCTCATTTTACAGATAAGGAAATGAAGATTTATCAGCTTATGTGGCTTGCCGGGGGCTGGTAGGACTGGCAGTCAAATACAGGTGTGTCTACTGTGTCCCTTTGCCTTTGAGTTTATGAAATGGGCTGCAAAGTCTTTAAGTGGGAGGAGAAGAATTAAATCTGTTACTAAATAGAATCTATACCTATAATCTTTTATGTTGTGAGTGAAATCCAAGACCATGCAAGCTGACTGATCTGGGGCAGTGGGATAGGCCAAGGTGGAAGAGGGAGATAAGGGGAGAAGGAAAGCTGGGTTTCTGGGAGATGCAAGTTCGACCTGAATGGTCTCGAGTAATTCGATTCCATCAGAAGGGATTCTGTTATGAGGTAGGGAGACAGGAATACAGGAGTGCCCAAAGATGTGCTGTGACTGAGTGTGGTTGGCAACCCCATTGGCTCAATACCTGAAGCTCTCCCACATGCAGGAGAAACGGGGAGACGGAAGTAACTGGGTATGCCAGTGGTCCTGGGAGGCACCACAGTTTACATGCAACACAATCTTATTGTCCCCTTTTGGTCCCTGTCTACAGCCCAGGCTTCTGTCAAAGGTGATGGATGCTTCTTAGAAGGAAACATATCGACTGCAAAGGGGATACATTTCTGTTTTGGATTCTCTGGGTTAGTTCTTCCAGGGGCAGGTAATGTGGGAGAGGTGCCACAAGCTATCAAAACAGGAGGAAGATGCCATCCAGAGAAACCCCAGAACATCAGTCTCACATAACCTCCATCTGCCAAACCTGTTATTTTGGATGTTTCACAGGCATCTAACTCTCAACCTGTCCCCAGCTGACCTCATTTTCTTCCTGTTTGCCCTACTCTTTCTTGTCTTCATAATCATAGGCAGTCATATCGAGGCATGCAATGCCCAAAACCATGGCCTCATTCTGGATTCTTCCGTCTCCTTGTCTGACACATCAAAAGTCCCTCCAAGCTTCTCTCTTTAATCATTGACTCACCTATTTAATTCTTTTTATGGCCACTGCCCTTGCCTGGCATCAGATCTTACCATATTTTATCTGGACCCTTCTAGCTGGTCCCATCCTTTTCATACAGTTCCTTTTAAGTTCACCCCACCACCCCACTGTACCCATAGTGAACTTTCTACCACACATTCCTGCTTTGATTAGCTACTTGTGACCTACAGAATCAGGACCAAACTCTTTAGCTTCTCAGCATAGTACATAAGTCTCTCCAATATCTGGCTTTTATGTACTTTTTAATCCTTATTTCTTCCCACTCTCTGCTCTGAACTTTACTATTCTAGCTATATGTAACAGTTGTGCTTCTCAGAATGTACTATATTGGCTAATGCCTTAGGTCTATGTTCACACCTGGATGCTTTTTCATCATTTACTGCCTTGCTAATTTAGTCATCCTCTCCAGTACATTAGTCATTTTCTTTTGTAGGAATCCTGAACCAAAGATGAGGCAAAGTAATGCCTACTCCTCCTTCATGTCTGTGCTCCAAATACCACCCTCATTATATCTCTAATTTAACATATTGAAATTATCTTTTTATGTGTCTGCTTTTCTCAGATTATAGATCAGATGGCAGGGCCCGGGACTTGCTTAGGTTTGTTTCTTCAGGTACCTAAAGTGAACTGGCACATGATAGGCAGATGATAAGTGTTTATTAAAACAAATGAAAATACTCTTATACTGGCCAAATTTCACCATACACATGATGCACACACTCCATAAACATACTTTGAGCTGAAAGGATACTCCCAGGCTAGAGGCTTGAGTAATAGACAAGAATACTGGAGTGGGTAGCCACTGCCTTCTCCGGGGGATCTTACTGACCCAGGGATCGAACCAAGGTCTCCTGCATTGCAAGCAGATTCTTTACTGTCTGAGCCACCAGGCAAGATGTAACACTTGTTACACCATCCAAATAGCATTCCTCAACTTCTTGTCTAAGAAGAAGCCAACAGAAGTGTTCTTTTTAGAAATAGTTTTTAAAAATTATGCAAACAAAATTTGAGGGACCAACATCTAAATCATTATAAGAGAGTATACTGCAGTTATTTCTTTGCTAAATTATCATCTGCAGATTAACTCATCCATGGACCTCCAGGGAACATCATTTGGAGGTTGCTCCATATTTTTTTATTTCTTTTTCCTTGTTCACCTCAGAAAACTAATTTGAGTCATACCACATTGCAGGCTAAATGTCAGGTCTGTGGGCTAGGCTCAAGGTCTTTAACAATCTGGAAAATATATTTTTTCTGAATTTTCAGTGGACTAATTTACATCATTTATGCCTGTTGATAAGGCGCAAGAGCTCTTGGGATGAGTTTTGAGAGCTTACAAAGTGGATGACTTATGGCCATCATGCTTTTCTTGATATCAAGGGCAGTTGAAAAATTGATGTTTTTCTCTTGCAGAAATAGACTATTTGCAAACTATGATACTGGAGGAAATGAATTTTGTACAGTTTATGATGCAGGCATAGGTATAAGGTTTTTTTTTTTTTCATGTTATTTAGAAAGATTGTCTTTTTGCTGATCTACATGTACACTTTCGATTGGTTTCCTAATGTGTGAAATTACAACAAATAATGATTATACACCCAGAGTAGTGAGTACCCTGAATATTTATGGACCCAATAAATGTTGGCTATTGACAGTGCCTCTGATGAAAAGAAAAAAAGCCTCTTGATGAAAGTGAAAGAGGAGAGTGAAAAAGTTGCTTTAAAGCTCAACATTTAGAAAACTAAGATCATGGCATCTGGTCCCATCACTTCATGGGAAATAGATGGGGAAACAGTGTCAGACTTTATTTTTTGGGGCTCCAAAATCACTGCAGATGGTGATTGCAGCCATGAAATTAAAAGACGCTTACTCCTTGGAAGGAAAGTTATGACCAACCTAGACAGCATATTAAAAAGCAGAGACATGACTTTGCCAACAAAGGTCTGTCTAGTCAAGGCTATGGTTTTTCCAGTAGTCATGTATGGATGTGAGAGTTGGACTGTGAAGAAAGCTGGGTGCAGAAGAATTGATGCTTTTGAACTGTGGTGTTGGAGAAGCTCTTGAGAGTCCCTTGGACTGCAAGGAGAGTCCGTCCTAAAGGAGATCAGTCCTGGGTGTTCATTGGAAGGACTGATGCTGAAGCTGAAACTCCAATACTTTGGCTACCTGATGCGAAGAGTTGACTCATTGGAAAAGACCCTGATGCTGGGTGGGATTGGGGGCAGGAGGAGAAAGGGATGACAGAGGATGAGATGGCTGGATGGCATCACTGACTCGATGGGCATGAGTTTGGGTAAACTCTGGGAGTTGGTGATGGACAGGGAGGCCTGGCGTGCTGCGATTCACTCCCTCATCACAGTGAGTGGAAAGACACTGGAGTTAGAAGACCTCATTTCTCACCTTGGCTCAATAGTCAATAATCTTTGCACCCTTAGAAGAAAAAAAAAGACGGATGCTTGCTGAGTCGTGTCCAACTCTGTGTGACACCATGGACTGTAGCCCGCCAGGCTACTCTGCCCATGGAAGTTTCCAGGCAAGAATACTGGAGCAGGTTGCCATTTCCTTCTCCAGGGGTTCTTCCTAACCCAGGGACTGAACCTCTCTTGAGCCTCCTGCATTGCAGGCAGATTCTTTACCACTGAACCACCTGGGAAGCCCTGTACTCTTAGAAAAGCCAGCTCTGTTCTCCGGGCCTCAGTTTTTTCATCTGTAAAATGCAAGGATTGAACCTTTTGGCCTACAATGGTCTCTTTAGTTATGCAATTTTATACTTGGCACTAAAACAATAAAGGTTTTAATGCGTGCATGATGGATTTTTGATCACTTTTTCTTCTCTACTTTTCTGTGTTCCAATTTTTCTTAGTATTTTTTACTGGCTTGTTTTAGAAAGCAAAAGTAATACATGGAATTTCATTGCTTCTGTGAAAAAATGTAAATAACATTATTTGAAAATCCATTATACATGCCATTGTATCAATGCATAAATTATCCCATTTAATTATCACATCTACGCTGAGAGTTAGAGATTATTATCCCCATTTGTGATAAGTAACTTAAGGCACAAAGAGATGAAATCACTTTCTCAGTGCAACTGGTCAAGTTACAGAATCAGGATGCTAAGCTCTACATAGAAATTCCTAGTAGACCATGCTGCTTCTGTTTAACACATTTTAAGAAAATGACAATTCCTTATACATATTTAAAAATAAAATATATGAGGAACTGGGGAACAGGAAGGGCTGGTCTAAGGATGTTAGCTGGACTATTAAGGACAGTGCTAAAATAAGCTTTCTTTAAAGCACTCTAGGGTATTTTCTGTTTTCTAGTGGTTGAATTTTTAAAAATTACCAGTGTCATAGCTGGCTGAAAGTACATTTGCCATCTGTTGGTAAAAATCTCCATCTTCTGGCTGTCCTTTTCCAATCGAGTCGTGTATGCAAGTCTTATCATTAGTGATGTATGCTGTGCTTTCTATGAGCCACTGAGCTGCCCTCAATCCAACTCCTCTACTAGCTCTTACCCAGCATCAGTGACAGATTTGAAGCAAAACTCTACATACTTGGCCTACTACCAGGTCATACTGTCTGACTTTAATTGCTTCTTAATCCTTGCATTAATCTCTTGTTGATCCTCTAACATGGTCTGCACAACAGCATTCCAAACCTTCACTCACTCCAATTCAGGGTCCAATCATTCCCCCTCGTTTTGAAGTGGACAACTTTCCTTCTTTATCAAGAAGTTAAGAGACAATTCTTTGTGAGCTTCTTAAAATCTCTTGTCCTCTTTACATGCCCTTTATCTTTTTTAACAACTGCCTGGGAGTAAAAAGTGCCTTTCTTTAGGACTGATGCTTCCACTTGAGCCCCAGGTGTCATGCCTTAATCACTTCTCCTTAGAGCATCCTTACTTAGTCGTCTTCTCTCCACTTCATCCTTACTTCCACCATGTGGAAGCATACATTTCTTAACCCTGCACTCTGCATCACGCAATTTCTGTTAAAATATCTCTTCTGTCTTTAACTTCCAAAATTGGTCTGTTTATCTGTATTCATTATCTCCCAGCTTTGCACCATTTATCCCCTCTCCAATTCCTAACAATACTGATTTTGAAGTTCCATATTGTTTGACTTTTCATAGTTCTTCTTTTTGACATGTCTTAAGCATCTGACCTGGTTTTTTGTTCTTTTTTTTTTTTATGAGTTTTTCCTCATTTCCAAGACTTTTTCATTCTATCCAAAAATAATTTTTATTCTTCCACAATTTTTTCCCTCATGTCTTGCATGATAGAAATAGCACCACCAGTGCTCCATTTACGCAAGTTTCTCTTCATTTGTATCCAAGAAACTGTAATGTGTCTAGTTGGACTGGTTTTCTATATTGCAAATAAATGATTGCACGTTTGGCAGCTTAAAACAACATACATTTATTATTTCACATCTTCTCTTGGTTAGGACTGCAGGCCTGGCTCAGCTGAGTCCTCTGCTTGGAAATCTCATAAGGCTACAGTAAAGATCCTGGCTGAGAGTGAGGTCTTACCTGAGAAATGACCTGCTTTTATGGTCCCACAGATTGCTATAATTCTATTTCTTTTGGTAGTTTTAGAATTTATGGTGGCTGGGTTCTTCAGCGTCAGCATGAAAGTGAATTTTCTAGGAGATCTATTATCTATCTGTCTATCTCAATCAAGGAAGTGACATTCAATCACTCTTACCATATTCTTTTGGCTAGAGGCAAATTATAGGTCCTGCCCACACTCAAAGGAGAGAGGTAACACCAGAGGGATACTTAGAATTTTGCTTACCACATCGCTCTTTCTACAGTACTCATGGGAGGAAAAGAAATGGCTTTTATCCAAGCTACAGGAAAATTTTACTGTCAAGTTGGATAAACATACAAACTACACAAAAGAAGATTTAATTTACTATTGAGATTCCCTAGGAAGGGAATAAAGTTGGATTTAGCAAAACAGGTAAAAAGGAATGTAAGAGACAAGAATGAGTCAAAGAGGAACTGCGACAAACATTGTCTTTAAATGGTCTGATTTGATGCTTAAGCTGCCCATAGTGATGTGTCAGGATTTTTGTTTGGTTGTTTGCTTGCTTTGACATTTCCAATCCATTACAGACAAGCTTTTCTAAAAGTGAAAGACCAAAGCAAAACCAAAAAAAAAAAAAAAAAAAAAAAAAAAAGGAAATAAAAACCAAAAGCATATAAAATGAGTCTAATTTCCTCATCTTTGATAAAAAGCAGATGCAAAATTACTGTTACATTGCTATAATACTTTCCAAATGCTTACTTTTAGTATCTGTACTTATTCCATTGAGGACAGGTAACAGTTTGAGGATCAGTTGTGTGTGCAGTGCACACTTTGAGCAGTACTGATCTAATTTATTCCCGGCACATATTCTCCTGGGTATATAGTATTAATTCACTTTGCAAGATCTAAGTCCAGATCTGTTTTCTGAGCTTCTTTTGTTCATTCATTCACAAATGACTTATTATGGTCCACGCACTACACAAGACCAGACAAAATGCTAAATAAATTGATGGCTTCTCTTTGTACGTCTTTATCTCAGGATTCAAATGATCTCAAACATAGCATGTCAAAGAATGGCGTTGCTATCTTACCTATAGGAGGCTGCCCCTCCAATAGCTTTTAGCTTTATGCTTGGCACTTCCACCCACAAGTTGCCAAAGTCAGAATGTTACTTATCTACTCATTACTCCCTCATATTTTCTTTCCAAAATACCAAATCTATTTACATACATCTCCAGTGCTCCCACATTTATTCATCCACTGTTTCTCACTGAGACCACTATAGTAGTCTCCTGAGTGCTCTCCTTTACTTCATTACTGCTTCTCTCCATTAACCACCACAGTATATTTAGGAGGGTCTTTCTAAACTCTAAACCTCACCATGTTACCGCTTTGCTATCTTCTCATTCCCTGTCTGTATTTATCAGAGCACTGTCAAATTGGGTCATAATATAGAGAGGAGATGGCTGAAATGTTTTCTTGAGTAAATACTTGAAGTTAGAAACACTGTCAGGTTTTATTGATATTTTGAAATGGATAGATGAAAAGATTCTAGAGAATGAGTAAATACAGTCTGGTGGCAAGCCCAGCCCATTTAATGGAACCGTATTGGTCTCTCTTTCCTCTTCTGTTCTTGCTATTACCATTCCAGTTAAGATCTCATCATAGCATATCTGGAGTAACACTACAGTGTTCTAATTTCCTCCTGGACTCTACTCACTTCCTTGGAATCCAACTTAATGCCTTTTCTGAGGCTTTAATTCTGGATTCAGAGATAATCAAATAAATATTTCATTAAATGCATTTATTTTGTCAAGAACAACAAAACAATTAACTATCTGCTCTGTACCAGTCATTGTTTCTGATGCTTGGGCCACATCCGTGAACAAAATAGAAAAAAAAGAAAGATACATATATATATTCATATATATATATTCACATGTACATATTTTCATATATATATTCATATATATATATACCCTTATAGAGCTTATGTTTCTTTTATTACATTTCTTTTCATGAGATTTCATTTATTTTTAACATTGAAATATATATACAGCTCAAGTTATATAGATGCAGTAGCATGATCCTAGTAGAGAAAGCCATGGTTCCCCATGCATTTGCAAATGCTATGTCCACAATCCTATATCAATTATATATCATCATAGCAATGCCTTATAACTGTGGGTAAACCATCTCAAGTTTAGTGGCTCAAAACAATAAACTACTTTATCGCTCCTGTGTCTAAGTCCCCTAGATAGTTCTGCTGATCTGTATTAAGCTCAACTGATCCCAGCTGGGCTGGCTCACGCATCTGTGGAAACCTGGTGGGTCAGCTAGAGGCCTCCTCATCTCGAATGGCCTTATTCATGTGTGTGTGTGCATGCTGTTTGCTAATTGAGGTGATGGAGGTGACTGAGCCAGATGTATCTCACAACCTAGCCATCTAATTCAAACTTGTTCACACGCTGGTGGCAAGGTTGCAAGGGAGAGAGCAGAAGAGATCAAAGTCTTGAAACCTAAGCTCACATCTGGTGTGTGGACTCTCTTGGCCCTTCCTGTTGATCAAAGCAAGTTGTAAGATCAGTGCAGACTCAGGGGGTAGAGAGAGTGTTCTGCCTTTGTAAGGGAGGAGCTGGGCACACTGCGCAGGGAATGAACAGGGGCTGAGGAATTGGGGACATTTTGGCAACCAGTCTACCACTATTTCGGAAGAGGCAATGGCTCCCCACTCCAGTCCTCTTGCCTGGAGAATCCCATGGACGGAGGAGCCTGGTAGGCTGCAGTCCATGGGGTCGCAAAGAGTCCGACACGACTGAGCGACTTCACTTTCACTTTTCACTTTCGTGCATTGGAGAAGGAAATGGCAACCCGCTCCAGTGTTCTTGCCTGGAGAATCCCAGGGACAGAGAAGCCTGGTGGGCTGCCATCTATGGGGTCGCACAGAGTCGGACACGACGGAAGCGACTTAGCAGCAGCCCAGCTACCACTATTTCTATCTCTGCAGATTCAGCATCTGATAGAATGAATGCTTACACAGAGATTTTTGCTTGTCAATTATTTTACACAGTTATCTTATTTCTGTATGTATTTCATAACTACTGTGATTCCTAAGACTAAAAGATAAACCTCTAGGCTTCTGTGAGCTCCTTGAAGCCAAGGAGCATACTTAATTCATCTCCTCGTCTCCATGGCACATAGCACAGTGCATTGTACAGAACAGACTATCAAAAACATTTGCTGAATCAAATGTTGTTCACTGATTCATTTACATGAATCTGCAATAAAGAGCAGAGAGCAGTGTCATGTTGAGATGTCCTTTCACATCTATTTGGCTTAAAAGGAACATGAATACATTGTAACTTAAAGTGCTTTCCCTGTATTATTTGGATAGCTGATTTACTTCCCTATTTGATGGAGAAAAGAGTTGAAATACATTAAACTTGACTCACTATCAGCCACCTGGTGATTCTGAGAAGAGACGAGAATTGATTTCTTTCAGATAGTTAAAATGCTGGCTAAAGAAAACCAAAACAAAACCAGATCTACCAGGGGGGGGAAGTAGAAGAGGCCAGAGGTCTTGTCCTATGGCAGGTTAAACTAGGTCCAGTTAACCCATTTAACCCTATGCTTGGGGAGAAGATTGAAAGGGTGGTTAAAACACACACACACACACACCACACTCACACTATCAAACACTTGCCTTAGGTGAGCCAAGTTAAGGATGTTAATAAAGGGTGAAACACATCTTTCAGAAAAGCATCTAAAATACTCTCAGGAGGCTCTTACTATCTGGACATAAGCTCCAGGTTAAGAGGTAAAATAGAGGTAAAGTATAAAGACCAGCTATTTTGACTGATAGAATTTGAGAGAATGTTACTGCTAGAAAACTCTTATATTAATAAAGGAGTTTTTTTAAACTCATATTTTTCAGGGATATTTTATTTAAATATATTCACTGAGAAGATGAAAAACAGAAAAGAAAAAAGAGGAAAGCTTTTTAGCTGTATTTGCTTTTTGCATTTGTAAATGTAATTCTGTCACCTTTGAAGAGTTGGAAGGAAATGAGATAGATAGGTATGTTTTAAAAAAGTAACCTCAGAAAAATTGGAGAGATGAGAAGTTTTAGTTAGATTTTAGTTTATTAAAGAAATTATCTTTTAAGGATAGGCTGTATTTTCGCATATTCTCTTTCCTTTACAAGGAAAGATTTGGATTGTTTAAATTAAATTTGAATTTTAAGACTGTTATAAATGAAACAAACACCAAGAAATATTAAAAAAAAAAGTTAGAATTTTTAACATGGGTAATATAGTATAATTACTACAGTTTTAATTTAATCACAATAATCTATAACATAAATGGAATAATGTGATAATATTGATGTAAACAATTGTATTCAAAGAAGTTCACTTTCTTTTTTTAATAGGATGTGCAGTCAGCCGTAGGTCTTACAACGGCAACTTTGTGTTTTGCTCAAGCAGTCCAGATCTTATTACATTCAGTTCAGTTCAGTTGCTCAGTCGTGTCCGACTCTTTGCGACCCCATGAACCACAGCACGCCAGGCCTCCCTGTCCATCACCAACTCCCGGAGTTTACCCAAACTCATCTCCATTGAGTCAGTGATGCCATCTAACTGTCTCATCCTCTGGCGTCCCCTTCTCCTCCTGCCCTCAATCTTTCCCAGCATCAGGGTCTTTTCAAATGAGTCAGCTCGCCACATCAGGTGGCCAAAGTATTGGAGTTTCAACTTCAACATCAGTCCTTCCAGTGAACACCCAGGACTGATCTCCTTTAGAATGGACTGGTTGGATCTCCTTGCAGTCCAAGGGACTCTCAAGAGTCTTCTCCAACACCACAGTTCAAAATCAATTCTTTGGCGCTCAGCTTTCTTTATAGTCCAACTCTCACATTCATACATGACTACTGGAAAAACCATAGCCTTGACTAGATGGACCTTTGTTGGCAAAGTGATGTCTCTGCTTTTCAATATGCCGTCTAGGTTGGTCATAACTTTCCTTTAAAGGAGCAAGTGTCTTTTAATTTCATGGCTGCAATCACCATCTGCAGTGATTTTGGAGCCCAAAATATAAAGTCATCCACTGTGTCCATTGTTTTCCCATCTATTTGCCATGAAGTGATGGGACTGGAAGCCATGATCTTCGTTTTCTGAATGTGGAGCTTTAAAACAACTTTTTCACCGTCCTCTTTCACTTTCATCAAGAGGCTCTTTAGTTCCTCTTCCCTTTCTGCCATAAGGGTGGTGTCATCTGCATATCTGAGGTTATTGATATTTCTCCCGGCAATCTTGATTCCAGCTTGTGCTTCCTCCAGCCCAGTGTTTCTCATGATGTACTCTGCATATAAGTTAAATAAGCAGGGTGACAATATACAGCCTTGATGTACTCCTTTTCCTATTTAGAACCAGTCTGTTGTTCCATGTCCAGTTCTAACTGTTGCTTCCTGACCGCATACAGGTTTCTCAAGGTCATGTGGTCTGGTATTCCCATTTCTTTCAGAATTTTCCACAGTTTATTGTGATCCACACAGTCAAAGGCCTTGGTATAGTCAATAAAGCAGAAATAGATGTTTTTCTGGAACTCTCTTGGTTTTTTGATCCTATTACATTGCTGCTAGGTCACTTCAGTTGTGTCCAACTCTGTGCGACCCCATCCCTGGGATTCTCCAGGCTAGAACACTGGAGTGGGTTGCCATTTCCTTCTCCAGTGCATAAAAGTGAAAAGTGAAGGTGAAGTCGCTCAGTCACGTCTGACTCTTCACCACCCCATGGACTGCAGCCTCCCAGGCTCCTCCGTCCATGGGATTTTCCAGGCAAGAGTACTGGAGTGGGGTGCCATTGCCTTCTCCGCCTATTACATTAGGCAAACACAATTCAGGAGAACAGTGGATCATGTAACTACCTTTAATATTATTGATGAATTTTATTTCCACAGTAGGTTGGAATATGCCATAGATACTCTCTTATGCATGACCTTATTTAACTTTTGCTATTGCATTTCTGCATTTTTCATTGCAATTTAAAGAGGTTCTGATATACTTCCCTGCTACAGATTCATTTTGTTACTACTTTTTGCTTCAGTTTTCTTCACTCTGTTTCTCCTCTTTGTTTACCTTCCTGCTCTTTTTTCCTCCATCCTTACAGGCCTCTTGGCACCAATTCATATCAGCATTTAGGAATGCAGGCTAAAGTTAATAAGTTCAGTGTTAGACCACATGCAGACTTAATGTGTGTGTGTATTTTTTAATCAGCCTACAATTGATGACTACTTCATAGTGTGTCATCCCCTGGCAGAAATGAGACCATTAACTACTTGAGCTACAGGACAGCTTTGCTAAACATCCAGCTCATGTGATATCTGTAGGTGTATTATGATCTCAGAAAAATGAAAAAGAACATACAACATCGTAAACTAGATGCATCTACTTTTGTACTTCCCATATTAATGTATTTCCTAATCCCTATAAATAATTTTTCCATTTTAGTAAAAATAATATTGAGTTAAGCTGAAGAGACAGTAGAGAGAGCAGAAGGGAAGAATCCAACTTCCCTCTTGACTTTTAGGTTAATATAAGAGACAGAAGGATAAAAAGAATTCGAAAACCAGAATTTTTTGCTTAAATGTGTAAGAATATCCAACATAGCCTTTGAGGAATATCTTGTGTTTAAAGTGTGTGTGTGTGTGCGCGCTCAGTTGTGTCCAACTCTTTGCGACCCCCATGGACTGAAACCCACCAGGCTCTTCAGTTCACGGAATTTCCCAGACAAGAATACTGGAGTGGGTTATTATTTCCTCCAGGGAGTCTTCCCAATCCAGAATCGAACCCACGTTTCCTGAATCTCTGGTGTTGGCAGGCAGGTTCTTTACCACTGAGCCAGCAGGGAAGCCCTAGTGTTTAGAAGCTATTGGTTATTGTCCCAAACTATTCAATGAAAAACCAATTATATGCCGCTTGAGATTTTTTAAAATGGCTATTTGTGACATGCCACTTTCCTCCGAGGACCATGAGCGATGTAATGAGAAGGTACGTGGCCTCTTAGGCTGTGCTTCTCTTCCTATGTCATCATGTCCTATCTTTGCTTGATTGACAAGAGGACACTTCGTACATGTTGAGGAGCTAGCTGTGTGCTGTCCATGTGTACTTTTTTTTTTTGACCATTCTTAAAGCATGTCAGGCAGAGTTTTGTAATTAGCTGAAAAGACACGCAATTCAGTTTCACTTTGCTGAACCCAATCTGTAGGATTGACAGCAGGCCTTTAATAGATTCCTTCAGTAGATAATTAGACCAGTTTAACGCAAGCATTGCATGAATTAACATTTGCACTTGGGTATGAATATTCAGGGCTTTCTGCAGGGTGAGTTTGTTTCCCTAGAATTTTCAGGAGTGCCTATTAGGCGCTTGTAATATATTGATTAGTACAGAATGGCACCAATTAGAGGGTGTGGGAACATCACAAGAGTCAGAGATGATATGCTTATTGGTGATCCTCATGTTTTTTCTGTAATCTCTAACCCAGACAACAGATAGCCTGCTTCAGTTTTGATGTGAATTTTACTCTAAATTGCTATGCAGAGAGCATACCAAGATTCCTAGCCTTTCCTGGAATTATGCCATCTGTTCGCTTCTCCTCTCTTTATGAGACTTTTCATCTTTAAGACTAACTCAAAAGATCATATGTTATAAATAAATAATGGAACAAATACATAAACAAAAGAATCATTGGGCCATTGAAACTTGCCTTTTGTTGTGATAGAAACTGCTTTGGCACAGCTTGCTGGTGTATCAAGTATCAGTTCAAAGTTTTATATGCATTTATCAGGGAATTTCAAAGAACTTAATGCTATATGCAAAATCATCTCTGAGAAAATAAAAATTTAAATTATGTACCTTAAGGATAAACCTTGTCAGGGAACTTGGAGGTGGAGGGAGGGAGAGATTGTGTAACCGAGAGTAAAGCAAGCTAATGTCTCTGTATGAAGATTTAAAAGAAAAAAATTGTTTCCTGAAAACTGAAAGAGGTTGTGTAATATGGTGGTTGAGAGCATGTACTCTGGAGCAAGAATGCCTGGGTCTGGATCGAGTTTTACCACTAGTTTACTATCTGTGTGACCTTGGGTCAGTTACTTAACCTCTCAGTTCAGTCTGCCAATAGTGTGATAACAGTGGTACCCACTTTATGGGGTTGTGAGGATTAAGGGAGTCTAACATATGCGAAGCACTGAGTGCCTAGTACTGTGGAAGCCCTATGTGTTTGCTCTCTATATTTGTTAAATTATATACAAACACAGATATTTCAAAATATCTACATTACATAAATATATATATATATGCACACATGTAGTGTAGATAGTTTGAAATGATCTTTTCTAAAGTATATCAAACACTGAATGTAAACTTTAAATATTTCAAAGAGCTTTTTACTTACAAGACGTGACAGCTATTCACAATAGAGTCAACCTTAGATCTCCTTCCTTTCCAGAATTAGGAAATCCCTGAGCCTCCTCCTCTGCTCCTAACCCCCCCATGCAAGATCAGAAATGCACTTTTTGGAGTATAGTTGATGTACAATATTATATTAGTTTAAGGTGTACCACATAATGACTCTGAAGGTTAATGTCAGGTCTGGCTCACAGGTTGTATGTTCATGGTCTGGAAAGCAACCAAATTATTTGAAGTGTACTCTCTCCATGATTTTCAGTGTTCCAATCTTAGCATTTTCATAACTGCAGCAAGGGTGAAGTGAATATATAGATTGTGTGTGAACACAAGCTTCCAATCTGTGTGTTGGCCTATCCCGGGTTTAGGGCATTTGGATCAAGAATTGGAAGAATATTAAAAAGTTCCTGTCTGCTCTAATTGAAAATGCCCCCAGGCCTGAACCTCAGTTAGAGAAGACCCATGCTGCTGTGAATAAAGTGAGAGGGAAAATAGACCCCCTCTGTGGAAAACTGGATTCCCTACCCAGCAGAAATGAAGAGCCCTGTTACTCCTGGGGTAATTTAGGAATAGCCTGAAGGCCACCTATTCTTTATGGGTTTTCTAAGTGCTCCGCAAATAAAAGTTGCTTAAATTGAGTCAGTGAGAGACCCTGGTTCTCAGAGTTCTAATGAACCCTGCCTGCCAGTGAGAGCAGGTGCCCTTCTTCTTACATATACTTCGAATTATAGAATTCTCACTTTTTGAAACACTGTTTCTGCAGATATGGGAGCTGGTTAAGACTATGTTCCCAATGTGTCGAAGAGAATTGAAGGGTGCTGTTTGACCAATACAAATTACATTAAAAAGAGCTTATCTGTGGTTTTTTAAATTGGGATTCATCAGATAAGTATGATCATATCTTTTTTCTTTCCTTTAATAATGCACAAAGCATGCCAATGTTTTGTAACTGTAGGGAAGTCATTCATTTTAACCAACGTACTGCAGATTGCTAAATCTAAAACTCCTGCTCCTCAGTAAAAATAGTGTTATTTTATTCAAGTATCTTTTTCAAATATTTATATTATTTATTTATTTGGTTATACTGGGCATGTGGGATCTAGTTCCCTGACCAAGGATTGAACCTAGGCCCCATGCATTGGAAGTATGGAGTCTTAACTATTGGACCACCAGGGAAGTCCCCAAGTGTTTGTTTATTTGGGGAGATTTCTTTCAAGAGAGGTGAAATAATTGGTTTTATACAGAAAGTGCTTCAATTGCGATGAGTGCTGTGATAACACAGGGTGAATGCCATGAGGTATGCTAGAGATTTTCTGTGAGAATGGTAGAGAGGGACCCTCTGTGTGTGGTGCGGAGGAACAGGGAGGGGAACACTTTAAACTTGGTCTCAGAAGATAACCATCATCAGTGTCAGGATTCTGGAGGATGTCTTTTGTCAGAACCTGGTTAAAACCGATTTCCCACAGCATGATAAATAGAACGATGATTTGCTTTTCAAATATCTATCAGAGGAGATGAGAATGCCAGCATCATTTCTCCTCCTAAATTTTTCTCTTTAGTCTTATATGTGCAAACAGAAAAAGAAAAAAAAAATGTTCTGTTTCCCATGTGTAAATCAGCTAGGATTTTTCTATGTTCTATCTTTTCTGACTTTAATTGTGCCATTTTGTAAGTTGAAGTTGTGAAATATAAAACTTGATTAGCATTCTATGAGTTTCCAGAATTTCCTTTAAGAGTTAGGGTACTGCATATCTTTGAAGAGCACATTGTTATGTTGGATGAAAAATAGGAAATATATTGTTAAAATAAAGAAAGATAGGGGATTCATAATCAGTTGATTTAAGATTTGGAATATGTCAATGCTGCCTTACTGTGGGGGAAAAAAGCTGGAAAAAGCTTGCTAAATTTTTATCTTGCTCTGCCTGTTTCATTCAAATGTCAGGTTAAAGAGTAACCATTTTTGTAGGAAACTTAACTAAAGCTGTACACTTCAGCATGATACTGCATTGAGTGTTACAAGGGGATAATTCTCTTTTAAAAATGGTGACTTTTTGAATAAGTTCCAACATGAAAAAAATCTGTAAGTGTAATCAACAAAAGGAATCTAAAAAGTTGGAACAAATGAAGCTATCCATTTATTTCTAACCAAAATATGTCCATTCTGCTCCTGCTGCTCCAGTTTCATTAACACTAACTATGAGAACAGATGTTGTAATTGACAGCTAAGTCTATTGCTTGAGATTTTGTCTTTCATATGGGTGTGTAGGGTGCAAGTTATGCATTAGAAATTGTCACTTTTGTTCTTAAGTGCATATTCCCCAATGTGCTGCATTGCTTTGTACGCCCCCATTTTGCCTTTTATTTTTCTCTACTGTTAATTTCTCTAGGTACATACTCTTAGTAAGTTAAAGTTGTGTTTCTTTTTTTAAAATTTTAAGGCAAAATGTATAGCTGAAAATATCTTTTCCTTAAACCTATTTGAACGTTTATGTCTGAAACTTTGAGAAGATTTACAGAGTATGAATGGCCTCTGAGCGGAAAATTATGCAAAAATGTCACAAAACAATGGCCTCATTTCCTTCTAATTGCTTCATGTGTTTCCCTGTAGAAGAAGTAAGTTTTGAACCAGGTATTTCTTCCATAGTTACCCTGCGTTATAAGGACCCTAGCAAGGCTATGTGTCACTTACATGTGGAAATCTGGTGGAGAACCTCAGACCTGAATGATAAGAGAAACTTGGTGCCAAAGAAAGCTGTCTGTGCTTTTCAGGGTCAGAATTTGTTATCTAGGCAACCTTGGTCAAGATACTCAACTTTTATGAAACTCAGCTTTTTTCTGACATGAAGATGATAATATTAGCCTATTTCCTAAGATTTTTATTGCAGACTGAATGGAATGCCTTCTGTCAAGCACTTTAAATAGTGACTGATCTGTTATAGGTACTTAGCAAATGGTAGGTAGTCCCTTCTTTCCTCTCAAAGAATTTGAACAAGGTGGCTTATGATGTTAGTAACCCTAACCATAACTCCTGCTTTTTCTAGCTCCTGTTATTATTAATTAAAATTTTTTTTCTTTTGTTTTAATGGGAAAACTGGAGAACCGTATAAATGACTGGTAACTTGACTATGTTGTGAATAGGAATACATACTGATTCAAACTTTGAAATGAAACTCTGGCAATATGTAATAAGAGAATTAAAATCTACATCTTCGTCAACCTCCTTATCCTAAGGAATTAATCAGAGAAGCATATAAATAATTATGTAGCATTGTTTATAATGTTGAGAAATTGGAAGCAAACTGTATTATTAAGAAATTAATGAAAAATATTTAATGCATCTCCATAATGAAATATTTTCTGGCCATTAAAAGTGTTGCAGACTTTCATAAATTTATATGGAAAAGTGATCATTATGTATTATTAAGAGAAATAAATATACAACAAAATTATATTAGCTAAAAGTATTTTTACAATTTAGTTTAAATAAATATGTACATACTAATATTGTCAATTACAATCTGTAGGTGGTAAGATTTTTATTTTGTGTTTTCTGGTATTGTCTGAATTTAAAAAAAAAAACAGTAAGCAGGTATAGCTTGTGTTTACATTTGAAATAATATTCATCATTTTAAAATATTTCATAAATATGTAAAATTACTAAGGTAGCACATGCTACTTGGAAATTCAAACCGTAAAATACATAAAGTAAGAAATGAGAATTAATCCCACTTCTCCTACTGTATTTAACTCAGAAGCAGTAATAAAACACTAAAAGTTTCCCATTAATAAAAATAACCAGGCCCTTCCTAGTCTGAATTTCTGTCATGAGAGCAAACAGCAGAAACACAGCGCAGTATAGCAAGTTGCCTCCCTAAATGGTTTGGTGGATAAAGCCAAGATCTCCTGAGAACTTGGACTGTCACTGCTAACTTTTTCCTCTGTGATATTTACCATTGTAACCTCATTTGAGGCTTTAAATGGATTCAGAATTAAAAAAACCTGTTGCATTGGCAAAGAAGAGCCTTTCCTAATATGCAGAACACACATGCCCACCCACTGTGAGAAACTACATTGGCAAGATTATACTGGAATCTCCCTTTGCCACAGGAAGCTGCGATGTATGCCAGTCTACCTAGACCAGACTGAACCGAGGAGTGCTATATAGAAAGGGTCTGCAGCAGATTTGGCTGAAACAGCCAGGAGGAGATCACACCTGGTTTCAACATCCATAATCACAGTTAAGGTTGCTAATTGACCCAGAACCATCTGAAAGATGTCTATTTTATAATCCTCCTGAAGAGCAAATTCTTCAAAGCACACAAGTAGGGAGCAATGTTTATTTTTGCTATTAGATTACATTAAGTGTAAATAGGTCTCAAGTGATTTTAATCACATAGGAATAGAAAGTTACGCTTTTTAGCACTTTTGAGAAGTAAGACAACAGAAATTTCATCACTAGTTTCTTTGATCGGGATGCTATCACTGTCAGTAAATGGTATTTTACCACATCATCCTATTAATTATGTGTCACTCTCTTTGAGCCACTTTCATTTGAGGAACATGAGAAATCTAGTCTTCATAGAAAGCTGCCTAACAGGAGAATGTGATCTCAGGACCCCTCCATGTCTTAACAGGGGAGATGGCAAGGGGACTGCTGAAGTCACCAGGGATAGGATTTGCTTTTCCACCTTGCACACACTCCTCCACACCACTTTGTTAAAACAAAACAAAACAAAACAGGCTAACTTGTACTAGAAATAGTGTTCAAACCCATAAGGATATAAATCCATGGGATCTTAAGTCCAACGCCTTAACCACTCAGCCATTCTGGTACCTGCTGCTCCTCCACCTCTCTGATCCTCAGCTTTCACATCTGTGAAATGTGGAGACTGTTAGTATAATATTTATGAAGCTCCTACTGTATACCAGGCACTATACTAAACATAAGAAAAGAAGTCGAATCCAACAACCATAGTCTTTATCCTCAAGGCATGAGTCAGAAGATAGCATGAGGCAGAATGCATGGGGACAGTAAACACAATTCCTTAGTCTATCACTCAAGATGGGAGTGGGAAGAACACAAGTTCTTAAAGCATCAATGCTTTTTTATCCTCTTTCGATAGAAGCTGTAAAATAACTGACAACATAAGACAACATGCTATTGGTGCTTCATCGCTTAGAACTTAAGAACTCCTCATGAATATTGTGATACACTCTGTTTTGAGATTGTAACTGAAATCTAAAAAAATATATTGTTGGGAAAATTAACTGCCCATAATCTCATAAGTAGTAACTTGATCTCTGCCATATTATCCATTTTGTTATTGCAAAAATGTATGTGTTAAATAGGTTAATCTGAAAGAACATCAAACATAGGACTTAAAAATAAATTTGCTTACTTATGTAGAAGACCTCCCTTAATATATAACACTTTTCATGATTATAATGTCTGGTTGAGCTAATATCTGTGAAGGGTGTAAGGTCTGTTCCTAGGTTCATTTTCTTTTGGCATATAAACATCCAGCTGCTGCAGCACTATATGTTGAAAAGACTGTGCTTGTTCTATTGTATTTCCTCTGCTCCTTTACAAAGTACAGTTCATGGTATTTATTTTGATTTATTTCTGGGCTCTCTATTCTCTTCTGCTGATCTGTTTGTTTATGCTTTCAAGTATACTGCATAGTGTTGATTACTGTAGCTTTATAGTAAGTCTTGGTGGCTAGTAGTAAAAATCCTCCAACTTTGTTCCTCTTTTTCAATGAGTTGGCTATTCTGAGTCTTTTGCCACTCCATATAAACTTTATGTTTTGTTGACATGTGTAAAATAACTTACTGGCATTTTGATTCTGTTAAATCTATATATCAAGCTGGGAAGAAATAACTTATTGATAATATTGAGTCTTGCTGTCAATAAACATGGATTCTCTCTCCATTTGGGGGCTTCTCAGGTGACTCTAGTGGTGAAGAATCTGCCTGCCAGTGTGGGAGACACAAGAGACACGGGTACGATCCCTGGGTCGGGAAGATCCCCTGGAGGAGGGCATGGCAACCCACTCCAGTATTCTTGCCTGGAGAATCCCATGGACAGAGGAGCCTGCTGGACTATAGTTCATAGGTTTGCAAAGAGTCAGACAGGACTGAAGCGACTTAGCACACATGTATGCATCTCTCTATATAATTCTTCATTGATAGCTTTCATTTTGTAGTTTACCTTATAAGCATTTTGTACACATTTTATAAAGATTCATGCATAAGTATTTGTATTTTTTGGGGGAGGGTGCTAATAAATGGTAATATGTTTTAATTTCAAATTCTAATTGTTCATTGCTGGTATATAGGAAAGTGATTGACTTTTGTATATTAACCTTATATCCTGAAACCTTGCTATAATAGCTTGTTAGTTCCAGAAGATTTTTGTTCATTTCTCTTAGGTTTTCTACAAAGACCATCATGTCATCTGAGAATGACAGTTTTATTTCTTCATTCTCAATATGTATATCTTTTATTTCCTTTTATTGTCATCACATTAGTCAGAGTTTCCAGAATGATGGTAAAAGCAGTGTTGAGAAAGGACATCCTCACCTTGTTTCTGATCTTACCTGAAAAACTGAGTTTCTCAGTGTTAAGTTTGATTGTTTGTAGGTTTTTGAGTAGATGTTTTGTCAAGAAATTTCCCCTCTCTTTCATGAATGGGTGTTTGATTTTGTTAAATGCTTTTTTTATTGCATCTATTGACATAATTGTGTGACTTTTTTCTTCTTTAGTCTGATGATATGATATACATTAGACTTGCAAATGTTGAATCAGTCTTGCATACCTCAGATAAATCCTGCTTGGTTATAATGCATAATTCTTTTTATACATTGTTGCATTTGATTTGTTAATATTTTATAGAGGACTTTTATACCTAAGTTCATGAGAGATTTTGGTCTATAATTTCTTTTCCTGTAAAATCTTTGCCTAGTTTTAGTATTAGGATAATGCTGACCTATAGAATGTGTTGAGAATATTCCTTCTGCTTCTATCTTCTGAAAGAGATTGTAGATAAATTATTCCAATTCCTTCCTTAAGTATTTTATAGAATTCACCAGTGAACCCATCTAGTCTAGATGTGTTCTCATTTAAGGGTTATTATGTATGGACTCCATTTCTTTAATTGATATAGGTCTGTTCTGTTCATCTACTTCTTCTATTTCTGAGTTTTGGCAGATTGTATCTCTTGACATATTGGTTGATTTTTAATGATGTATTTAATTTAAACATAAATTAGAGAATAGTTGACACAATTATGAGTGTTTATATCCATCAATATGGTATATTTTTCCATTTATTTAGGTCATGTAAAAGGCCTGTAGTCATAGATTGTATTATTTTTATGGTGACCTTTTCTATTTTGTTACATTTAGTCCAAGAGACTTAAGATTTTCATGAGATTTTTAACATTTTTTAAAACTATATTTTGTTATTATTATGAGATGCTATTGATTCTATATATTATGCTGATATCAGAAAATTGAGTTTTCTTAGTATTTCTAAGAGTTTACCTGTTTATGCTCTTTCTTTTTGTATGTTGACTATTATATGGTGTCCAAGGAGAAAGGTCTCTCCCTTTTAGCTATTATTTTATTTATTTATTTTTCTTACTTTGTTACATAGATTAAGATTTTTAGGCAATGAACAAGTTGCACTGTACCTGGCTTTAACATGTTTAAAATTGTATAATTTATATGTTTGTTATAGGATTTTGTTGTTGTTAGATGAATGCCTTTTTTAATATCTTAAATTTTTTTAAAATCATGAATAACTTTTAAAAAATATTAATTCAATTCCATTTATTTAATGTTTTTGGTGTAGTTTTCTGATTTAATTATTTGTAATAAGGAGAAAACAAATATTCCATCTGATGAATGTTTTAAAAACCCATAAAAAGAGTGTAACTGTTAGAACAATGATTATAGCAGAGAATAGACATAATGAAGAACCCACATGTTGAAGAAACTTCAGGTAGATTGGTGTTTTCTAAAATGTAGGAGGAGGGGTAACTGAAGCCTTCAGGTGATTCCAGCTCCTGTAACTGATCTTAGCCGCATGAAAGACTGAGTGTGAACTATCTAGTCTAGTTCAATCACCTCCAGAAACATGAAGCATAATAATAATAGTATTATCATATCTGTGCTTATTTTTTGAGGTCATTAATTGTATTATGGTTAGATGAGATTAACATTAGATGTCTAGTGAATGGTATATAAAAGCTCTTTTTGCAACATTTTGTAAGTAAAAGTTGATTCTAAATTGAATCTCCAGAACCTTGAGACATAATAAAAAATATTGTTGCTTTATGCCACTAAGATTGGAACAGTTCATTTCACAATAAAATATATAACACTAAACTATTGTCAACTGAAGCTCATGGAGATAGGGATGAAGGTGGATTTATTGTAAATTTGGTTTTAACTTCAGATATATCTTGTTGCTATTCAGTCGTTAAGTCATGTCTGACTCTTTGTGACCCCCATGGATTGCAGCACACCAGCCTCCCCTATCTTTCATTACCTTCCGGAGTTGTCTCAAATTCATGTCCACTGAGTTGGTGATGCTATATAACCATCTCATCCTCTGCAGCTCCCTTCTCCTTTTGCCTTCAACCTTTCCTAGCAGCAGAGTCTTTTCCAATGAATCAACTTTTTGTATCAGGTGGTCAAAGTATTGGAGTTTTAGCTTCACCATCAGTCCTTCAAATGAACAGTCAGGGTTGATTTCCTTTAGGATTGATTGGTTTGATCTCCTTGCAATCCAGGGGACTCTCAAGAGTCTTCCCCAGCACCACAGTTCAAAAGCATCAATTCTTCAGCGCTCAGCCTTCTTATATGGTCCAGCACTCCACATCTGTACATGACTACTGGAAAAACCATCGCTTTGACTACTTGGACCTTTGTAAGAAAAGTGGTGTCTCTGCTTTTTAATATGCTGTGTAAGTTTGTCATAGCTATCCTTCCAAGGAACAAACATCTTTAATTTAATGGCTGCAGTCACTGTCAGCAGTGATTTCATCTTACGTTATTGAAAGTTGCAAAAATAGAGCAGAGAACTCTTACACACCATTTATCCAACTTTTCCTAATGTTAGCACCTTATATAATCACAGTAAAAATAATGACATCAAGATATGAACATTTATATAGTAATAGTAGTAATCTAGAAACTTGGAATTTTGCCAATTGTACCATTCATGCTGATTTTCTAGTCCAAGATTCAATGCAGAATCCCTCTTTACTTCTGGTTGTTATATTTCGCTAGCCTTCACAGTTCTATTATAATGCCTCTTTGTTTGTCTTTTATGACCTTGACATTTTGGAGAGCATGGACCAGCTATTTTGTAGAATGTCACTCAATTTGGATTTAGCTGATATTTCCTCTTGATTAAATTCAATTTATGCATTTTTTAGCAAGAATATCACTGAAATAATGTTGTAACCTTCTCAGTGTATCATATCAGGAGATACAGCACAAGGACAAGTCTTAGGTCATGATGTCTTATTATGCAGTTTTTATTTTTATCACTTGGTTTAATTTTTATCAGTCTAAGGTGGTGTCTGCCAGGTTTCCCCATTATAAGGTTATATTTTCATGGGTAATTAATATGTATCTTGTGAGGAGACATTTTGTAACTATGGAAATATCCTGTTTCTTATCATATTTTTGTCTACTAGTTTTAGCATCCATCTGTGACTCTTGCCTGATATCATTATTACTGTGGTGTTTGCTGAAT
The DNA here is from genome assembly GCF_019320065.1 of Cervus canadensis. Lineage (NCBI taxonomy): Eukaryota > Metazoa > Chordata > Mammalia > Artiodactyla > Cervidae > Cervus > Cervus canadensis. The sequence goes on from NC_057412.1 coordinate 35,074,367, forward strand.
GGTGATTTTTCTATTTTCATAATTCCTTCCACATTTATCAATTAGAATTTTGCTGTAACAAAAGCTCTTCTTTCTCACTCATTTATTCACTGATTTATTTATATCACTATGGGTTATAATCCAATATATCACTTATTTTATTGTTCAAGTTGACTGAGATTTGGCCATTGAAATTCTCCAAGTTGTTTTTCAATTTGCTCCCCTTATCTTCCAGCATTTTCTTTCTTTCTGCCACTACAATGTAACCCGCGATTGTCTAGTAGTTTCCCTGCCTCAGTCCTGGAGTCCATCACTCCTCCAAAGAACCCTGATTTCACTTGATGGAGGACAGTATTTATAAACTAAAGTCTGGGAGTTAGGTGTTCTCATTACTACTAAAACAGTATTGCTACTAGGGTCTCTCAGTGATAAGAGCTGCAAAATATACATGCTTAACATGTTTCATATAGACGTATCTGTATTTCCATATCTACCTGTTCATATTTATGTTACAGACATGTCTGATTCCAGTTCCCTACCACTGCAAATTTCATTCTAGCTTGCTTTCTTTGTAAGCTCACTTTTCTAACAATGAAAAAATTCACTCTCATTTCCAGAGTATTCTTACGTATGAAAATTGATTTTTGTTGGCATGGTCCTCTTTTGGCTCCCTTTTCCCTACTTCTAACTTGACTACTTTCCATGCATTTCTGATCTCACAAAGGTAATTTTGGCAATAGAGACAAATGGAGACTATCAGTTTTGTAGAGTCATGCAGTTAAAACAGTGTACAGGGGATCAGGTTGACAAGCAAGCACAGCCATTTAATTAATGTTTTTAAATAGCACTATTTTACCAGCCTAATTTCATATTGGTTTAAATCGTTTGATGGATTTTGTTGAGTGCAATGCTAACATCCTTCATCAGGATTTACAATAAAGATAGCAAATTGAGACTGAATACTTCAGTAATACATGTCAGACATGTCCCAGAAACTGAAAACAAACAAAATTAATATTATGCATTATTTTAATTTTGTAAGGGATGTTGGAACATTCTTTCTGTGAATAATGCCATACAAAACTAGTTTGTACTGTTCTGGTTATATAGTGACATGAATAAATGAATATCAATTAGACACTTGTTTTTCTTTTATTTTAAGCTTAAAAAGTTAGCCATAAAATTTGAATAATGTATGTGCCTATTTTAACTAATAGTCTTTTTTTTTTCCTGCTACCTAGTTTAGAAATGATAATTTTAACTTTAGAGCATGTTTTGATTTGCAAATTTGTTGCCCAGTCTCTTTTCTTTATAAATAGATACCTAACTATCCATAACTTTAGAAGTAAAGTAATTCTATTATGTTCATGAAAATCCTCATTATTGAGTTAGATATCTTGAGTGATCTTTATTAAATATTAAAAAAAATAGTTCTCTTGGCATGTGTGGGTTTTAGACTCAATATTCCTATGAAGATCATCTTAGAAACTGTCTTCAAATATATAAAGGGTGAATGTTGGACAAATCATACCAGCTTTTTACAGACTGTTAAAGTATGCACAAGAGAGCCAGGGACTTAAATTAGGGTAAGGAATTTAAATTCCATTCTGAGGAGCAATTTTCTTATAGTGAGAACTGTTAAACCTCAGATCTGCTCTTGAAGTTGAGGATTTAGAATTTATTCTCTAAAGGTCTTTATAAACTAATAAATTTGTAATTCCAGGAGAGTTTAGGTGTGATCTCACCATAATATAGAGACATAGACATAACAAGTCCCCCAAAGGCCCCATCCTAGCCTTAAGATTCTGAGACTACCATCTGCATTTAGAATATACATTAGGTTGGGACCAAGGGGCCTGTTTGAGTCTACCTGTCTATGGAGAAGTGATCCCTGCAGAAATGAGTGAGAGAACTTCCATGTACACTCCCACATATCAGTAAATTTGGGACTAGAGTCCCCTCTGGTATGCCTGAATAACAGTAGCAATGCGATCTTTTGTGTAGTATGCTACATAATTCTTAGGATTGTTTTTGAGGGGTGTGTATTTCATTAGGACTTTCCTGTAGCTCAGATGGTAAAGAAGCTGCCTGCAATGCAGGAGACTTGGATTCAATCCCTAGGTTGGGAAGACCCCCTGGAGAAGGAAATGGCAACCCATTCCAGTATTCTGGCCTGGAGAATCCCATCGACAGAGGATCCTGGTGGGCTACAGTCTGTGGGGTTGCAGAGTTGAACATGGCTGAGTGACTAACACCACTCATTAACCATTATAACAACTGTGTGAGGCACAAAATATGTCTTTACTATGCCTTCAGCGAAACAGGAGCAGAGATTTTAGAATTCTTGTCTGAGATCAAGAAGCAGAGTTGGGATTCTAATGTTTATTTTTGACAAGAGGCATTGCTTTTCCCAGTCTCCTGATGCCTTTTATTTGATAGTGTTTGGAATGAAATGTAAATACCAGACATCAGTGAAAATTTCACATTGTTGTTTGTTCCATCGCTCAGTCATGTCCGACTCTTCGCGACCCCATGGACTGAAGCATACCAGGCTTCCCTGTCCTTCACCATCTCCCGGAGCTTGCTCGAGAAGATTTCACATGTTTGCACTCAAAGATGCACTTGTGGGGAGTGTGGGAGAGGCATGACTTTCCAGTGGCTGAATTTAGACCAGCACATCTCAAAGTTTCCTCTGAAGAACACTGTTCTATGAGGTGATGATAGGTGTTTACACTGTATTAGTTAGGGTTTGCTTTAGCCTTGAGAAATAGAAACAAAAAAAAAAGAAAACCCTAAATTACCAGTGCTGTATACGAGATTAAAGATTATTCTTCTCTCACTCTGGAGTCTGGAGGCAGGCCCTGTGTGGGCAGAGAGGTGGTTCCACAATGAGGCAGAACGATGCAGGTCTCTTGTCTTTACTGAGGCTCAAGCTGCTTTGACTGCTCAGGTTGTAACCATCAGTCTGTGTTGCCGAAGGGAGAAGAGATGGTATAGAGAAAGGAGTGCTCCCTACCTTTAAGACTATTTCTAGGTCGTCACACACAACATTTCCATATACATCTCATTGATCAGAACCTTGTTACAAGGCCAGGACTCACAGCAAGGGGAGCTAGGAAATAAAGCCTATTGGCTAAGCAGCCATGTGCCCATGTAAAACTGGAATTCCTACCAAGGAAGAAGGAATGAATGGGTACTGGAATCGATCCTATCAATGACTGCTGTGCCTGTGTGCATGCTAAGTCGCTTCAGTCCTATCTGACTCTTCACAGCCCTGTGAACCATAGCCCGCCAGGCTTCTCTGTCCATGGGATTCTCCAGGCAGGAATACTGGAGTGGGTTGCCATGCCCTCTGCCAGGGGACCCAGAGATCGAACCCATGTCTCTTTACATCTGCATTGGTAGGTGGGTTCTTTACCACGGGCACCATTTGGGAAGCCCCTCAATGACAGCTACATACACCCATAAAATAGGTTCTGGTTTTTTTTCAAGAAAAGAATTTTGTGGTCAAATAAGCTTCAGAAATACTAGGTTGAATAACTTAAGCAGATCCCTCTAACACACCAGGCTTCTCAGAGATGCTCATGCATAGTGTGGCGGTTTTAGAATGTACCATGTACGGTTCCCATTCTTTTTTGACTTTAGAACTCTTGACTCATGGAGCACCTGTTGGGATGAATGGTCCACAAATATATATTCCCCAAATATACTTCAAGGAAATGTTGCTGTAAACTATAGAATCCAGGATAGGTAATTCTTATCTGTTCCCTGCTGCCAAGTATGAGGTTGGCCAAAAAGTTTGTTCAGGGTTTTTCTGTAAGATGGTGTGGAAATGTTTTGTTCTAGTTCTGTGAAAAATGCCATTGGTAATTTGATAGGGATTACACTGAATCGGTAGTTTGCTTTTGCTAGTATATTCATTTTCATAATATTGATTTTTCCAAGCCAGGAACATACGTAGAGAAAAGATTTGTGGACATGGGTTGAGGGGGAAGGAAAGGGTGGGATAAATGGAAAGAGTTGCATGGAAACAAATACACTACCATATGTAGAATAGTTAGCCAGTGGGAATTTGCTATATAACTCAGCTCAAACTGGTGCTCTGTGACAACCTAGAGGGGTAGGATGGGGTGAGAAGGAGGTTCAGGAGGGCGGGGACATAGATATACCTATGGCTGATTCATGTTGATATTTGGCAGAATCCAACACAATATTGTAGAGCAATTATCCTTCAATTAAAAATAAATAAATTTTAAAAAAGATGGTAGGGAAAAAGCCAAACGAACTTTTTGGCCAACCCAATCTAACACCAGCTGAACAAAGTATTGTGCCTTCTCTGAGTTACTTAATTTATTCTGTGTGTAAGTCAGGAGTGGTGAAGCATACATAATGAGCATAACTATAGAGTAATTTGCAAACATAAAGGATTATGGAAATAACCAAGTAATTGTATGTGAAAGAGGAAATTCTTAAATTTTTGCCTAAAAAATATGTCAAGCAATTTTTGGGTAGGTAATTCAGTGTTCTCTAATACCTCTATTAAGGGAGAGGGTGCTTTCAAATAACACAATAATAATAGCTACAGTGAACCCTGGACTGTGGACGCTCCCATGGCCCAGGACCAGGCAGAGCCAGTATGTCTTTAAATTTACCCTGACAGTCATGCTGTTTTTGTCTAGTCCATTCATTCTCTCCATCTTTTACCTGACTGTTTAACACCACCCTCTCTCACTTGTAACTTCCAACTCCTCTCCTTCGTCTTCTCTTTCTGCCTATGACCTATTCCCTGCCTCCCTGCACACTCAGAAGTAGTTGGAGAGAACTTACAATACTGCCTCTCATCTACCCGCCAAGCAGCCTTTGTGTCTGCATGCTTTATTTTCTCACCTGTTCCACAGAAGAACTACACACATTTCATTCTACTGTGAGTCCATCCCCTTGGGTGCTCAATTCCATCCCTCTTGCCCACTCAAGGGTGTTATGTTTGTGATTTTTACTGTTACCTCCTATGGTGCTAATTCTTTTATCTTTACTAAGCTGTCCCCAATAACATGCAAACCTGCTTTCCCCATCTTAAAAAAAAAAGGAAAAGAGAAAATGAAATATTACTCTATTATTCTTTACTCTATTTTTCTGTAATAAGCAATTTGTAATAAGCTTCTTGCTTTCTCCAAACTTTCTCCTCTTTGGGTTTACCTCTCCAGACTCCCCCCACTATGCTGAAATTGCCTTTGTCTAGGTCCTCCATGATTGTCATGTTGCTAAAACCAATGGTCGATTCAAGTCTCAAGACTCACTCGTCTAACACAGATGGCAGCATTTGGCTCAGTAGATCTGCTCCCTTCTTCATTTGGCTTTCAGTACATTGCTTTCTTCTGGTTTTCCTCCTACCCCACTGAGCATTTTTCTCACTGAAAAATGTAGTCCATTATCCATTCAACATTCCAGAATGAAATCTCAATCTAAAGTCTTTTGGGAATTTCCAAAAAATTTCAAAACCCTAAATGGAGTCACACAGAACAGGTTACTTGGACTCTTCTGAGTTAGTTTCTTCACAGGAAGTGTAGACGGTTTTGAACTGCATAATCCTGAAGTTATCTTGCATTGTTCTAATTCTTAGAAAGCATTGTAGGGTCTAATATATAGATACAGAGACAGAATACCCAGTGTTGTAGTGTACACTCTATTTAACCACATTGAGGCCTTCGGTTACTCTCATAGCTTTTCTGATCCGTGGTCATCTCATCTGATCCATAGGAAATGACAAAATGTTTTCTGCCTTTCTAAAAAATGGTTATAAAGATGAAAAAAAGAAACTCCGTGTCTAAATTTACCTTGAGAATGCTGCAATGCTGTGTGACAGGGAGGGAGTGGTTACTACAAGTCTTGGAATCAGAGAGGTGAGTTTAAAACACAGTGGGATATTTCACCATACAAATTTTATTATGTGAAGCTCACTCCCTCTCCTAGTCTTCCACATCACAGAAAATGACAAATTCACCTGTTCAGTTGCTCCAGCCAACCCCACATTGGGATGATATATATTTTTCTATCACTCGTACAACCAACTCAATCAGAAAATACTTTTATTTCTTCTTTCAAAATCTGTCATCAGTCCAGCTACTTCTTATCACTTTCACCACAACTTGCTACCACCTTTCTGATATATACCACAATCATGTTTCACCAGGAAGCTTGCAATAACTTCCTCGTCTCTGGTTTTTGTCTTTACCCCATGTGGTATATGCTCTGCACATCAGCCAGAGTGATCCTGTTAAAGCACCTCGGAGATTATGTTACTTCTCTGCTCAAAACCCCTCACAGGCTTTCAGTTTCACTCAGAGTAAAAGTAGACATCCTCACAATGGCCTCCAAAGGCGCACATTACTCTCTTACCTCTTGGAACTCATCTCCTACTGTCTGCCTCCTCCTTCATGAGCCTCCAGATACACTAACCTTTACACAGTCTGTTTCTTCTGCCAGAAACACCCTTTACTCAAATTTCTACGTGATCAGTTCCTCTGCTCCCCTTTTTTCCGCAAATGTCATTTTCTCAATATGATCCCCGCTCCCCTCCCTATTTAAAATTGTAACCCATTCTATTACTGTGACTCTTCTAATCCTGCTCCCTGGTTCATAAGTTTCTGTGTCATATCATCCTCTAACATACTATGTCATGTGCCTGTTTATTATATTTATAGTTTATTGTCCCTATCCTTTTCCCAGTTCAGTGATGCAGGGATTTTTGTCCTATTTTCATCCCTCATCATTCTCCTCCCTCACCAATGGACTGCTGGATTCAGAGCCTCTAAAATAGGACCTAGTATTAATATGTAGTAGGTGTTCAGTATTTCTATCTTTTTTAATATTAAAAAATTATTTTTTATTGGAGTATAATGACTTCACACTTGTGTTAGTTTCTGCTGCTATAGTGAATCAGCTATATGTGTATATATATCCCCACCTTCTTGAGCCTCCTCCCCTCCGCCTCCCCCTCTAGGTCATCACAAAGCATCTGGTAGAGCTCCCTGCGCTGTGGGCATCTTCCCACTAGCTCTCTATTTTACATATGGTAGTGTATGCTACTGTCTCAATTTGTCCCACCCTCTCCTTCCCACCTCTGTGCCCAAAAGTCCATTCTGTATGTCTGTGTCTCTATTCCTGCCCTACAAAGAGGTTCATCAGCACCATTTTTCTAGATTCCATATGTACACATTAATATACGATATTTGTTTTTTTTCTCTCTGACTTACTTTACTCTGTATGACAGACTCTGGGTTCATTGACATGACTACAAATGTCCCAATTTTGTTCATTTTTATGGCTGAGTAATAATACATGTACCACTGGCTTCCCTGGTGGCTCAGAGGTTAAAGCATCTGCCTGCAATGCGGGAGACCTGGGTTTGATCCCTGGGTGGGGAAGATCCCCTGGAGAAGGAAATGGCAACCCACTCCAGTATGCCTGCCTGGAGAATCCCACGGACGGAGGGGCCTGGTGGGCTATACTCCACGGTGTTGCAAAGAGTCGGACATGACTGAACGACTTCACTTTCATACATGCACCACATCTTGTTTGTCCAGCTGTTGGTGGACATCTACATTGCTTCCATGTCCTGGCTATTGTAAATAGAGTTGCAGTGAACATTTAGGTTGTATGTGTCTTTTTGAATTATGGTTTTCACAGGGTATATGCCTAGTAGTTGGATTTGTGGTCATATATTAGGGTTAGAATTTTTATTCATTTCTCCTCCCTCGCTAATGGATTCCAGGCTCTCAAAATAGTACCTGGTATATAGTAGGTATTCAGTATTTCTTAAATTTTTTTGGCTGTGACAGGAGGCTTGTGAGCTCTTGTGACTTCCCCAACCAGGACAGGGATGGAACTCCAGCCCACTGCAGTGAAAGCACAGAGTCCTCACCATGGGCCACGAGAGAATTCCCAGTATTTCTTACAGGTTAAAGGTTTGAGTTATGAAGGCAGTACTAGTAAGTGGGTATTATATCTGTTTTGCAGCTACATGAACTGAGGTTGGAAAGGCTAAATAACATCTCTAACATCACTCAGTCAGAAAATTGCATGGCCGGGATTCAGGCCACAGTCTCTGCCTAGTGTCCACCAGGGTGTCCTCATTTAGTGTGTTTGCTGATTGCTATGTCCAAAGTCAGAGGATGAGAATGTTTCAAAAGCAGGGGATTGCCAATGGGCTCAAAAGCTTCCAGAAATACCATAAAGGAGACAGATTGAGAGGGGAAAGGCTATAATTCTTTGTAACTAGGTGATAATGACCTTTGCAAAAACTATTTCAGTAGCAATGGTGCCAAAGCCAGAGAGCAATGGATGAGGGAGTAAATGGACTGTAAGTAAATCATCTCTTTTTTAAAATGGGTAAGAGTTGGGTATATTTATGGGAGAAGGAAAAGAGGTGAAGACAGGTAAAATTATTGGTATGAGTATAGAGTTAAACAGGAGGAATTGCTTTCTAGGAATAGGCAACTCAGTGGGTAAAATGATGCATCAATATTCATGGAATTTTCTGGCCATGTTATTTTGGCTGTGTTGTGGGGTATGGTGCCTGTGGGAAAATAGTTGTTAAATAATCCCTCCAGTTCAGTTCTCCTTGTCTCTTGAAAGAAACTTTCCCATTTTTCTCAGGAAGTTATCACTGTCTTCAATTCCAGATACCTCAGTCTCCTCCTCCTCAAGCAGATGAACTAAACACATTGCGTGTTGTTTTGGAGAGAAAAGAGAGACCAGCGGGTATAAGCTCTCTTAAGTCATCTCCTGACTTCTGATCTTGCTTCATCAACACTGACTTTACCTTCTTCCCTCCTCTCAATAGAAAGGCATCCCTGTTTTCCCCCAGGTTTCAGATGTAAGTCTAGAATCATTACATGTTCTTAAAGACCATCGTCATCAATTTTTTTTTATTCTGAAACTCTAGTCACCAAGTTCTTTATCAGTACCTAAAAGCAAGATCTCCTATATATATAATATTCCCTCTAGAAATCACTTCCCTAAATTTCCAACCATAATATATTTGACTTTATATGAAAAGGATATGTTCAACTTCTACCTCTTTGACACTGGGAAATCATAAGATGAATGACTTCAGGCATATAGACCAAGGCAGATAGACTCATAAACAGATTATAATACCATGTACTAAATATAACAATGCAGATTTTTTACAGTAAAGTGGACATCTCTTCCCATGGGATGATCTTTCTATAATTTGTTGTTGAGTGACATAGCTTTTGTTTTTTGCCTAAGCTTTTCAAATTGGGTTTCTGTGGCTTGGAGAAAAGGAATATTGATTAATAGACTCAAGTTATCTAAGTGGTGACAGGGAAGGCTTCCAGGAAAGATTTACAGAAGAAGTAATGTGTGAGGTGAGTAAGAATTAAAAGAGTAAGAGTCAGACTCTAACCAGAGGAATTGAGGGGACAAAGGTGAGTGTGAGAAGGCAGTCAGAGTAGGGAATGGAGAGGGAGATACATGGTAGGGAGTGGAAGATGAAAGACTGGAGAAAGGTCCAGGGATCAGACCATGCCACACCTCAATAAACCACGCAAATGACTTTGGACATTGTCTTTAGGCGGTGGGGAGCTGAACAGGAGAGTCACATGACCAAGTTTGCGGCTGTGGAGGACCAACAGAAAGAAAACACGCCTTGAAACATAACATCTTCAATCTTGAACCCATTTTCTGATTTCCTGCTCCCTTAAACTTCCTTTTGCTTCAATTTCTTTCTTTTAAAATAAGATAGCATTTGTGGCTTGCTGTTGCTTACAAATGGTGATCTATCTTCTTCCTCCCCCTTGACATTTCACATCAATATTTTAAGTTATGTTCATGGAGGTTTTTATTTGTAATTAGAAGAGGAGGAATAAAACTTGGGATGAGAGAAAGGGCTGAAAAGAAGCGAAGCGAAACAGGGTAGAGGACGTTTGTCTCCCTCCAGTTGCACTGAACTGAGTTTGAACCCCATTTTGAGACGGAAGGACATCCAGAGTGATGAACAGAGATAAGAAACATTTTGTCCAAAATGGTTGGGATTGTAGTGGCTTAATCAAAAAATTTTTAGAATAATAGTTTTAAAAGAAGTATAAACACCTTGATTTCTATTTTAACCCAAATAAACATACTGTACCCCAAAAAGGTTTGTCAGTCGTTTAATTTAGGACTGGCATCTAATTATTTGCATTGATTAACTTTTTTTTTTGATCCTTTTTCCCCCTCTATATATCACAGTCTCAACTGGTTACATTTAAGTTTCTTTAAAGTGAGGTAAAACCTAAATTAATTATGAAACAACTTGAGTACAGAATTCTTCTAGATTTTCTCCAGTGTTTTACAGTTGCTTCCATAGGTCTCATTTGACAGCAATATTTGGAGCAACTTCCTTTGGAAGGGAGTGGATATGGTTATAAAAGGGCAACTTAAGGGATGTTGGTGCTCTTGCATAGGGCAATGCTCTGCGTTGTGACTGCTTTAACATCCATATCCTGGTTGTGATATCATAGTATAGTTTTTCAAGATATTACCATTAGAGGAGATTGCTAAAGGGTACATTGGCTCTCTCTCTATTATTTCTTACAACTGTGTATGAGGCTACACTTAAAATAGAAAGTTGAATTAAAAAAAGGAAGTTGAATTAAAAAATATTTATAAAACACCTGTTATGTACCAGGCACTGTTATAAATACATAAGATACTTTAGTAAATGAAACATAAAAATCTTTGCAATCATAGAGCATACATTCTATTGGAGAAGAAATTGTAGCAGGTGAGCCCATATTGCCCAGTGTTCTGCCTTGGCATGAAACTCAGTTCCATCCTGTAGGTTGTAAACATGGAAACCTTAGGATAATTCAGACAGAGTGTCCTTGACATGGTCATTGACAAAGCACATTCTTGTGGCAGATGGGGAAATTTTTCCAAGTTACTTTGCAGGCAGCATATGTGGGTGAGTGGGAGCTCAAACAAGAGAGGAAGAACATGGGCGGAGGTCTGTAATGACTCTAACTGACTTACTGGCTTTGGGAACATTAAATTAGAAAAAGCTTTGAAGAAGCTGAGGGTCTGTTGCTGTCAGATGGAAGTCTATTGTAACATTTGACATTTGATCTATATTTTCTGTCTTGGTCAAAAAACATTATCTACTTTGTCCCTCAAGCAGAGAAATTTTAACGTCCTACTTGGCTCTTTTCTCTCCCTAATATTCTGTGTCTAATCTGTCCACCCAAGGTTTCCACCTTGTCACTTTCTCTTCAATCAATTTTTTCTCTCTATACTTCCAAAATAAGTTAGATTATTATGGATGGTCTCTTAACTCTTGAGTATTTATTCAGTAGTTTCATTGATTATCCAAAAATCTTATCATCACCTTAGTTCATGATTTACATTGTTTTCCAACTTATCTTTTAAAACTGAAAATCTCAACGGGGTCATGCTTCTGCTTAACATTAGCACCAAGTCCAAACTCTATAGATTGGCTTACAAAATGCTTCAGTGTTTAACCCTATCAGACATTTCAAAACCATATCCTAAGAAGTCCCCGTAATACACTCTGTGCTACTAGTCACTGATTTCCTTACTGTTTCCTAAATACCCTCCTTATCTTTGCATATGCTTTTTTTCACCATCTGAAGTTTCTGCCCTATCATTCTGACTAAATTTCAGCTGATGATTTATCATCTACTCTGACATAATCTCTTTTCTGGAACCTCCACTAAAATCCTCTCTTTCAGAGTCAAAGAAGGGATTTTCTTACCACATAGCAGGTTTCTATACACCTGCCACACTGACTTGCAGTCATTTCTTGCTAAATACCTCTCTACTACTTGTAGCCCTGCTACTAGGTAATATAGGAAGAACTGGGAAATTTTCAGCAGGTGAATCCCTTCCTGTAATGTCTTGGGAAGGAATTTTTCTCCTTGTGCATTTCTCCTTTTCTGCTTATTCCTAATCCTTGGGTGTTCGATGTTCCAATTTCTTTTCAAAGTATAGAGGAGAAGTATTTTTTCCCTACCTTTCTAAGTTCTTTGGCTGTTCTAATAATCAAATTAACTTAGGACAGATTAACAGGAGAAAAATTAATTGCATACGTATGAGATCCTCATAAGAATATGAGGCCCTCAAACTGTCAGGCAGTTGGTGCCTCTGTGGTATTCTGAGCTAAGAAGAAGGGGGTTGGGGGTCTGCGACTGCACAAAAGAGGAAGACTCTTCAGCCAAGGGAAGATGGGAAGAGCAAAGGTTTGCTAAACAAATGTTTGCCATTTTACTAACAACCCTATTCCTGATACAGGTTCCTTGTATAAATACTTTTAGGCAGTTAAGGCAGAGGTATAAAGAAAAACTTTCTGAAGCTTCTGTTTCTCAAAAATACCCAATCCCAAGTGATCCTCATGCAACATATACACATTTTGAGGTGGAAAATTTTGCTCCCCTACAGAAGAAAAACAAGATCAAACTCAGCAGTCTCCTCCTTCCCCCAGCTCTGTACTCCTGGGTGACTGACCCCTTCTGTGGTGCCCAAGAATATGCCTTTGTGACACTCAGATCATACTCATCTGCTTGAAAAAAAATCATCACTATTTTATCCGCCTCATTTGCCACTTCCAATGACCTTGTGCTTGAAACAGCAGTGATCCAGCCGTGTCCACACCTGCACCTTTGATCAGAGAGATTTGTGTTCATCCAGGTGTCACTGCACTAGGAACGCTGTCTCAGAGATCACCAGTTTTTTAAAAACTACTTGTACAAAGGACACTGCTTAGCTTGAGATATATGTCTGTGAAATTGGTTGTCATCTATAAAGTGCTTGAGTTTCTTTAAACATGGGAGAAATGTATAATGCTCTTATTTATCTACATCCTTTCTGCATCTACCAGGTGGATGCTATGTTGTCATACTGATATATTCAAAACATTGCAGACCTTTCTACTACTCTGCAAAATAATTATCAGAGCTTTCTGCATTTGCCAATGCTTTTGTGATGATACATGGATAGCAGTGGATGTCAAGGTCCAAAGAAGGACAGTTAGAGTGCCCTGAGAAATACTTTATGTTTTTGTTAACACCTTAACTCACCCATCCCACGTATACTTTAGGTCTCTTACTGTATTACTTTGACTATTATTATAATGGCTCCTGCATCACGGCCTCTCTCTCACACACACACCCCCGCACACAGTGGTGGTGCACATATTGTTCTCCTGAAGAGCCACAGTGTGATGCATGTTATTTCACACTTAAAACATTTAACATCATTACACTGAAAACAGAAGAAGCAGGGGAGGGAACAGAAGGCTTTAAATGAAGAGGGGGAGGGAGAGTGGGAAGGCAGTGTGCGGCAGAAAGAGGCAAGGCATATGGGGAAACAGGGCTAAGTCAAATTCACAGAAAATAACAAGCCAGTCTCTGACTGATGACAAGCATTTGCTGTGTCTCTCATGGTGCTTCAACGGAAGGAGTGCTGTTACTGAGTAAGGGGACTATCTCACCATGGCAAAGACCCCTTATCTATAGCAGACATTGCTATAAAATTACAGACCTTTAAAGGCTGGAGCACAGTCCTGGCTTCCTTCTCTTTTATCGTTCATATTTGGGAGGAAATTCCATCCTTTGTGTCCCAGGTTCCCTGAAGGGAAGATTCATTTACCTGCAGTTTCTAGAAGACATCTGATTATAATCACCATGTAAATCCAAACCCTACACTTATCCAACAGCAAAAGCAGCTCAGAGAACAAAGTCAGAGTCTACCCAGCTGTTCACTCAATGGACTTTGTGTCTCTTGGATGCCAGGCCATGCAGTTGTGCTCAATGGGGAGAGGGACTTTGGAGTGACACAGACCTGATTGCAGTTCTTTCTCTGAAATAATGTGATCCTGGGAAAATTACTTAACTTTTCCAGGTCTCTAGGTCTTCAACAAGATAACTGTAAGGCCTCACTTAAAAAGGGGTGCATCAACATTAGCACTTGGCATAGCAATTCCTATCAATGTAAATTTCTTTTTTTGTTTACATCCACCATTTGAGCACCTCAATTAGGACAGAAGCTAACTCCCTATGATTCTGACTTGCCTAAACATTTCTGCAGACTGGGCATGCTCTGCCAACCATCATAGTCAGCAGTGGAGGCATCTTGGACAGGAAGTTATCTCAGTGGAGATGATGGTTTCATTGATATGGTAACCTCAGGAGTAGCTAAAACAAGGAGACAGAGCAGGAAAGAGAGAAAACCGAAGCGTCACTGTGGAAAGAACTGTGTTGATACCTAGATATGTAGGCATTACCTGTAGGGTGAAAGAAGTAGTTGGAGACAGTTCTAAAGCCAGCCTGGAGGTGTAGTGTCACACGGAAAAAATACTGTCTTGTGCTGCTTTTTAGGGGCCTGAATTTGCCCAAGGCTAAAACAAGCTGGAGACTTCTGCATAACCTTCAGAGTATTGGCACTGGTCAGTGTTGCCCCACTCACTGCCTCACTCCAGCATGATTTCATGTGGATTTCTAAAGATTTAACGCCATAACAGTCTGAAAGAATTCCAAAAGGTTTTTTATTCCAGGAAGTATGTCATAACTTTGGGCAGAAAATGTTGCATAAATATCTGCAGTGTTTGCTATTGTGTGGCTGGTGTCCTTAGGAATCACGAGAGTTTTGGAGCAAGAAATTCTAAATATGACCCTAAGAAGACACATCTGAACTCTGAAAATGAAATCATGAGAAAGTAAGACTTGAAAGAATGGGCAGGCTAATTTTAGTTGAGAGATGAACAGACTCATGACAGTGGGGATGATCTTGGCTTATTCAGAGTTTAAAGACCCAATGGTAAGTTTTCAGCTGCAGGTGAAGAGGCAGGAGGAATCTCTGAGAAGATCTCAGTGCCCACAAACTTTTCAGTCCCTTATACCTGACACAATTAGGCCATATGTGTCTTTAAGTACTAAATAACTTACTTTATACCTGTATCCCAAGAAATCAAAAAAACAGTGAAGTGATCAGACATTTTCCAGCCAGTGCTTTAATGATCACTCCTTATGTGAGAAGCAGAAAGATCCTAGAGGACACTGGACTTAAAGCATCTTGTTTTTTGTTAATAACAGGGTTTGAGTTAATGAGAACCCCTCTCAGATTGGTGATACTCTGTCTTTGAATGGCCTGGTTGGAAAAAGGGGGCTTGACAGATTTCTGCTTTCATTTAAGAATTATTTATTTATTTTTTGTACTTGACACCACTTTGAAGGTATTGAGGAACAGCAAAAACAGCACCTCACAAGGACAGTGAGATATCAATTACTTTTAATTACTCCCCAGCTCTTGCCTTTAATTACCTACTATGTTAGCTGGGATTTATTGCAGAGTAATAATAGTGATGCTTTGCATTTACATTGCTCTTTTCTCCAAGGAGTTCAAAGCACTTTATATATATGGTTTCAGTATTAATATAAAGAATAAAAATGTTGAAAAATATTTTCATGAACAAAGCAATTGTAAAGTAATTATATTCTCATTTTTCAGGTAGAATGTAATCTACATGTTATCTAGAGATAGTTTACAGTGGCAGTCAAATATGAGGGACCCTGATAATAAAACTTCCCCCTTTACTCTATATTTTACATGGCTCTCATATTTACTGATTAAAAAATACTTTCCACAGTAGATAAAATAAGAATATTACAAAATATTAACTCATAATAATCCCACTGGAAGTGCAATACTCTGCTCACTCTAAGGTTTAAAATAATGTATGTGAACTTTTATTTGGTCTAAAAAAATCTTAGTGTAGTAGTGAAATATTTTGAAGACACCAAAAAGATAGAAATTGCATTTTTTGGCCTGTTGATTATAAAATACATAAATAGAAAATTTACTGTTAGTTATGTTGGGATATTTATTATTTCATCCATTATCCTAAAAATAATAGAAGTGAGCGTAGCTCTAATTAACCTCATTCTATAAACGCAGAACATTAGTCACTCAGTCTGCATTTAATGTGCTTACATCTCTATTGCTTCAGACCTTATAACCTTATTGCTTCTCAAAGGTCTATCTCCCAAGACTGAGAACAACTGGCCTAAGTTTCAAAGCCAGTGTCTTCAGGAACAGTTGCTCATAAACAGAATAATTATGCTGAAATCAAAATGAAGACCTGAAGAACATCACTCAGCATTCAAGAGCTCCTCAGTAGTCGGTGAGCTACCCTTCAGGGTTAAAGCTACTTATACATTAAAACAATGGAATTTACATGCTTCAGAGGTTTTCTTTCCCCTTATCTTGTCTGTTAGAATTAATAAGTTAGAAGCACTCAGCTCAGAATGGAGGCTTGATTGCATGCCTTTTGCTAAAGATCTGAGACGTGAGGAGACTGCAGTTTAAGACACTTACAGAGTGAGTGCCTTTTGGACCTGAAAGTGCCTTGCATAGTTTCCATCTTTAAACCCTATTATTTGTATTTAAATACACTCTATTGCTTACAGAGATACTCTAAAAATTGTAAGGTTTTTATACCTAGGCTAGAAATCACAATGAAAACAAAATGTTTTGTTTCTAATTGGTCTTGAGTAGTAAATTATGCCACACAAGATAGAAAAGCATGAGTATTATCTTCTTTTAGAATTTTGTTTACTAGTCTTCATCTCTGGTTGTTGTAGATAATCCTAGAAAACAAGTCAAGTTTGGAAAAAGGCAATGGAATTTTGATTAGGAGGCATGTATTTTTAATTCTAGTTTAGATTTTATGTTATATTGTTTTGAGATAGAATTACTAAACATAGCAAAAAAAATTAACATCTTTCTTTTAAAGAAATTAAAAGGTTGGAAGCAACATTTTTTTTTATTAGGTATGATATTGAGAGGGAAATTCTAAATCAGTGATTGCCTCTGAATCAGTTACTTGATTATATTAATTATCTCTTCTACCTTGGTTCTCCATTTACTGAATGAGGTTAATTACAGCTACCCTCATTTGTCCCATAGGACTTTTTAGGAGAATGGATAGAATAATAAGTATACCAGTATACCTAATGTGAAATAATCAGAATACAAAGTATTTTACTATAATACAATTTTAGTAAAGGAATGTATGTACTACAAAAATGAATTTTTAAAAGTGAGAATATTTACTATAAACGGAAGGATCTCAGAATGGATGAAAAGAGAGTAAGAAGATGGAGAGAGCAGGGATGAAAAAAGATAACAGGGAAGGGAAGGGATTAGATGATTCTAACAAGAAAAAGAAAATAAGATCTCTGCTATGTCATATAATTAGAGATAATTCCAGAATTGGGTTTGGGCTTTGAGAAGGACAGGACACATTAGTGTGGCGGGGGCCATCCATCTCTGTGGCCCATGGAATTCTGAAGGGCAAGGAATACAGTACATTACTGGGATCTAAAGTGGGTATGTCTAAGGCTGAAGTTATTGACTGCCCCTATATACTAGTTTCTACTCCATTGTTTCTCCTAAGTTGTTCAATGAGATGATAATTCTACCCCGAACCCAGAAATGAAAGCTTTAGTCATTGTTCTTGTTTCACTCTTCTTTATTCTCCATATCAAGAAGTCTTCCAGTGCTATCAAATTTTTTCCCACCATGTCACTTTCAATTCTTTCTGCCTCTGTGCTGTCAGGACTGCACTGGAGTCTTGCTGCTCTGGTCTTGTACCTCGTCTCTCAGTCTCCACTCATTCCCTTTTCTGATACAGAATCCAACAGACCATCACTCCTATTGCAGAATTACTATCGTGAGGTCAGATCTCTCTTCATCAGTCTTTGGTGAATCCTCACTTGCTACTGAATTAAACTGAGACCCTTTAGGACACTCTACTTGAAATTGCCAAATGTCCGAATCCACTTTTCCAGACTCACTGTTTATACTCTAATCACACTGACCTTACACCATCTCCCTTAATACCTTGTGTTTCACTCATATTTGAAGGTTTTATTCCAGCTATTCCTCTGCACTTGGAACTTGTACTCTCTAAATTTTTTTTTTTCAGTTTAGTCAATCTTTCAAACTTCCCCTCAAATTTCGACACTGCGGTGCTGGAGCGTGAGTTGAGTGTTTGCATCTCCTCTCAGCTCTGTGATCAGTGATACTTCATTAACAATTTAAAACCATCCATGGTGGAAATATTTACACAATAAGCAATTAACAAATAGTAAAAATCAGGTACCACTCCCCAAAAAGAACCAGTTTTAAACCAGCACATCACTGCTACTACTTCTAAATCTTTGATTGTTTCCACTGACTTACTTTTTGTATCTCTCAGTTGAACCCTTCTTTATGTACTAAAATAAATACTTATAAAAATCATTTAATTTATGTCTTGACTTCCCAACCTGATTGTCTTCTGCAGTTCATTAGGCAGGTCCCATGTTTTCCTATGTATCTTTCTCAGTATGAAGAAAGGTACTTACTAAGTGAAGACTGAAGCATTAGTATACAGCTCTTCTAGGCTTCTCTGGCTTTGAAGATTATTGCCTTTTACAAATTTAGAAATTATATCTTACTAATTTTTTCTTTCCAGTACTAGTGTGATGTCTCACTTGTATGTATCCAAAACTGTTTGTTTGAATCACCTCTGAATGCTCATGGTAAATGGTAAGCAAATAAAAACTTTTACATGATGGTAAAGAGGCATATTAAAGTGGCTTTTTTTCTACATTTTATTCCTAACATAAACTAAGGTGTAATTTTATCTAATAATGTATTTTTAATACTGAACCAATATCTTTGGTGTTGATTAGAATTTGTGTCTCAGATATAATTGGGAAGTCACGCAGGTGAATAAAGCTACTAACTAGCTAATATGTATTGAGCATGTACTATGTGCCACACACTATACTTTTTACGTATATTTTCTCATTTAATCCTGATATCATCTTGCTGAGGTTAGTACAATTAATACGCTCATTTTATGAATGAGGAAACTGACTCTGCTATAGTTATGTGACTGTACTCAACAGCACCAGCTTATTAGTAATGGGATGGCTCTCAGCCATTCTGACTCCCGAATTCTCATCTAAACCACTTTATACCTTAATTCTACACAAGAACAACACTTATTCTGTAGATTCCACACAGGAACAACTCTACCATTATAGAACTGGTGGAATTGTACTAATATTTTCAATGTTTGCCCATACCAAGTCAAGAAAATTCTGAATATTAAGCTAAATGTTTCAAACTAATCTCTTAATAATACTTCTTTTGATTAGTGAAGTTTTATTTTCAACCTATTCTACTGTCCCATTTTAAGATAAAAAAATATATATTGTTGGTTAAATCATCACTTCATGGCAGATAGAGGGGAAAGGTGGAAGCAGTGACAGATTTCCTCTTCTTGGGCTCTAAAATCACTGCAAATAGTGACTGTAGCCATGAAATCAGAAGACAATTGCTTCTTGGCAGGAAAGTGATGACAAACCTAGAAAGTGTGTTGAAAAGCAGAGACATTACTTTTTCGACAAAGGTCCATATAGTCAAGGCTATCATCTTCCCATTGGCCATGTATGGTTTTGAGAGCTGGACCATAAAGAAAGCAAAGTGCTGAAGAATTGATGCCTTTGAACTGTGGGGCTGGAGAAGACTCATGGGAGTCCCCTGGACAGCAAGATCAAACCAGTCAGTCTTAAGGGAAATCAACCCTGAATACTTGTTGGAAGGACTAATGCTGAAACTGAAACTCCAGTATTTTGGTCACCTGATGAGAATTGCTGACTCATTGGAAAAGTCCCCGATACTGGGAAAGATTGAGGGCAGAAGGAGAAGAGGGCATCAGAGGATGAGATGGCTGGATGGCATCACCGATGCAATGGACATGAACTTGGACAAACTTCGGAAAATGGTGACGGACAGAGAGGCCTGGCGTGCTGCAGTTCATGGGGTTGCAAAGAATTGGACATGACTGGGTGACTGAACAAAAAACATCACTTACGAGGCTCTAAAAACAAATTTTTAATGGAGGTCTTACTTTGTGTCTCAGTGCTAATCCAGATGGTCTGGGAATTAAAAGCGGGTAGGAGAAGGTGTGACACTTTTCATCAAAGACTTGATAATAAGCTGCTTGAGAAATGGCAGTTAGCATTTCTGCTACCTGAACACAGCAACCCACTTCAGTATTTTTGCCTGGAGAATCTCACGGACAGAGGAGCCTGGTGGGCTACAGTCCCTAGGGCCACACAATGTCAGACATAACTGAAGCAACTTAGCATGCATGTACATGTAGAACAATTAGAAGATTAGTTGGTAATTAGGTGGTAATCTCTACAGTACTAATTGGTAGAATTTAAAAATTATAAGGTATCCAGAAAAGCGAAATAACTGGTAACAGCTTCAAAGAAGTGGAAGTGGAAACTTGAAGGTTGATTTTGGAGAGCAGCAGATGCGTGGATATAGTCAAGAGAAGAAAAACAACAAGTCAATGTGCTTAGGCAGAAATTGAACATGATACATTTGGTGACTCTTTGCTGAGGCTCTAAATTTCTGAATACTACTGAGTTTTAATCCCATCAACTCTCAACATCATTTGTACAGATCATAGGGCTTCAAGGTCATGACATACTTTATCCAGAAGAAACAGTTGCCTTGCTGACAAGGAAAGTCAAATTAAACACAGTGTTTACATTTTTATTTTGTTATGCATGTCAGCTCCTAGCTACTCATAGCATTCATTTTCCTCTCCTTGCTCCTTGATCTTTTGATGGTGTCTGGCAACTGAAAGCATTGGGGCCTTTGACAGAAAGCACCGAAGCCTTTGACTGGGAGACTGTCCTGCAGGCTTGAGACTGTTGTTTTTGCACCAGTTATTATCCTTTCTTTTTTTTTTCCAAACTCAATTTATTACCTTGGAGTCTGTGATCTCACACTAGAAAGACAGTCATTGTCTCTACAATGTTTTAAAGTCATTTTCCCTTGTGATTCAGCAAGTGTCTGATTGCCCTTCTGCTCTTCTCCTATTTGTCTTGTTTTGCTCCTAGACAGGATTCCCACGTTCACCCTCAGATTTGGTTAAGAGTAGTAAGTGTTCTGATGTAGTTCTTTCTCTGCTTCTGGCACCTTGTTGGATAAAGTAATGTCCTAGTTTAATTTATAGTGACAGGCTTTCGTAAAAGTGTTCTTCTCTGGAGCCAACACAGGAGTGCATTCACTGAACTGGAAGGGGTTGCCTTTTTGTCTGGGTACTTCCCAGATGAGTTGCTTATTCAGTGACCTCTTACCTCTTTCCTTCTTGACCTGTTTGGCTGCATGCAATCTTTTCTGATCAGTGGGTTGCTTTTCTTAATAGCACTCTGAGAGACTGGGAGGAGAGTACAATGAAAACTTTCTGTCCTTCTCCTCATTCTGCAGTATTTCTGTCTTTTTTTTTTTCTGGTACATTTTAATTTACACAGTCACCCAAACATAACCATGGCCAGCACTCTTTCCTAGGTCTCAGCTTTCCTATTGTACATTTTTTTGGGGGGGGGGAGATAATTGTTTATCAGCTTCTGGTTGGATTTCCTCCCAAGTTCTCAATACTGAATCTGGTTCTATAATGAATCTGAGTCAATATCTCCTTAAAGAAATTTTATAATAAGAGATAAGTCCATTCAAGTTTTAATGCTCTCTTAAGATTCTTCGAAACAGGGGTTTCACCTGCATGCTAGATGTGGCAGGCTTTTTGTTCCAAATGGGACTCTCAGGTCTTAGCTATATAGAAATTAAGTGTTGGGATGTATTTTCTCAGGTATCGATGCTGAAAACCTGGTTTCTGTGCATTGGTGCTGGATCGAATCTTGGAGATAGGGTTTTGGATAAAATACAAAGAATAGTTTTATTGCTTTGCCGGGCAAAGGTGAAACTGTTTAGCTCAGACTGAGACTTGAACCCATGTGCCGGGACTCAAACCCAGCCAAAACCCATGGTCTTCCAACTGGGATTACAGACCTGGTTTCAGGAATTAATGAAGCTCAGCTTCTTGATATCTCATCTCAAAAATAATTCACTGAGAGACCAAGTGATAAGTAAGAAGTGGATTTATTCAGAGAGAAACACACTCCACAGATAGAATGTGGGGCATCACAGAGGGTGAACGTGGCCTCAGAATATGGTGGGGTTAACTTTTATGGGCTGAGTAATTGCTTAGGCTAAAGAGTGTGAGGACTATTCTGACCATTTTGGGGAAGGGATAGAGATTTCTAGGAATTGGGTCACTGCTCACTTTTTGGTCTTTGTTGGTTGGCCTTGGAACTGTCATGGTGCCTCTGAGTGTGTCATTTAGCTTGTTCATGTGTTACTACTGAGGATCAAGGTCTTGTCAAAGTTGACTTGTCTGCCATCTTGGACAAATTTGATTCTAAGCAGTTTACATTGCTGTTTATGTCAGGCTATGTCATTCTTTCAAACACTGTGCCTTGCCCTCTTCCCTCCTGTTTCAAAGTGGGGACAGAGCAGTCTCCTTCCTTCCCTTGAACACTGTTTGCACCCACCCAGGAGGACGTGGTAAGGGACCTTACGGCAGCAGTTCAAGGGTGGGACCCTGACAAGGGTTGGGGTGTGCCCAGGGCCTGCACTCTTAATCTGGTCTCAAGTAATCTTCCGATGGGCTTCTCTAGTTCCTTTTAATTTGACCTCAGGTGGTCTTCTCAGGAATGAAGAATGCTGACATCTTCCATTTGGGGGATTTTAGTTCTACAGGACTTCCCAGGTGGGACAGCCTGCCAATGCTGGAGACACAAGAGACTTGGGTTTGATGCCTGGGTTGGGAAGATTCCCTGGGGGAGGAAATGGCAACCCACTCCAATATTCTTTCCTTGGAAATTCCATGGACCGAGGAACCTGGCAGGCTTTGGGGCTGCAAAGAGTTGAACATGATTCAGCAGGCATGCACTTGGTTCTATAAAGAGCTCAAAAGATATTGTTATGTGTATTCCTTGAGGTGGAACCGGGACCCTGCCCCAGAGGCTGCACTATTGTTTCTTTGCATCTGCATCTCCCTTGTCTCTGCATCCATTCTCTTCCCTGATTAGCAGCTCTTTGAATCTGCCTTTTGGAATTCATGGAAGGTAATGAGGCTAGAGTCTATTCTCTACAACAAGAAATGGGGGACACAGAAAGGCTTTTGTGCCCCAGGAGCCCCACAGGGTCCTGCTCAGTTTCAGTATGAAACCTGAAACATGCTCACTTGGCCTGTGGCAAAATACGGTATTTCTGGTTCACTCATCTCTCAAGAACTCTTCCCTAGACAGCATTTTCAAAATCCATGAGAAATTAATTATAATCAAATTTAAACTTTGGAAAAAGCCATGCTCTCCATTTTTCTTCATTATTTCTAAACCAACATGAGAAAATAAGTAGAAACAGTGGGACTTCTTGATGACTATAAAAATATGTTTTTATGGGTAGAGTGTAGTTAGTTATTGACTGTAACAGTTGTGCTGGTGTTTTAAAATGTCCCTGAGACTTGTCTTAATCAGGTAAGTAAGACACACAGACACAGAAATGACTGTCATGAAGGAAGAAGTGTTTATACTCACAAATTCCTAGACACGTAAAGTATGGGACTCTATGTAAAGGGTGGCCCTGGTGGCTCAGATGGTAAAGAATTCACCTGCAATGCAGGAGACCCATGTTCAATCCCTGGGTTGGGAATATCCTCTGAGAAAGGGAATGGCTCCCCATTGCAATATTCTTGCCTAGAGAATCCCATGAACAGAGGAGCCTGGCGGACTACGGTCCATGGGGTTGCAAAGAGTCAGACATGACCGAGTGACAAAAGACTCGCCCATGCACACCAGATAGAGCCACCTGGCAAAATAACAGAGCTGATTAGGAGGCAGAGGGAAAGGAATGCAATGTGGGTAAGAGCCTTTATTATAGTTTTTGAGGGAGTGAATGGGTAAGCCAAGGTAGATGGACAGTGGCCTTGAGTATAAGAGCTAGATAGAGGAGGTGATTGTGAGATGTGGGTTTGGGATTGTTTGGTTTGCAAGGCACACAAGTGAGTTGTTGGCGATCTCTAGGAGTTAGCTAACGGTGGGAGGGGCAGTCTCATCCAGTCTCAGCAAAGTCACAAGATGTTAAAGCATAAGAATGAAAAGACATGCTTAATACAGCGGGTACATATTTTTAAAAATGTCTCTTATAAAAACACCACCCACAAAACACAACCTGATTTGTAGCACTTGCTGAATTCCATTGGAACTTGAGCCATGCTATGACTTAAGAAAATCCATTTTTTAAGGATGACTTCTCTGACATGGCTATGTAGGAGGCCTTAGGTAAAGGAGAAATTAGAGTTAAGATGAAATGTAGGGAGTCATGATGATATTCCAAGTAATCACCAGAGGCTCACCTTGGTGTTGGGAGTGGATTTCAGTCATGATCAAAGTTTAGGACTTCTTCCCTATGTATGATGACTTACAAATCGGATTGATTATATTCTTTGCAGCCAAAGATGGAGAAGCTCTGTACAGTCAGCAAAAACAAGACTGGGAGCTGACTGTGGCTCAGATCATGAACTCCTTATTGCTAAATTCATACTTAAATTGAAGAAAGTGGGGAAAACCACTAGACAATTAAGGTATGACCTAAATCAAATCCCTTATGATTATACAGTGGAAGTGAGAAATAGATTTAAGGGACTAGATCTGATAGACAGAGTGCTTAATGAACTATGAACAGAGGTTCATGACATTGTACAGGAGACAGGGACCAAGACCATCCCCAAAAAAAGAAATGCAAAAAAGCAAAATGGCTGTCTGAGGAGGGCTTACAAATAGCTGTGAAAAGAAGGGAAGTGAAAAGATACCCATTTGAATGCAGAGTTCCAAAGAATAGCAAGGAGAGATAAGAAAGCCTTCCTCAGTGATCAGTGCAAAGAAATAGAGGAAAACAACAGAATGGGAAAGACTAGAGATCTCTTCAAGAAAATGAGAGATACCAAGGGAATATTTCATGCAAAGATGGGCTCAATGAAGGACAGAAATGGTATGGACCTAACAGAAGCAGAAGATATTAAGAAGAGGTGGCGAGAATACACAGAAGAACTGTACAAAAAAGATCTTCATGACCCAGGTAATCATGATGGTATGATCACTCACCTAGAGCCAGACATCCTGGAATGTGAAGTCAGGTGGGCCTTAGGAAGCATCACTATGAACAAAGCTAGTGGAGGTGATGGAATTCCAGTTGAGCTATTTCAAATTCTGAAAGATGATGCTGTGAAAGTGCTGCTCTCAATATGTCAGGAAATTTGGAAAACTCAGCAGTGGCCACAGGACTGGAAAAGGTCAGGTTTCATTCCAATCCCAAAGAAAGGCAATGTCAAAAAATGCTCAAACTACTGCACAATTGCACTCATCTCACACGCTAGTAAAGTAATGCTCAGAATTCTCCAAGCCAGGCTTCAGCAATACGTGAACTGTGAACTTCCAGATGTTCAAGCTGGTTTTAGAAAAGGCAGAGGAACCAGAGATCAAATTGCAAATATCTGCTGGATCATCAAAAAAGCAAGAGAGTTCCAGAAAAACATCTATTTCTGCTTAATTGACTATGCCAAAGCCTTTGACTGTGTGGACCACAATAAACTGTGGAACATTCTGAAAGCGATGGGAATATCAGACCACCTGACCTGCCTCTTGAGAAACCTGTATGCAGTTAGGAAGCAACAGTTAGAACTGGACATGGAGCAACAGACTGGTTCCAAATAGAAAAAGGAGTATGTCAAGGCTGTATATTGTCAACCTGCTTATTTAACTTATATGTAGAGTACATCATGAGAAACGCTGGGCTGGAAAAAGCACAAGCTGGAGTCAAGATTGCTGGGGGAAATATCAATAACCTCAGATATGCAGGTGATACCACCCTTATGGCAGAAAGCGAAGAAGAACTAAAGAGTCTGTTGGTGAAAGTGAAAGAGGAGAGTGAAAAAATTGGCTTAAAGCTCAACATTCAGAAAACCAAGATCATGGCATCTGGTACCATCACTTCATGGCAAATTGATGGGGAAATAGTGAAAACTGGCTAACTTTATTTTTTTGGGCTCCAACATTTTTGCAGATGGTGATTGCAGCCATGAAATTAAAAAGACACTCCTTGCAAGGAAAGTTATGACCAACCTAGACAGCATATTAAAAAGCAGAGACATTACTTTGCCAGCAAAGGTCTGTCTAGTCAAGGCAATGGCTTTTTCAGTGGTCATGTATGGATGTGAGAGTTGGACTATAAAGAAAGCTGAGCACTGAAGAATTGATGCTTTTGAACTGTGGTGTTGGAGAAGACTCTTGAGAGTCCCTTGGACTGCAAGTAGATCCAACCAGTCCATCCTAAAGGAGATCAGGCCTGGGTGTTCATTGGAAAGAGTTAAGTTGAAGTTGAAACTCCAATATTTTGGCCACCTGATGCGAAGAGCTGACTTATTTGAAAAGACCCTGATGTTGGGAAAGATTGAGGGCTGGAGGAGAAGGGGACAACAGAGGATGAGATGGTTGGATGGCATCACTGACTCAATGAACATGAATTTGGGTAAACTGTGGGAGCTGGTGATGGATAAGGAAGCCTGGCATGCTGTGGTTCATGGGGTCAAAAGGGTCGGACATGACTGAGCAACTGAACTAAGCTGATGATGACTTAGGTTTATCCCCTTGCAAACCACTAGATCATTTACAGTTCCATTGATAGTGATAAAATATTACCTTGATAAAATATTACCTAATATAGATCAATGAGTGAAAGAATGGAATAAAATTTTCATTAAGAATTTTAGGAAGTAAAGAATAGTTTGTGAAGAATTTTACATTTAGCAGCTATAAAGTAAGAAAGTAAATCAAACATTTTATTCTGAAGTATCTTTAAGCCATGGCAGATATTTAGACTTCTTAAAATAAAATTTAAAATAATTTTTTCTCTAATAATTCATTTCATGTTTTTTTAAAGATACTTGTAAGTGGAAATCTTGATATCCTCACAGGCTCATAAGTACTTCCCATAGATATCTTTTTTTAAAAAAATGAATAAGATAAATGGATAGGAATGTTAATTTTCTGATAAAAATGCTCTTTAATATTTGGAGACAATTCTCCATGGGTTTCTCACCTTTCTGTACATTTTTTAGACAGAGTTACTGCCTTTTACAAAATGTTTTCTAGAATATTTTTGCAGAAGATATACTTGGAAATAGTAATAGTGTCACTACTAGAGCAAAAGTTGGTCAGGCTTATTGTCCATTATAAAAAAAAAAAGAAAGAAAAAACGTGGGTTCCCAAGTTTAGGATTCCTCTTCAGTAATGTAGCCCACTGTATGTATGTGTTTTGTGTCCTGCTCCCTCTGTGTTCCTCTATGCGAATGGAGGCTCAGGTAACCAGCATGAATGTTGGCTCTCTGGCTACTCAATTGCTGTGAGTAATAACCTTTCTTTGCCTTTGACCAAGGAATCCCATGTCTTCTTCCAGCACTCAAGAAATTTTGGTAGACTAACTTGTTAATTTGCAGGCAGGGTATAATTTCAGACCCTTCATAACTCTTGATACCCTGAAAAACTTTTACACAATTGTACCAGGGTACATTGTAAGACTATTCAGGGCAGAATTGCTTTTGATATCCCCAAACTGGAAACAAACCAAATATCTCAGAATAATGTGTCTGATCACAACAGACACAAGTAAACTATATTTTTAGACATAAATTCATTGGTATTCATAGTATAAAGAAACAAAAGATATAATAAAAGTCATGGTAGTGGTGATCAGCAATGGAGAAAGAGGGTAAATTGCAGAAGAAACTCACAGGGAACATTTATAGGGCCATTAGCACCCTATGTGCTCATCTAGGTGGTAGATACATGGGTTCTAGCTTTATATTTATTCACCATTCTGTGGATTTGTGTTTAATGAACCTTTTGTGAGAGTGCTATTTCACAATAAGAGTTGTTAAAAATTAGTTTAGAAAGAATTCCTCAATCTATTATTCTTTGGAAGAGATAACCCAACATATTTGCTCACTGTGAAAACTGTAAACAAGGAAAAAAGGGAACTTTATATTAAAGATTAAGTAAACCTTTACAGTCATTAACCAAACATGTTTTAATGCTTTGTTGAATAAGATTCCTCATAAATTTGAAAGATTTATAAGCTTGAGGTGGAAATCAGAGTTTGTTTTGAGAATGATTCTTGTGTGTTTTTGATAGTGTTAGACTTCAGAGAGTAAGCGCTGTAAATGTATACATAAGATGAATGTATACATATATCTCTTTGAAGTGCTTTATAGAAGGCAGTGGTGATATTGCCGGTTTTCAAGAGTATATCAGCATAATTGCCCTTGGTTCATCTACTTTTAAGGAAAAAATGGTCCATTAACAAGGTAGATATTTGGAATTATTTATGCTACCTCTGTGTGTTACGCTTTTGAAAGAACATAGAATATATGGTCATTTGATAAAATGCATTTCATGGTTAAGAAAATTTTCATTTTTCAACTCCCTTGTGTTCATTACTACATATTAAATATTAATATTTCTTTGATCTGCCAGTGTGTGCCTCTCTAG
The DNA here is from genome assembly GCF_019320065.1 of Cervus canadensis. Lineage (NCBI taxonomy): Eukaryota > Metazoa > Chordata > Mammalia > Artiodactyla > Cervidae > Cervus > Cervus canadensis. The sequence continues at coordinate 35,102,878 of NC_057412.1, forward strand.
TATATCCTCTTTGCTCATTGCAGTATTTCTTTCTGTTTATTAAAAAATGCAGGAAATACACTCTTTTCAATCTTAAATATTTTTAAGGGAGAGGCAGTTTTCTTCAATTTGTCAATAAGATTTAAAAGAACAGAGAAGTAATAATTATGAGATGGTTTTAGTGGTGTAGTATGTTGAATGGCTAAAACCTTAGAGTTTTCTTCATGTTTTAAATGGTGCTTTTCATCTTTAGCTGCTGAAAATCATACTACAGTTTCATAGGAGGTGCTGTCCTCTAGGGATGAGGAAATGAATGCCAAACAAAAGAGACTAACACAAGCCTACAGCACTGACAGTGGGATTCAAAACCAAGAAGTCAAGATTTAAACACAAGTTCAAAGCTCTTTTCTGCTAAATCACAAGTTCTTAGTCCCGAACCAAAGCCGTCAGTACCTGAGGAAATTCTCTGGCACTGCTCCCTGCTTTCCTTCCTCAGGCCCGCTTGTTGCCTTGCACTTGTCCATTGAAGTTGAGTTCACGACTCTAATTTCAGTCTAAGTCCTGTTCTCCAGCTAGGGTGTGTGTGAGGGAGAGAGAAGAATGCAAGATTTCTGGAGCCCTGAGGGCTGATTTTTCATTAGCATTAATACAAGCAACCAGGACAACAGAGGACTCAGCAGCAGATGGCTGATAAGTTCCCCTCTTGTTCAATATATTCTGAAATGGAATTAATTTTTAATACCACATGTTAGCAGTCATCTAATACAGAGGTAATCTTGCAGTTCCTTCCGGTAAGCACAGATGCTGTTGATGGAGTAAATGGAAGTCTGACTCTAATGGAAAGTATTTTTCCACCTTTTCCTAGGATAGGCATTTTGGTCTGAATTTTGCTGATGTGTACTTATAAGACACTCAATAACTGTTAACTCTTTTAGGGTATGGCTGAGTGAATGGATCGTAGTATAGTGGAGAAAGCGTTGGACTGGAAGTCAGAGAAATTGAAATCTGTCCCTTGACTTTTTTGCTAATCAGCGATGTGAGTGTAAATAAATCACTGACTGTTTTGATTTTAGTTTGTGTAAACAAATGAGTATATGAATTAATGTGAGGATTTCTAAGATACTTTTAACGAGTTTTCTGTTTCTCAGACATTGCAAATGATAAACACTACTCATTGTCTTCAGCTATTCAAAGTAAAAAGATAGCTATGTTTTTAATTCAATGATTTAAATAAAGTATATTCTTTACAAAGCCCAGTTTCCTGACATTTTTATTGCACATAATAATAACAGGTACAATTTATAGAGCCCTTAGTATGTTTCAGGTAATATATTAAGGACTTTATAAACACTATCTCATTTAATCCTTTATGAATTAGTCATTATCATAATTTTATAGATGATTAGACTTAAGCTTTGAGAGTTTGAATAACTTGACAAGGCCCAGAAGCTGCTCCTGATTGGTAAGCTATGACTTCAACTCATTTCTGTTACTCCAGAGACTGTGTCATAACCACAGCTGTGTACCTGAGTGGCGCCTGATAATACAGGGTTATCAAAAGGAATTACTGGTTCAAGATAGGAGGTCTTAAAGTGGCTTTAACCTTAATTTTTTTTTTTTAATTTTAAAGGTAATATACAGTTACATTCTTTGTGCAAAATTCAGATAACTCATGGAAAAATATGAAATGTCCTCTTTACACACGCTTCCACTCCCATTCTCCTTTCCAACAGTGTAACTGCTGTCTATAGGAGAGTTTGAGAGGTGTTGTTACTGACCACAAGGAAACCCAAGGGGCCTCCGAAGGATAATTGTTTTCTGATTCTTAATCTGGGTATTTGGTAACCCAGAGATACCCATTTTTGTGAAAATACATCAGGCTATACATTTATGGTTTGTATACTTTGTGTATGTACATAATATTCCAATAAAAAGCTTATCCAAGAAAATGTCATTGTATAAACATACTGTATGATTAGTTATCTCAGGGCCTCTCTTTTGGAGAACTTTGGGAAAAGCCTTATAAAAACTGAGTTTTCTCTTTATTCCTTGAGAATTGATGATCCTACCCCATAATTTCTAGAATCCACTTTTGTTTTACCATTTGTTGGGAGCCTCCTACATGCTCAGCAAGCTCTGTACAATGTGTTTCTCTGTGTCAGGCTACCCATATTCTCAGAAGAATACCTAATTTCAATCCATGCTTAATTTTTAATCTTCAGTTCAGTTCAGTTGCTCAGTCGTGTCCGACTCCTCGCGACCCCGTGAATCGCAGCATGCCAGGCCTCCCTGTCCATTACAAACTCCCAGAGTTTGCTCAAACTCATGTCCATGGAGTCGGTGATGCCATCCAACCATCTCATCCTCTGTCGTCCACTTCTCCTCCTGCCCCCAATCCCTCCCAGCATCAGGGTCTTTTCCAATGAGTCAGCTCTTCGCATTTTAAATCTTAGTTTAATTCAAATCTCAAATTTTCACGGTGGATCGTCGTGTCAGGAAGAATACTTCTTCCCCATCCACTTGGTTTCTATGAGGAAGGATTTTACTTAAAATAGCGTTATCTATCTACGTGAAGCTCTGGGTGGCAGCTTTGGTATTTGTTTCCTTCTCCAATGAATAGCCTAACACTTCCCTTTTCATGTCTCTTAGGAGGCACATGCTGACACGGAGCTCTTGCCCACAGTTGGCCATAGAGGGGTTCATTGTTTCTGCTTGGCAACATCCAGTGCTCTTCTCTGGACACGTGGAAGGCAGAATTTACTGGTGGGGTCATATTTATTAGTTTTGGCCACTGGCTTGGGATTGACAGTGGTATTCACTTTTGGAGCATAGCAAGTGATGGCCAGAAACACGGAGAGACTTTTCAGAACCCTGTCTTATCTTTCTACCATAATAGCCAGCGAAGTCTGAGATGGTGTTGCTCCTTCAGTTTTGATTTCAGAGAGAAGACAAGAACATAGAGCAGAGTCTCATCTGACCTGTGATGGACACGTTAAATGAGCAAGAAATATGCCTTTGTAGCTTCAAGTCACCAAGATTTTGGGGTCATTTGGCGTTGCAGGGCAATCTGGGCTCTTCTGACCAATAGTCAGGAGTTACAATTAGTAGCTGAGGCTCTGTTCTTGGGTGTGAGGAGTCGTTCAGCGCTGCCTGTATGGGGCATGTGTGATAAGTCGCTTGGTCATGTCTGACTCTTTGCAATCCTATGGACTGTAGCCCACCAGGCTCCTCTGTCCATGGGATTCTCCAGGCAAGAATACTGGAGTGGGTTTCCATGCCCTCCTCCAGGGGTCTTCTTGACCCATGGATCGGATTCATGTCTCCTGCGGCTCCGGCATTTGCGGGCAGATTCCTTACCCCCGAGCTACGGGGAAAGGCCTCCTGTGTGGTTGGGTGAACCTAACCCTCAGGTTTAGCTTTTAAGAATTTATTTATTAAAAGTCCAGAAGTTTATTTAGAGGCCATATTCTTCCAAACCAATGTAATATAGAAGAATTTTTAAAATCTCTCTTGTTTTACCTTGCTCTTCTGCCTACATTGTTGGTTTAGAACTTGTATGGAGTCAAGGAGCATTGTCTACTAGACTTCCTCTATTGTAAATCTTTCAGGTTCTAGAGAGGACCAAGTGACCAGGAAAGGAGCTGAAGAGGTCGGTGGAGGCAAGATCATGCCTGGTCTCCTAGGTCATGTTAGCGATTTGTCTTTAATTCTGTTAGGACTTCAAAGAAGATTTCAGGCAGATATATGTCAAGAAGGATTTGCATTTTTCAAAGAACAGTCTGATTGGTGTGTCGAGAGTGCATTAGAGGATATGAAAACAGACCTGGGACACTGCTTAAGAAGACATTGCTGGAAATCCTGACAGAGCATGGTGGTTGCCCAAAGACAAGAAATTATGTCGTGGTTAAAATGATGAAATAAACATGTCCTTTTTTCTCTTATGGTCTGGCCTGATCTGGGGATACATTTCAGAATATTTAGAGGAATGGAAGCATCACATAGCCTTCGGGCAATCTTCCAAGTGCGTTACTGTCTCTTTCTCAATCTTTCTCTCTCTCATTATGTATGCATGCGCACGCACACACACACAGAAACTTACACATAGCTTTTGATTTGAGATTACATTTTCTGATAATAAGTTTAAGCTCCCAAGTTCTGCATGTGCTTTAACAATCAGTTGGTATCTCTCATATCATTTAAGCATTAATGAGGACCACATTATCTCTATCCTTTCAAGAGGGTCTGCAGCCCACTCTATACCACCTCTGGCTCACAGCCCCTTTGTAACAAAATATCTTTGTCCAGAGCACTATTATGTTGCAAGGCACCCTAATCTCTATTTTCCCTCTTTTACAAAGAACCTCCTACACAACACAGATCCCCTTGTTACAAGAAGCCAATGGCCACAGAGAAAGGAAGCCAATGGCCACAGAGAAAGGAAAAACAATTTTCACTGTAGAGGAGGGGATCTCTGACTGCTTGCGTAAGCTGGGAACAGATCTGTAAAATGCCAATTAAGAGGGACCAAGTGGCTTGTGGAGGTGAGTTACTTACTGCTAGGCGCTCCTCTCATTTCTATTTGCTGCATAAAGTAAAGCGAAAATCTTCTTTTCCACACAGCACATTGATTTGAAGTCCACATGACCTCGGATGAATAGATGCCTAATGAGATTCGGTACATGAGGCCAAGGTTTTCCTAGCAAGACAGTTTGGGTTTACTCCAACACTCAGATGGGTGATTGATACATTAAAGTTCTACATTATAGAACTTAGACACTGTGATTTTAACCTGGGAAGATTTCAAAGGGTAGTTTACAAATATTCTGCTGCCACAATTAAAAACAATTTTCAAAAAGATATTCGTAAAACATCTACTTCTGAGCCCTATAAAACCAGATATAAAATATATAACAGATAAATTTTATTTTTTTATATAGGACGAGTTTGAAATCTCGTTTGATATTGGAGAGTCCAAGTCCATAAAAGGTGAATTTTGTTTTGGGGTAGCTTTTAAAACAGCAATAAAATAGTGAAAAGTGTTGTATGCTGAAGCTGCTTCAATTGTAAAAGAGAGAGAAGAGGGGAAAAAAACTCAGTGTATCTATATAAAGATTTTTTTTTTACTCTAAGGCAAACATACGCTCACTTAGAAGTGTTAACTGAATTCAGTTCCATGTTTAAAAAAAGAGTGTGACCTCATCGCTGTTTGCATCCTCAAAATTATATGACTGACCAATAGATGGCGCTCTGACCTTAATTCTGGTGGAGATTTAATGATGCAGAGTATAAACTGTGGATTAATTTAGAAAGGTTCACCATGACTCATTCATTCATTCATTCAAAGAACAATTAATGAGAATCCATTGTGGGCTAGGATTGCGTTAGGTCTCTTTCCACAGGGCCCAAGACCACTTGGACCTTGTAAGGTAAATAAAAGGTAAGGTAAGGTAAACAAAATAGGTAAATAAAAGCTTCAACTTATTTCTTTACAAAGTAATAATAGTTATATTGCAATGTATTAAATACCCTCAAAGTTTAATGGCTTGCAATAACAAGGATTTATTACTAATCATTCTTTTGTTAGGTGAGTGGGTCCTCTGCTGGTTTCTCCTCGGCTCCCTCTTTCATGTAGTTATTTTCAGCAGGAGGATCTCCTGGACTAGAAGGTCTGAAATGACCCAACTCCCACGGCTGGCAGTTGGTGCTGGCTATACTCGGGGGCAACTACATCTGCCTCCATGCAGGCTAGCCCTGCTTTCTCACCTGGTGGTCTCAGAACAGTGCTTCCAATGGGGGAAGACAGAGCCATAAAGCCTCTGAGGCCTGTCTAGTCTTGTGAGTTGCATCATGTCACTTCTGCTACCTTCTATTGATGAAAGGAAGTCCAAACCGGATTCAAGGGGTGAGGAAATAGACGTCATCTCTTGATGGAAAGAGTGGTAAATCACATTGCAAATTGACATGCATCCTGAGGTGAGAGGACTTAAATGAATCATAGTAGAATTGGCACTGCAGTCTAGTCCCTGCAGTCTCCTTGTGCAAGCATTACTGGGGATGCCTGCACTTGCTGTTTTTAAGGAAGAAAAGTGATATGTCTTTAACACAAAGTGTCTATTGGGCTAAGGAGGCTAGCGTTTTGGTGGAGAGTAAAGGGGCACTTGGATTTGGATTATCCATCACATATACTATGTGCATCCCTTCATTATTAGTCTTTTCCATTATTCCTAGATTTTTAGTTTTCTTTAGCAGTTGACTAACCTTCTAAGAGTCTGGTAACTCTTAGTCTTCTGCAGAAGGTAGGACAGTGCGAATGGAATGAGACAGAATGAAGTAGTGAGCTAGCTACCCTGGCAAGTCAGTGTGATATAGTTGTAGTGTTTGTTGGTATTATACATAATCAGGTAATTAACTTTTCTACACCAACATTCAACAAGCATACAAAAATATATAAGTTACATCTTTTTTTGTTATTATTTCAATGATTATCTTCTGTATGTCAAGACTTTTACGTATGTTACCTATGCTTTCAAATGTTATAACAATCCTGAAAAGTGTCAATTCCTCTTTTACACATGAGACACTGAGGCCTAAGTAAGACAGATGAACTTCTTAAGCAAACTATTAAGTATATGACAGAATTTGGACATCCAGGTGCCTTCTCAATATCCGTTCTCCTATTCTTTCTGAGCATTGAAAACCCAATTTTGCTGAAGATTTCAGCATGCCCAGCCAAAGCTACATTTTACAATCTCCCATGCACAGTTGAGAGAAACTAACTGGCTGATGAAATGTAGCTGGAAATTGTTTTGTAGGGCTTCTGGGAAAGTGCCTGAGACAGAGGACTGACTTGGTTGACATGCACGTTCTTGTATTGGTCCTTCCTACTACAGGGTATGGTGCCTGGAGCTCCGGCAACCACGATGTAAGCATATGCACCTAGCCAGACTATTAGGATGGTATAGCAGAGACCTTGGGAAGCATGGGCTCCTGAAGAAGCTGTGGAGCTGCTTTATCAGCTCTTATGTTAGAGGAAAAGAAAATTACCATCTTGCTTATTTTATTTTTCTTATATAGGAAGTTATACTCAATTCTAACAGACACCAAAATATAATTCTACCCCCCCATCAATTTATCTCAATGCTTTATTTAAAAGAAAAAAATCTAAAATTTGAATTATAAATGTAATAAAATATTATTGCAGGTCCAAGAATGTCCATGCACAATCACAAGCCTCACCCTCTGCAGAAGATTAGAAAGAATCTGAACTCCTCGATTCCAGCCCCTGTAAACTTGTATTTCCAAGGCTTGCTTTCCTGTTCTCCAATTTCAGTCCGTGGCTTCCACAGTAACATTTTCAGGCTTCTGCCTCGGAGAATGAGCGTCCCTTGTCTTTGCTTGAATTTTGTGGCCCTCAGACTCCTGCAGTGCTCTGACCTTCAGATACCACGCCTGAAATCAGTGTCTTCCAATTTCAGCTGCATGAGAATCACATGGTATATTTATAAATTAAACATGTTGATTTTCAGATCTACCATAGAGATTTTGAATCAGCTGTTCTCCAGCAGGGTCCAGAAATTTGCACTGTACCATACACTCCAGGCAGTTCTTAGGTATGGGATTCACAAGTTGACTTTGAGAAAACCTGCTAAGCCTTTCCCCCATCCAGTGCCTCGTACTGTGCTGTCTGACCCAAGCTTGCAATGAGGTGGTGGATGACAGTTCTATGGGGTTAGGTTTTACCCTCATGGGAGCACTGCTGTGGTACGAATATCAGAGATGATATCTGAAATTTAGTAAGTTAGGGAAATATAGCTTAGTTTTTGCTTACTATAGAAAATTTCTTACAAGTATTAAATTTTTACTAATTGGTATGGCTGGCACAAATTGAACCAGATGGATAGGTAAGCCTCCTATTTTCACAGACTTCCAGCTCCAAGTTGGCTTTTCTATGTTTAATTATTAAAGATTAATTTTATTTTGCAGAACATTCACAGAGAATTGCCAATACCTTTTCTCATAGGACATAATTTAAAAACTTTAAAAGATGAAAATTTTAATAAAAGTTTGAAAATGTTGCCAATATTTTTATAGAAGCTGTGAAATTATTCCAGTTCAATGCTGCATATTGGAGGCAAAAGTTATAAGAAACTGAATTCTAGCCACACCTTGAAAGAAAATATCTCCAGTGGCAAAATGGGCCATTTTATGCTTCATAGGGGATGTGTTCTTGAAAAGTGCAACAAAATGCCAGGTGTAAAATTAAAACAAACAACTTATATGTTTTAAGACAGAACTGTACCTTTTACAAAATCTGTAATTTTGCCTGACTACCTCATTATATACTACTTGCATTTCATACACGCTCTTAGGTTCTTTAGTTTGTTCGTTTCCTTCAGTTTTCCTTTCTTTCCGCTAGGTTTAAGTTGAATTACTCTCTCTTGTAATATGATCACTACTACCGCTGCTGCTGCTGTTATTACTTCTATTACCACCACCACTACTATTGCTACTGCTTTACCTCCAGCTTCCCCCAGCTATTTATCATCCCAACATAGTGTCAGTGTTGCAGGTGTGCTGTCAACTTCATCCTTTTAACGATGCCTCTCCCTGCTCCTGTATGAACTGGTTGATCTCTACAGAGGCCTGATGCACAGTTTCTGTTCTTCATTACCCTGAGGGTTCTCTTTATTTCTCTTTCATGATGGATCTTATTCTTCTAATTCTCTTCTCTGGTCTTTCTTTCCTCATTATGATGGAACTCATTTCTAGTAGCATCCTGAAAGAGTTTGCATGGAAGGTAAACTTTTTGAGAACTTGTATGTTTGAAGATGTCTTTTTTTTTTTAATGCCATCACTCTTAATTGCTTATTTGACTGGATTTAGAATTCTAGGTTGAAATATAATGTTCCTTTGTATTTTGTGATCATGATGCTCCACCTTCTTGAAGCTGACGTTTTAGTATTGAGAGATCCAGTGCCATTGTATTTCTTGATCATTGTATGAACTGTGATTTTATTTATTTTTTGTTCTTAAAGCTTCTACAATCTTTTTGTTGTCCCCGGTGATATGAAATATCATACAATACATCTTAGTATAAGTCTGTTTTATCTATATGTCAGAACTTTGGTGAACATTTTCAATCTAGTGATTCAAAGTTCTGTTGTACTGAGTTGTTTATTTTATTGTTTTTCATTCCTCTCTTTTTCTTGTATTTTTCTTTCTAGAACCTATTATTTCAATGTTAGGTTCTATGGATTTAATTCTGTGTTTTTTTTTTTTTTATTTTTCTCTTCTATTTTCTATTCTTTTGACTTTTTGCTATACTTTCTCAGGTCTATCTTCCGACTTTTGCATTGATTATTTAATGATTGCTATTGTAGAATGGCTTCCCACTCCAGTATTCTTGCTTGGAGAATTCCATAGCCAGAGGAACCTGGTGGCTACAGTCCATGAGGTCACAAAGAGTCGGACATGACTGAATGACTAACTTCACTTTCATTACATTTTTATTTTCTGAGAGCTGTTTTTTTGTGTTTTGTTTTCTGAATGGTCTCTTTATTTCTTCCTTTTTTTTTCCCCCCAAGTGTGTGGTGCAGTTAACTATCCAGTATAGATTTGTATCTCTTTCCTTAAAATAGAGTTGCTAGTAGAAAGTGACTGCTCATCAGGGACCACATTTCCAAGCTCTTCTTGCATCTTGTTAATGCAAAGTGAACAAAAGTAACATGTTTTTCTAGGCTAGAGAGGTAAGAACTAGGTATTTCTCCTTTTCCTTTCTTTCATCATTGGTCAGATGAATAGATAGACTCTAAGGACCAAAGGGATGAAGAAGCCAAATTACTATGGAACAGAGCCCTTCCCTCCGTCCTGTTTCTAATTGAACTTTACATAGGTGAGAAGTAAACATCCATGATGTCAAGCCTTTGAGATGGTAAGTTGTTTCTATTGCAGCAGTTAGTATACTTTAATTGACGTGTCATTTTGGATTGATTGATTGATGTAATATCTTCTTTTCTCTTAAAATATTGATGGAATTTTAAAAATTCACTTTTATTCTTCTAGTATAGTCTTGTTTTCCCTCATGTTGCTTTTCTGGGTGTTTGTCACTGTCTGTCACTTGGGGGCTTGCCTCAAATATCCTTAGTGGCCATTCATATTTAAGAAGAAGACACACACTCACACAATCCTGTTTGGAAATTGTGTGCATGTGTGGGGTGTGTGGACTGTGGGCTTCAGAGTAGAATGATTTGACAGTGTGTTTCCTTGGGAAATTCTTTGTGAGAGCATACTGCCCAGAAATCCCTGGGTTGCCCAGAAAAGGTGCTTTTGACATCCTGCCTGGAGGGCATAGTCCCACAGCCATTATTCAGAGAGACAGTGTCAGAGAGAGGGGTTGGGTGGGCCATAGAATGATGGGAGTCTCAATATTTAGTACGGGAACTTTCATTTAATTCCCCTGTTTTCATTATGGTACCTCTGCCTGCAACTGTAGCAGAGACACCCTCAATTTCACTCCAACTGCAGAATAAACATCTAGTCTGCCAGCGTGAGAGAAAGGTTCCTGTCCAGCTTCACAAGGTTGGTGAGGGTCCAGGAAGACCAGTGGTTTCTCAAAGAGGACTTTCAAACAACTCTGCTGTTTGTCTCATCACTGTTACCCACAACTCTCCCAGAGATACCTGGTCCACTGAATCTTGGGTCTTTGGGGGACTCTGTTGCATATATCAGGTTGCTTTTGAGCCTTTGATACTGCTGGCTCAGAACTCAGCTTTCTCAAATCTGCCAAGTAATTTACACTCATCCAGCTGCTTCCTAGCTTCCAAAACGGTGTCGTTTTTGTCCCCTTTCCAAATATACATCGTCCATGTGAGTTCATGCCTTTATTAAAAATTACAGCGTGTTGGGCTTTTAGAAGACAGCAGAGGTCTATAAGTGCATTAATTTGTCATCTTCATCTGGAAACATTAAAAAAAAATTAAATTAAAACCCACTCAATTTTATAATTTCCCAAATAGCAGGACATCCAGTATTGTTGCTCCTCTCTTCTAAATTGTTCAATGACCTCAGAAGATTACTCCCAGGGGCAGATCTTGCCTACAATGGTCTCACCAAGAGAGAACTGGGGAATGACTGATTTTCTAGTGGGAGTCGTATTTTTCTCTTGGGCTGCCGTTGTATGCGTAGCTGATGTACAGTATTGCTCTTGTAAATCGGTTTGGCGCAGCTCATGGCTGCGTTTATGCTCTGCTCTCTGCTGGTCTAGATTCCTGCACCGGTTTTCTGATGGAGGTTAGCCTCAATCCTTCAGCCAAGAGTGGTCCATAGTTTCTCTCAGAGTTGCATCTTTGTAGTTCATACTCACATGCTCAGCTGCTGTTTTCAGAATGTGGCACATATTGGCTAAAATGAACACCCAACTTCAGCTACAGCTGACCCAGAATGAAGCCTCACTGAATAAGCCTGGGGACCCAATTCAGATTCCTTGTCCTTAATAATAAAGTGCTTTTTAAAGCACACCCCAGGGATCTTTTTTGCCAAGAGTCATTCTAGAAACTGGAAGTCTGGACACTATTTGAGAACTTCTAGCCCCAGACATAGGAGAAAGCACAGGTTTTTCTGATTGGCAGCACTTGTATGAAATTTGGAAAGTAAGAGAGAACCAGAAATCCATTATTACTCCTCTTGGTAGTTCAAATATGTGGGTCTCAGCTGAGGTGAGATTTTGCAGGGGCTTCCAGTATCGTCCTGTGAGCGCCTCAGCTCAGGGCTTAGAGGCGGCTCTGATTACTGTCAGCATTTTCCCGTGGATTCTGCAAACTTTCAAACCCTGAATGCTAGTGGTCCAATGTCCTGACCTCTATTTCTCCAGCACGTCTGACAGTTTGGTAAGCGCATAACTTCTTGTATTAATTCCCTTTGTGCTTAAAACACACAAGTGACCTGATTATGACTGCTGTTGTACCCATCTTCTCCCGTGGCACGCTTTTCAGGGCTTTGAGGGCTTGTTGTCTACACCGAGAAAAACACGGTAAATGGAAATTCCCACAGGGGGAACCGTGTGTGGGTTGTAAGTTAATTTCCACTCAACTAGGTAGGCACCCTGCTCCATACAAAAGTGTGGGGGAAATCCAAGAATCACATGTAAATTATTTGAGGACTGCCTTAATTCTCAAACGGGGCCATGAAATATGTTTAGAGAAAAAAAAAATTTCTTTAGGTAAATAAGTGAAAAGTTTTTAATATTTTCTTCAGAAATCAAAGTTACATTGGTACGCACTATACAAAAATGGTATAGCAACCAGAGCTATAATTCAGTGGATCCCAGCCTATCAATTTAAACTTATTGTCCACACTGTCGTCCTATGGAAAAATTAGAAAATATTTTTTGTTTTCTTTTTCCTAAAGAGCTTTGATTGTTGGATTTCTCTTTTACCTCCCTAACTCTTATTCACCTTCCCTTCCACTAGCCAAGAAATTGCCTTCACTTGTGATTTTCAACTCGAAAGCTATTACATCGCTAGTGATGGCGAGTTCCTCTTGATGTTGCATCTTTCTGTTGTCCAGGGGACAGGACTTTTGGCAGGCTAGATTAAGGGATGGTCAAGCCTGTTCAGACCTTCATCTGGACACTCTGGTTCCTCAGCAATCCCCACCTGGCCTTTCCATCTGGACTACTCGTAACTCACACTGGATTCTTCTCTGAGTTCCCAGAGATTCTCTCTAGTCTAATTCATCTTTGGGGAAACTTCCAGGCCTTTATACAAGATTACATCCCAGCTGGGACACAAGTTCAAACTTCTCTCCTGCTGATCACAGGATCCCAAAGAAACACAGTAACACAGCCTTGCATGGAGGTTTCTCCTCCCAGAGCCAAAGGGACCACCAGGGGGCATTATCTCCTCATCTTAAATTTCACTGAAGCACTTTGGGGAACGCAGCTCCAAACCTTTTTGTTGAAAGCAAGTTTAGATACATTCCGAAGCCTAAATGAGATAATAAATAGTTGCAATGATTGTTTCTTTGAAAGTGAAAGTGTTAGTTGCTCAGTAGTGTCTTTGGCAACCTCATGGTCTGTAGCCTGCCAGGCTCCTCTGTTCATCGAATTCTCCAGGTAAGAATACTGGAGTGGGTTGCCATTTCCTTCTCCAGGGGATCTTCCCAACCCACGGATTGAACTCGTGTCTCCTCTAACGGCAGGCAGATTCTTTACCACTAGTGCCACCTGGGGAGCCCTCTAAATGTTACGGATTTTATGTATGGTTTTATTTATTTCTCATGTGCCCCAGATTATATCTGTGGGTTTCTCTGCCAATAAGATTTAAATGGTACTGCTTCAAATACTAACAATTCCATGGTTCCCCCCCTCAAGTTCTGTTAACTTGTCTGCGTTAAATATTCACATTTATCTCTGCCTATGGCTCCTGAAATTGTCTATTTGTACAAATCAACTTAGTTTTTCTGAAAAACCATAGGACATCCATTTCATTCACACTAAGTCTCTCAGGGAATCCACAGGTAAGGGTCAAGTTGTCATTTTTCTTTTTCCCTCCAGACTTTTAAAAAATTTTCCTCCTTAAGAATCAATCAAATTCCTTCCTCCTTTCTCATAACAAACAAATGAATGTGTTTGTTGCTTGAGCTTTCTCACTCAAGTTACTTATTCTTAAACAATGGGAAAAAGAAATCTGAAAGTGAAATCTTGGTGAAATAGTTTGGATATGTGAACACTTTGGCAATGAAATGTTTATAATTTAGGAACTTTGAGCATATGCAAAAAGGCTCTCACACTAATCAGAATTTCATAGGGTTGTTCTCTAGCAGTTACATGTGGAGTGAGTTAATTATGAACCAGCGCCTAAAAAAGTTTAGCACACTGAGAAGATATCAGCTATATCTCAAATGAATATTAATGTTTTGAAGTGTCTATGTAATTGAAATCAATTTGAATGTAAAAATAATTTGAAGAATGCTAATGCAATGGCAGAGTCTTGCACAGATAAATATGTCAAAACACAGTAGAATTTCTCTGAGGCTAAGGCAGAAATCTGCATTGTGAGCAGACTGTCAGATAGGTAGATTTGACTTTATTTTTGCTCCTTTAAGACTACCTTTTAGATTTTCCTATTTGTATTTTTAGTGAGAAGATTTTTGCTTTGGCCTTGCTGATTTTTCTGGAAAGTAGTACTTCTGTTTTTATTTTGACTTTGTTTAAAGTAAACTGACTTATCTAAATGTCCAAGTATTGGTTTGGGAGTCATAAATAAACTTCAAAGTGATTAATGATTTGAAAAATATGTTAGTTAGATAAATACTATATTATTCCACTTGTATGGGGTATCTGGGCTTCCCTGATTAGCTCAGTTGGTAAAGAATTCGCCTGCAATGCAGGAGACCTGGGTTCGATACTTGGGATGGGAAGATAAGATCTCCTGGAGAAGGGAAAGGCTACCCACTACAGTATTCTGGCCTGGACAATTCCATGGGTTGTATAGTCCATGGGGTCACAAATAGTTGGACACAACTGAGCAACTTTTATTTTCACTTTGGGGTATCTAAAATAATCAAACTGGTAGAAGCAGAGAGTAGCATGGTGGTTGTCTGAGGCAGTGTGGAAGGAGCAATGAGGGAGTTGGAAAGTTTTGGTTATGTGAGAGGAACAAGTTGTAAGGATCTGCTGTCCAACATGGTGCCTCTAGCTAAAAATTTTGTAGAATTTGTAAAAAGGATAGATCTCATTTAATATGAAGTTTCTTACACAAAATTAAAAAAAAACCCTAAAAAACAGAAAAAGAGAGGCATGAGGAAACTTTTGGACATGATGGATATGTTTATTATCTTGATTGTGGTGATGGTTTGCAGGTCTGTATATCCAACTCATTAAATTGTATGTTTTAAATGTGTACAGTCTTTTTTCACATTAGCTATACCTCAATAAAGCTGTTTTTAAAAAGAAATATGTATGGTGAAGAAATTAAAATATGTTGTTTTTTTAATTGTGCTATAATTGTATATAACATTATATTAGTTTCCAATGTACAGCATACTGATTAGATATTTGTGTTTATTATCAAATGATCACCTCGATAAGTCTAGTTAACACCTCTCAGCACATATACTTAAAACCCATTTTCCCTTGTGATGAGAATGTTTTTGTAAGCCTTTTATTTTGTATTGGGGTATAGCTGATTAACAATGTTGTGATAGTTTCAGGTGAACGGTGAAGGGACTCAGCCGTACACACACAGGTATCCATTCTCCTCCAACCTGCTCTCCCATGTGATGAGAAGTTTTAAGATGGACTCTCTCATCAACTTTCAAACATAGTGGTATTAATACATATTAATACAATATAGCAGTATTAATTATAGTCACCAAGCTCTACATTGCATCCTCAGGACTTATTTATTTTGTAACTAGACGTTTGTACCTTTTGGTCACTTTTACCCACTTTACCCACCTCCCACCACCACCTCTGGCAACCACCAAACCTTTCTCTGTATCTATGAGTTGGTGTTAAATTTTTTTTTTTTAAGATTCCATATGTCTTTCTCTGTCTGTCTTACCCCACTTAGCACAGTGCCCACAAGGTCCATCCATGTTGTGGCAAATGGCAAGATTCCCTGTCATTTTCTTATTAGAGCCTCTACAACATTCATGTGAAAAAGGCAGAGGAAACAAGACTGTTCCATTTTGTGGTTAAAAAAACCAAAGCTCAGATATATTACCCAGGCTACTGCATAATTCTTTACAGTTATATTGTGCTTGACCATTTTAAAGTGATTTCAGATATTAATACATTATCTCATTTGAGAGTGTCTTCTACATTCTGTGCAATGAATTATCAAGTTCTATCCATTCTCTCTCATTTGCTTTTACACCTGTCAAATCTTTCATTCCTTGATTCAGAGTATATCCAGCTCTTTCCTAACTTCCAGTCAGATGGAATCTACCCCTTTCGAATCTCCAACAGCATGTAATTGTTTCAATCATTTGACCCCTGCTGCAGGCTTTCTTAAGTGTACTATTTTCCATATCTGATTTATAGATACTTCTTTATGGCAATTCTAGAGATTATTAGTTTTTAAATTCTTTTAAAGGCTTCCCAAGTGGTTTTCCCATTGCAATCACTCAAGAAATGTTTGTTAAAATAAATCAATAAGACATTTCCTATTTCTTCCTATTGTCTATCATTGATCTCCTTTCTGCCCAAACTTAATGCTATCTACCTATCAGTGTTTTCCTCTGTCCCAGTCAAAGGAGTGATACTATGCACACTTTTCAGTTTAAAAACAAATAAACTAAAACCAAAGCTAAACTAAACTTCCCATGATTCTGTTGATATAATTTTTCCCCCTTGAGATTCTCTTTGAAATTCTCCTAAGCTATTCTGACCTAATTTATCTCTCCCTTCTTCATCCTCTTGTATTTAGAGCTTGCATCTGTATGGCTGTATTTCTGTTTTCTGATTTTTCGCGGGCACTTAGAGTGCAAGTTAGAAATGATATATGCCTTCCATGTTGATTACTCAAACCAAATAAGACGACTGTAGAATGTTGTATTATTGGTGTGTTTTAAAATATCCCCCAAGTGCCTAGCACAGGATGAGGCAAATGGTAGGAACTGAAAAAGAAATGTGTTAAGCTGAATTGATTCACATAACTCATTTCCTGGGAGTCTGGCTTCAAGATTACATTATGCTCCACGGATATTTTCTTTAATGTGTCCTTCCATCTTATGACATTGCAAAACAGTTTGCATTCATTGTTTAGAATATTTAACACAAGAGTTTATTGACTTTGGTTTTATTTCCTGACCAAATTGGAACCCTTTGGACTATAAATTGGGTTGTAAATCTGATGTTATTAGATTTTCCATTACAAAATTACATTATCCTCATGTTCTAAATAGGTTAGATATTTTAACTATTTCTAGTTGTCTTCTGAAAGATTGTAACTCTATGGAATCTGAGAAATTTTCTTTGTAATTTCCAAAAAACATCAAGAAAAGAGATTGACTTTTCAGCACTGTAATATGGTCTTAGTGTGATAAAGTTTGATATCAAACTTCCTTAATGGAAAAGAAACACTCCAATATTTTTAGACATTTATAATGTCTCTATAGTCAATAGGAAGACATTGATTTTTGTGTAATACTCTGCTCTAATTTCCCTTCTGAGTTTATATATTCCGTGTTTTCCACTGTGTCTGACACACAGTGGGTTTTCCTTAAATACCGGTGGAATACATACATGACTGTATCAATGAAAGCTTTCATGTGTACATACATTTTCTGCTTATTCCATTTGATTTTTTGATTTATGATTTTATAACAAATTTGCAGTGAAAGGAATATTCCAATATTCTCCAAGTAAGGTTCATGGAACATCAGTCTTATAAGAAATTGATAAATGTTACTAAAAGAAGTGGCATGGTTCATGGAAAATAAAGAAGTCCTAAGTTAAACAAAATTAAACAATTTTTTTTTTACAGCCAGACTTCTTGTGACTTTATATGCTAATCTGTACTAGAACTCTCTAGTATAGTATGCTGTATTACCCAGATTTAATCCCAGTAATATTAGAGTTCTTGGTTTTAAGTAACAGAAACACTACTCAAAATGGCCTGGCTTAAAAATAGAATTAATCTGCTTATGAAATATTCAGGGGTAGAGTGACTTCAAGCATGCATCAGTATGTTTGCATCAATTTCCCTTGCCCCAAGTCCCATGAGGTTTGGGGCAGAAGAATGCCTCATATGCAGTTCATCTACCCACACAAACTTTGGGTAATTCATTAGTCTTAGAGCAAGCAGTAACCAAACCTTTTTTTTTTTGTCTGAGGAGGAGTGTTACCTCATCCCTCAAGATAGCTCGGTGCAAAGACATTCCTGATAAAAGGCACTGTGTAAAGGGTAGTCATGGCCTTTCTTTCCTGGCATAACTAGTGAGATGTGTAGAAGCAGGAGAACTACATGGAGGACTGTCTCCCAGCACCTGGCTTGAAGATATTGCTTTAATCCCATTTCAACCAGTTGAGAAGGAGAACAGGAAATTCTGGAGTTGGCAGGGTTTTGTAGTATTTCTGAAATTATGTCACATATACAGTTGTCTCCTCTGAGGAGCTGTGCTCATGCCAGGAATGTTAGTTTCTCAGTAGTATTCAACTCTTTGTGACCCCAAGGACTGTAGCCCTCAGGCTCCACTGTCTATGGAATTCTCCAGGCAAGAATTCTGGGGGTGGGTAGCAATTCCCTTCTCCAGGGGATCTTCCTGAGCCAGGGATCGAACTCGGGTCTCCTGCATTGCAGGTAGATTCTATACCATCTGAGCCGCCAGGCAAGCTCTATACCAGAAGCATAAATTCAAGTACAGGAAAACTATACATGTGCTTTGGGGACATTGGGGTTTCCTATAAAAAGGAGACAACATCTTTTACCTTTTATGATAGAAGAATGTGATTGCTTTGGTGTGAAAAAGAGCATAAATGAGATTATTTGGTTTTGTTAGGAGAACACTTAGCTATGCTTTCTTTTAATACATTTGACTTCCAATTATTAAGCAATTGCTCAGCATGCCCTGTGAAGAGTCTTCCTGAAAATGAAGAGCCTGAAAGGTCTTCAGTGGGCCTTGTTCTGAATCTGGCTTCCATAGTGGTTTGGCAGTTTATCAAAAGTCACATTAATCCTTGTAAGTGGTGCTTGATTGTCAAAAGACAGCCCCCTTATTCCAGCCTTGCAGATTGAGCTACACTTATTATTTTCCTTGACTCCTTGTACAGAGGCTGCATGATTACCAAGTGATCATGTGTAAACAAGAGGCTGTTTTGTGCAGATAAATGGATCCCCACTGTTGCACACACCCCTGGGAGTCTGCACTAAAAACAAGCTGAGATGCAAAACAGAACCTAACGTTTATTTTAACAGTAGGCACTTATCATTGGTGACATTACCTGATATGGCTGATAATCTAAAGCATTAAGATTTTGGAGTAAAGTTTGGTTTATAAAGCCATACAAGGAGATGAACCATGGGTACTAATAGAAATTTTGACCAATCCTTTGAATAGAATAATCTTATCTTCATTCATCATCCAGCTAGCTCTCTCCTCTCCCTGAATTGAGACAAGGTAAATGCACAACTCCCATTAATGCTAATAGCAGCTTTAGAAGCAAATCCCTTGTTCGTCCGTAAGAGAGGATAGTTGCCCTCTCTTGTTTCAATATGCTATAAACCTGGGTCAGTCAAAGCTAATTGGTGAGAACTTGGAAGTACATGCAATTTGAAATTAATGTTTTAAAACAGTGGCCAATATGACTGTTGATGATAGCAAGTCACCGAATAGAAGGAAATGACTCTCTCCTTGAAGTGCTGACTCTGGTGCTGTGTGCTGTGTTTAGTCGCTCAATCATGTCTGACTTTTTGTGATCCCGTGGACTGTAGCCCACCAGGCTCCTCTGTCCAGGGGATTTTCCAGGCAAGAATACTGGAGTGGATCGCCATGCCCTCCTCCAGGAGATCTTCCCAACACAGGGACTGAACTCATGTCTCTTAAGTCTGCCTGCATTGGCAGGCAGGTTCTTTACACTCGTGCCACCTGGGAAGCCCTTGAGGTGCTAACTCTGGAAGAGGCTGATGCAAAGCCTTTACTGTCCCTGAACCAGGTTATCAGCTTGCTGTTTTCTTCTTCTGACAGCAGCCTGTCGGGGTGTATTGGGTTGGCCAAAATGTTCATTGAGGTCTTCGACTGACCCAATACCTGAGTAATCAGGAAGGAAACCTATGGGTAAGGCATACTAACACAGCAACTAGCACTTTTATATAGTGGAATGTACCTCTGATACATGAAAAGTAGACTGAGCCTTTTCTCTACTTTGTGAGGGTGGGAGAGTAGCTTAATAATCTCTGCATCCCAGTTACTTCATCTATAATATTAACTCTTCTAATATTTCACTTGCAGTGTTTTTCCTGAAGGCTAAATGAGATAATGTAATTACAGCAATAAGGGGTAAAAATAAGATGCTTGTAGAGGCCTCCACTCAATGTTACTGAGAGATGATTCATAGGAAGACAGTGAAACTTCAGTTCAGTTCAGTCACTCAGTCATGTCTGACTCTTTATGACCCCATGGACTGCAGCACACCAGGCTTCCCTGTCCATCACCAGTTCCGGAGTTTACTCAAACTCATGTCCATTGAGCCAGTGATGCCATCCAACCATCTTGTCCTCTGTCGTCCCCTTCTCCTCCTGCCTTCAATATTTCCCAGTGTCAGGGTCTTTTCCAATGAGTCAGTTCTTCGCATCAGGGGCCAAACTACTGGAGTTTCAGCTTCAGCATCAGTCCTTCCAATGAATATTCAGGACTGATTTCTTTTTGGATGGACTGGTTGGATCTCCTTGCAGTACAAGGTATTCTCGAGTCTTCTCCAACACCACAGTTCAAAACATCAATTCTTCAGCACTCAGCTTTCTTTATAGTCCAACTCTCACATTCATACATGACTACTGGAAAAACCATAGCTTTGACTAGGTGGACCTTTGTTGGTAAAGTACTGTCTCTGCTTTTAATATGCTGTCTAGGTTGGTCATAACTTTTCTTCCAAGGAGCAAGTGTATTAATTTCATGGCTGTAGTCACCATCTGCAGTGATTTTTGAGCCCACCAAAATAAAGTCTGTCACTGTGTCCCCTGTTTCCCCGTCTATTTGCCATGAAGTGATGGGACCAGACACCGCTAGGTGAAACTTCAGGACCCAACTTGTCTGAGGAAAAAGAAGAAAAAAAATATATACAGAACAAAGGAGTGAGGGATTTGACATTCCCATGGAAGAATCCAGAGGACTGAGGGAGGTGAGAGAAAAGTTGAATCCAGTGGTATAGAGGGATGATAAAAGACGAGGCTTGTACTTCACAGAGCCTTTGGGGAAGGGAAATGGCTAAACAGCATATGATACCCAGTGGTATATCTGATATATGGCCATTCTCTGTCCCTGTGACATCTTCAATAAATCTATAGTGTTCACTAAGATATTTGCATAACTGAATTGTCTGGAGAACATAAGTCTTGATGCTGGGTATGGAGCCCATGGTTGAGTCAAGAGGATGCAAGATTCTCATGTTTACCAGATGTTAAAGTTGAAAATTTCAACTGAGACACCCAGAGAGATAAGAGGTAGGAAATCCTTAGTGACATGCCAGACCAAAATGCAAAAATTCAAAGAAAATGGTAATAAGTAGTTAGTTAGAGTTACTTGCTCAGTAGTGTGTGACTCTTTGTGACCCCATGGACTGTAACCTGCCAGGCTTCTGTGTCCATGGGATTCTCCAGGCAAGAGGACTGGAATGGGTCGCCATTTCCTTCTTCAGGGGATCTTCCCAACCCAGAGATCGAACCTGGGTCTTCTGCATTGCAGGCAGATTCTCTACTGTCTGAGTTACCCGATAATAAGTAGGGACACTTTAAACTTATGATAAGAAAGTGAAAGGATAAAGTGGAACAAAGAAACAGGAGAAGGACATTGAACAGATCCTTTTTGTGGAGAGAAACTTTTGGGAGGAAGTTGTCCTTTGAGCCCTGCCCTGTCCCATTACTCCTAAGGGGAAAGCGGGTGGTGGCTGTCACTTCACTTCAAGGCCTGGTGAGGAAGACCCTCAGTGGGACCAGTCAGAGAGCCTGATGCGTTCTCTCCTGTTTGTGTACACCTTGCATGGATACCTGAGAAAGCAGCTTGGTCCGTAGCAGGGTAGAGAGAGAGGGCTCGCGGAGAGCTGCGTTTGGGAAGTTATAACACACCTCATTGGCTGGTACTGGGGCAAGAAATGTGTGAGTGTTTTTCATGGGTCAAATCTGGAGAGAGAGAGTTGGCCTGGAACTGTTTTAACCGTTTCCCAAGGGGACCCCCAGGGGAGGTGAGCAGTTACCATCCAAAAATCTGTGAGTTGAGTGGGCTAACCACCAGAGAAACGGGACTCAGAGAACAGCCACTAGTCAAGAGCAGGTGTCACCCTGCTCAAAGGAGCTTCGGTAGGACAGGTTCAGGGTGGGAGGCTCCAAAGGACCCTCAAACATGCCCAGGAAGCAGAGTCAGCTTTCCACGTCTGCCAGACCTACCTAGGGTGCATGCAGCCAACTCGGCACAGCAACGGTAGCCAAGTAAGAACTTTCTCATCTTACTTCCCTTAACTGTTTCCTGCTCACATCCTTCCTCCAGCTAGCAGGGTGTAGGCCAACAGCTTGCAAGTGAGAAGGAGATGACTGGAGAGAGAATGCAGGGGTTGACAATACTCCCTTTCCAAAAGGCAGACAGTCCACTGGTGTGCCAGACTTGAATAAGGAACACTGGAGGGCTCTTATCTTGAATTGGGATTAATATCTTGGTTTGAATACTTTTTTGAAAAGTTTATTTTATTGGAGTATGTTTGATTTTTAATATTGTGTTAATTTCTGCTGTAACAACAAAGTGATTCACTTATATATATATATACATTCTTTTCCATTGTGGTTTATCACAGGATATTGAGTATAGTTCCCTCTACTATACAGTAGGACTTTGCTCTTTATCCATCCTATGTATACAGTTTGCATCTGCTAATCACAAATTCCCATTCCATCCCTGCCATACTTCCCTTCCTATTGGCAATCACAAGTCTGTTTTCTACGTTTGTGAGTCTGTTTCTATTTCATAAAAAAGTTCATTGTGTTATATTTTAGATTCCACATGTGAGTAACATCACAGGTATTTCTCTTTCTGACTTACTTCACTTAGTATAATAATCACTAAGTTCATCCATGTTGCTAAAAATGGCATTATTTCATTCTTTTTATGTCTGAGTAGTATTCCATTGTGTGTATATATATTATATATACATATATATTATATATATACACATATATATACCACATCTCCTTTATCCATTCATCTGTTGATAAACATGTCTCTTGCTTCCAGGCCTTGGCTATTGTGAATAGTGCTGCCATGAATACAGGGGTGCATGTATCTTTTTGATTATAGATTTGTTCATATATGTGCCCAGGAGTTGGAGAAGGAAATGGCAACCCACTCCACTATTCTTACCTGGAAAATCTCGTGGACAGAGGAGCCTGGTGGACTGCAATCCATGGGGTTGCAAGAGTCGGACATGCCTTAGTGACTAAACCACCACCACCATGTCCAGGAATGGGGTTGCTGGATCATATGTCAATTCTAGTTTTGTGAGGAATCTCCATATTGTCTTCCATAGTGGCTGCAGCAATTTATGTTCCCACCAACACTGTAGGAGGATTCCCTTTTCTTCACACTCTCCCCAGCATTTGTTATATGTAGATATTTTAATGATGGTCATTCTGACCAGTGTGAGGTGGGACCTCATTGTAGTTTTGATTTGCATTTCTCTGAAAGAGTCAGACATGACTTAGTGACTAAATAACAACAAATAATTCATGATGTTGAACATCTTTTTATGAACCTGTGAGACATCTATATGTCTTTGGTGAAATGTATATTTAGGTTTTCTACCCATTTTTTTATTGAGGTTTTTGTTGTTGTTGTTGAAATGTAATGAGCTGTTTGCATATTTTGAAAATTAATCCCTTATTGATAGCATTGTTTGCAATTATTTTCTCCTAGATCATAGATTGTCTTTTCATTTTGTTTATGGTTTCTTTTGCTGTACAAAAGCTTATAAGTTTGATTAGGCCCCATTTGTTTATTTTTGCTTTTGTTTCTATTGCCTTAGGAGACTGACCTATGAAAACATTGGTACAATTTATGTCAGAAAGTGTTTTGCCTATATTCTCTTCTAGTTTTATGGTGTCATGTCTTATATTTGTCTTTATTGGCTTGGATACTTTTAATATTTATACTGAGATGATTTTTTTTCCTATATATATAGTAAAATGATGACCACAGTAAGACTAGGTAACTTCCATATCCATCACCTTACATTGTTATTGTTCTTTTTTTCCTGTGATGAGAACTTTTAAGATCTACTTTCTTAGCAACTTTCAAGTATATAATACCATATGATTAACTATAGTCCCCATGCTGTACATTGCTTATTTGATCACCTTCACCAATTTTGTCTACCCGCTACCCCCACCCCCAGTCTCTGGTAGCCACTGAAACTGTGTTTTTGACTTAAACTGACTATAGTAATGTGTGTGATCTTAGCATAAGCATAAAAGTCGTAGGGCCTGCAATGGACGTCTGAAGCCTCATTTTTGGAGCAGCAGCAACACCTAGAAACACGTTAGGAATATAAACACTCAGTCTCTACTCCAGACCTCCCAAATCAGGTAGGAGTAGGGCCTAGCCAGCCCTCTCGATGACTCTGACGTGCACTAAACTTTGAGAACCACTGAGCTAGAGAAGTGAGACAGCTCCAGCTTTACAGGGGCTTCTTACAACCTGCTAATAAAACAATATAGGAAAAGGGTGGAGAAATACAGTCTACACTTCACAACATAACCATTGGGGATAATATGAGGAAATGAATCAAAGATTTTTCATGATAAATGTTGGCTGACATACCTGTTTTCCTGCCAGGATGTCTGCCTGAACTTTTGGGCAGCAGAGATCCTGGTTGGGTTGAATCTGCTGGGCAGGCTGCAAAGTTATGCTGCAAAGTTAAGTTGGCCACAGAGTCGAGGAGAAGCCCCCCCACATCTGCTAAATCCAGCCCATGCATGCTGAGTCACTCAGTTGTGTCCGACTCTTTTGCGACCCTATGGACTGTAGCCCATCAGGCTTTTCTGTCCATGGGACTTCCAGGCAAGAATACTGGAGTGGGTTGCCATTTCCTCCTTCAAGGGATCTGCCCAACTCAGGGATCAACCCCCCCCGTGTCTCTTGTGGCTCCTGCAATGACTAGCCACCTGGGAAGCCACCAATCCCCCTGAGGGTTCCTTTAACTGATGTGTAACGTTTAGGCATGAGGAGGATAACCACAGGCAATATCCTAGTTTGTCAAAGACTTTCCGCTATGTTAATATCTCCATATTGTACATGGAGCAAAACTTAAGTAAAAAACAAATTTAAGAATAGAATCTAAACACTTCCCTGGATTAAGGAAAGTAAGGACTAGCTATTATAGCTGTCAGTAAGTATGTAAAAAAAAAATACAAATAAGCGATGAACAGATTTTCAAGCCCAAACATTGTGCCAACCCTGTGTCATTTGTTAAATAAAAATACATGTTGCCTCACAGAGGTATTACCAGGTGACATGAATTATAATAGCTGTAGAAATGTGAAAACGAAAGAATTCCAAGCCCTTAAAAATGAGGTCTAGTATAATATTAAACAAATTTAGAATCAAATGTAAATTAGGAAGTACAGCCACTTAGAACAATGAAACTTTTATTCAAAAGCACTAGTATTTTTAAGAATACTTTAAATATAAAAAACATGTGACAAATATTCATAGTAGTAAAAAGTTTTGCATGGTGATGGTGATATGTTTTCTTATAGTTGATTATAGTATAGTAACAACCAGGCTATGTAACCTCCTAGTTGTTATTTACTATATTATACATTACTATACTATTCTGTAGCCTGCCAGGCTTCTCTGTACATGGAATTTTCGAGGCAAAAATACTGGAGTGGGTAGCCATTCCCTTCTCCAGGGGATCTTCCCAACCCAGGGATTGAACCTGGGTCTCCTGCATGGCAGGCAGATTCTTTACCATTTGAGACACCAGGGAAGCCATAGTGTAGTAACAACCAGGCCGTGTAACCTCCTGGATGTTACTATACTATAATATACTCTAGGAGAACATAAGCCCTGGTTATTAACTTGTTTCAATTTTTCTTTAAAAAACTGAGTTTTAAAAGGTTTACTTTTATCTTAAAATGGAATTTTTCCAGAGGAACACTTTTTTTGCATGGTTCCACTGAATCCAAAAATGATGTTGTGTGTGTGCGTTTGTATGTGTGTGTGTTTATGTTTTTGTGTGTAAGGGAATGGGTTGAGGTAGGGATATCGTTAATTAAAATTCACCTTGTATAAAACTTCCTTGTGAAATATGTTTTTTAAAAATCATTCTCTCATTTCTCTTTATTATGCTTTTTCTTTCCAGCTGGGTTGTAAGCTCCATTTTGAATTTCTCATGTTATTCAATATGGTGTAATAAACACAATAAAGGCTCACCAAGCGTTTATGCAAACACTAGATAAGCTAGAAAAACACTTTCACTGATACCATCATCTGTCTATTGAAGTCCTTTTTGTCAGTCCCTCAGCAGACAGATGATTGAGTTAATTTTGGGTTAAGGTAGAAATAGCCTAATGTTTGAAACAATTTCACTAGGATAGTCAGTACAAAGGTCATTTAGAAGCAGCCAGAAGTTATCACTGCCTCTCCCTATTTTTGTGCAGCAAGGCCCCTTTCTTTCAGAGAATTGATTTTGAGAATTACTAAAATTCTCATCTTAAAACCTTCCAAAATAAAATCAACTTTCCATGAAAATAGTATCAAAATATTATACTTGGAGCTATATAGCATTCCATGATCAAATGTGTATCCAGCCATATATGCTGACTGGAGGAGGAAATGGCTACCCACTCCAGTATTCTTGCCTGGGAAACCCCATGGACAGAGGAGCCTGGTGGGCTACAGTCCTGGGAGTTGCAAGGACTTGACTGTATGTATGTGACTGAGCACATCCATACATACTGGATTTGGGTTTATCCCAAGAGATAGTAGGCTTATTGACACCACACCCTTGCAGATATAGTTAAGTCCTTATACTTAGTTGGCTGCACAGTTTCTAGTTCCTCAATTAAGAGAGGAGGGATAATAACATCTGCTGGGGATGCAGAGGAAATTAAGTCATGTAGGGAAGAGCAGTGAAGCTCTTTGGCTTCTGCAGAAAGACCTGATAATCGTGTCATGGCTGCATCTCTCTAAGCTTATGGATTGAGAGTTTGACCTAGTGACAGTCTGAATAGCAAAGCCTGTTTTTCTTAGTGCCAGTTTCCCTGCAAAAGCATATTTTTGATTGGACTGCAGTCGAAAGCATAATTAAATGTTGCAGAGACTCTCAGAACTTTCAACCATTCTCTTTTTCCTTTTTAATTTGATAACACAAACAAGTCTAATGTTTCCTTTTGCTGGCTCCAGATGTCCATTGTGAATGTAAATGATGAGCCAGTAGCGCTGATGCTTCTACAGAACTGAGATTCGGAGTAAAAATGAATCGTTCACATCCTGCAGGTGCCTCTGCTGAGGGAGTCTTTTCACTCTGAGGACATTTAACAGACAGAATATACAGCTGGTCAGAGAAAGCCTTTAGGCTATTTCAAAGTTTCTATATAAAATAAAATGCTTCATAAAGTTTGCTTGAAAGTAGAATTTTATAAAATATGGTTATCTTGACTCTTTCATTTTTATTCCAATAATTCCAGGCTCTTTTCAAGGCTGAAAAACTTTTTAAGAATCAGGTAAATTTCAATATTTGGAATTCTGTCAGTGAGAAAAACTTCCATTTGGCTTGTCATTTGGAAGTTGTATTCAAGTGAACAACATCAACAGAAATGCAGTGACCCTTGTATCTTGTCAATAATTGCTGCTTGCAGCTTGATTTTGAGCTTTGTGAGATCTCTTCAGCCAGTCACATATTTGTGCCAAAGCCCTTCAAATGACACCTAATGAGAACAATTTATGGAGATGGCAGTGGTGTTTGGGGAGAGAACTGTTCACATACTTAGCATTTGAACTAGAACACACCATCTGATTTTCTCAATCAGGGTCTGGGATTTGGGAAGAGTCTATTGCTGAGTCTAAATTGGCTACTGAAGTACTTGTGACTGCATAATTTGGAATCAGAAAAAATATCTGGAGACTGTTCCTTCCCTTCCTCTCCTCAGAAGCCCTGAACAATTGTACTCCCTGTGTCTTCTGGGCTCTCTTGTGATGACTCAACTGTATTCCTCTTCCCTCAAATATCCCTGCATTCTGGAACAATTTTATTCCTTTCTAACTCTGTGCTAAAATTGAATTCTTTTTTTTTTTCTTTTATTTTTTTAAATATATTATTTATTTATTTTTTATTATTATTATTTTTTTTTCCAGTGGGTTTGTCATACATTGATATGAATCAGCCATGGATTTACATGTATTCCCAATCCCGATCCCCCCTCCCACCTCCCTCTCCACCCGATTCCTCTGGGTCTTCCCAGTGCACCAGGCCCGAGCACTTTGTCTCATGCATCCCACCTGGGCTGGTGACCTGTTTCACCATAGATGTATACATGCTGTTCTTTCGAAACATCCCTCCCTCACCTTTTCCCACAGAGTTCAAAGTCTGTTCTGTATTTCTGTGTCTCTTTTTCTGTTTTGCATATAGGGTTATCGTT
The DNA here is from genome assembly GCF_019320065.1 of Cervus canadensis. Taxonomy (NCBI): domain Eukaryota; kingdom Metazoa; phylum Chordata; class Mammalia; order Artiodactyla; family Cervidae; genus Cervus; species Cervus canadensis. Next base: position 35,131,203 of record NC_057412.1, read on the forward strand.
ACCATCTTTCTAAATTCCATGTATATGTGTTAGTATGCTGTAATGTTCTTTATCTTTCTGGCTTACTTCACTCTGTATAAGGGGCTCCAGTTTCATCCATCTCATTAGGACTGGTTCAAATGAATTCTTTTTAATGGCTGAGTAATATTCCATGGTGTATATGTACCACAGCTTCCTTATCCATTCATCTGCTGATGGCATCCTAAGGTTGCTTTCCATGTCCTGGCTATTATAAACAGTGCTGCGATCATTGGGGTGCACGTTCTCTTTCAGATCTGGTTTCCTCAGTGTGTATGCCCAGTAGTGGGATTGCTGGGTCATATGGCAGTTCTATTTCCAGTTTTTTAAGAAATCTCCACACTGTTTTCCATAGCGGCTGTACTAGTTTGCATTCCCACCAACAGTGTAAAGAGGGTTCCGTTTTCTCCACACCCTCTCCAGCATTTATTGCTTGTAGACTTTTGGATAGCAGCCATCCTGACTGGTGTGTAATGGTACCTCATTGTGGTTTTGATTTGCATTTCTCT